>NC_054740.1:57062082-57662082 GCF_018143015.1 Lytechinus variegatus
ACCGTTTGGACGGCAAGAGACGTATAAGTTTGCTATGCACCTTTATGCTCTTGGCTTTTCACTTCTTATCGTAAAAGTTATGGTCTCTTGCGAAATCTTATCACAATCATGGTTTGTGTCGGTTGTCTTGAAATGGCGCAGACGAGGAAATGGAAGGTACATGTTCGTGAACGGTGCATAAATTGATAAAGAAAATTACCAAATTGGAAGAAAAACCAACAATTACTTGTCTCTCCAGTCTTGTATTCAATATATTGTATACTTGAAATATCACTTGTTAGCTGAGCCTGATATTGACCAACGTAAATGTCCTCTTGTAATAGCTTCCCCGAGCAGACGAACAGTAGAAAACAATATCATGAATCGAGTGATTCTTTAAGGTGGTGCAATTCTTAACACCATTTTGGATATTCGGCCGTGATCATTACCAACGATGGAGAGTCGTCTTCAAGCATCGAGTAACAGCCCGACCCTGCTCGACATCGAGGAAGGTCGGGTCGACATCATTGATCGACCAAGCGCTGGAGAACAATGTTGCCATTACTTTCGGAGCTTCATCCAGTTTCTTTTCTCCTACGTCGGCCTGACCGCTATGCTCTGCGCCTACCTACTACTTGGCGCCATAGCCTTCAGGAACATCGAAATGGGGAAAGAAGCAGCATTGCGAGGTGAAATAAGAAGGGAAATGGAAGACTACTTTGAGGAACTCTTCCAGGAAGCAACGACTATAAATGTCAGGAACTGGACCGATAATGCCATCAGTAGATTATCTGACAAGCAAAAGAATTTTACGGCTAAATCTATCGTCTTTATGGAGTATCTTGATGATGGCGAGAAATGGTCATTCTTTGGATCTATGTTATTCTCTCTGACGGTTGTCAGCACCATTGGTAAGTTCAATTCAATTCAATAATGGTTTATTCAAAACATGCCTCGCAGCCAAAGGCTGAATAAAAAATACGTGTACAATTTAAAACAATACAAAAATACTTAAATACAAACATGCAATGACATAAAATTACTAAAACTTCTTATTGTAATACAAGGAAATAAATTGTTGAAAGTAAATTAAATAATAATTGTATTTAACATAACAAATATTAAGTATGCAAATTATAACCACTATAATGAGGCACTTTGTACATGCATGAATGAAAGGTATTAGAAAAGAGAAGATGGGGAAGGATAAAGACGGCATAGGGAGACAGACAGAAAAAGTGAGAAAGGGGAAAGGGTAATTAAACGGAGATATAGATAGAAAGTACAGAGAGAGGATTGGGCCAGAAAGATGAAGATTAAACAAAAGGTATGCATGTATGACAAGAAATTATGTACAGAGTAGACTTAGTGGGACAAGGCGTAGAATGAGGATGACTATTCCAGCAAATAAAGAAAACTTTATCAATCATATCGTCGGGGGCGGGGGGGGGGGGCAACGAATTTATCTAGTTCTCGTTTAGTAAATCTATGAAGTAGGGAATGGGACTATTTCGGAATCGGCTGGTTGAATTGTTCTCTTTCATTCTTGTAACCCTATATTGCAACAGACTTCATCCTATCCATACACATAATATAGCAGTCGACGAACTATTCTCCATTCTGTTTTTTTTTATTATAAGAGAAAGATTTTCTACAGAATATTTAAACAATATTGATTGGAGCATACTGGTGTCAATACACGCTTAACATAGCTGGGCAAAAAATGCCCAACTTTTAATCAACCCTGGGCAACATACTGCCCACACAACTATTAGTTAAAATCTGTCCAAATTGGGTAATACAAACTAATAATTAGGTAATAAATTTGCTCAACTTGATAATTGCCCAGAATATATATTACCAACATGCATTGCCCAACACAGTGGACAGTATGTTGCCCAACATTTTAAGTGTCTACTGATATTATATAATTTTATAAAATCTTTATTGGTTGTAAATTCCATTTACAACCAATTATTAATGCAGCCAATTTGCTTTTTATATTCAGAACAATATCAATTTTCCCCACAATTTCTTGCTACTCTGGCTTATCAAGATAGTGTTACCTCAAAACCGACGAGTATTGGGATAATTTGGAGATGACACCGGTCTCTGTTGATAAAGAACCACCACACACTTTCGTGTTCAATCAAACTCCTGTTCTTTGAACATAAATCAACAAGAGTGTACTAACAATATTTGTAAAATTGTCTATATAACCTACACAGGGAAATTGTATGAATTAATCTCCATCCATTTCAATTTACATTTGAAAATATTTCGTGAGGTATTATGCACTACATCGTGGGGAAGACCGTTCTAATACCTGGATCCTTCAAAAGCTATTGTTCTTTGAGCAGGGAGAGTACGAGAGTGCGAGTACGTGGAAGGTGATAAGAGTCACTTTGCCGGTGGGATACGTGTGAACTAGATTATTCTTTTGAAACATTGGCGCAAATATGTCAGGCAATTCATCTTTTGAAAGCCGAAACATGAACATTCCAAAATTAAATGCATATAAATCAGAAATTTTAAGTATTTTATTATTTTTCAATAAGGGATCTGTGTGGGAATAATACCCAACATGATTGATCACTCTAATTGCTCGTTTTTATTTGTGAATATTTTTTGTCAATCAAGGTTCTATTGCAGTTTACCCAGGCCAATATCCCATAATTCATATGTGATGCAACAAATGAGAAATATTTTTAAATCTAATCGGGAAAAGATATTTTAATTTATATAGAATACCGGTGTTTCAAGAGGATAGTTTAAAAATATAAAAGATCATATAAAGCCTTGCAGGGCCCTGTAACGTATATGGTACATCGTATAATCAATTGTGTCACTGTAATAGGGAGCCGTGTACAAAAAGTTAGAAAAAGTTGTAGATATTAAGCATATCTCTTTATGTTAGACCCCCCTTCCCCTCCCGAGGGCGATCCCATGGAACCTCGTGATCGCGAAAATATGTTATCTCTTATCTGGAAATTACGTTTTATATATACCGAGTTCTCCTGGGCCTGGTATACATGATAAGCTTATTGATATGAATATCAACAATGCTTGCCTGCCTCTGCATGTTAAACAGATAATACCAATTTGAATTTTGAAAGAAAATCTTCATCTTCATCTTGATATATATAATGCCGCCTCCAGTTAAAGGGGGTAGTTCACCCTGACGAAAAGATTGTTATTCGAATCCCAGAAAACTGTCATTAGTAATAACATATCTGAAAATGTCAATCTCTTATGTTCGCTTTGCTTGCTCACTTGTAGATTTTACATGTGCTGCATCGCATCTAAATCTTTACTCCCACAGGATTGGATATGTTTCTACATGTACCACCAGTATATATTGTTTGAGGTCTATTACTCGTACCAGTCCATGTTTTGCAGTCATCTACATAGCTGAGATAGGTCATGCTAGATATTGGATGAATTAGAAATACACATAAAACATTGACAACTGGGAGGAGGAGGGGGGGGGGGTCGATACAGCCACTTTCTCCTACTTTGCCCATTTCTTTTTTCATCATTTTTCATTTCGGAAAACCCCCAACAAACTCTGTCCAGAGCGTTTTATGACACAACGTGTCAGAGAAATCATTTATCAGACCACAGTAACATCGCTTCTCAGCCAGTCAAATTCAAGAAAGTTGTCAAAAACAGACAACTTGACGGACGGAAAATGTTTCAGAAGTGTCTCTCAGAAGTACTTTTGTAACATTAAAACGAAAGGAATAGAATAGGAGAAGTTTTGCGTAGGAAAAGGCGCGCTTTAATCTGACCCCGGCGATACGACATGCAGTGCGTCCTTGTTTATTCGCTCGCCTTAGAAATTGAAATGTGAAGGGTATATTCAGGCAGTCTTTGGTTGATGATCCTCTATCATAATGTTATTCAAGGTAAACTGGGATAGATAATGTTCGCTAAGGAACGTGTTGGGGAAAAAACATGAGACATGCTTTTATTGAAGTATTATACATTGATGTGCTCTGTATTGATCTTTATGATGCATCAACGTTTAAAGGGAGACTATTCTCTAGAGATGATGGGTAGCAGTGGGCAGCCTTGCAAATTCAAGGCTTCTTTACTTGAATAGTAGCTTTCATATTGTACACCTCTTTTATTGGAAATGTTTTCTTTATTGCTTATTTTTACAATGACTAGTGAGTTGATCTTCATTGAATGATCTAGAGAATCGATTGAAAATATGTATAGTAAAAAAGCTATTTAGATACAACGCTGATAACTATATGAACTTTACCATCATTGCGGTAGGCTATTAACCGTTTAAACAAGCATGCTTAATTTATTAAAGATTAAATATAAATAATTAAACTTGGTTGCTTAAGATTTAAAAAACTTGTTGAATCTGTTAACACTTAGTCCCTAAATGGTAACAAACGAACACAAAATTTTCGAGAAAATCTCATTTTAAGATGATCATTTACTTTGAATTACAGAAGTCGCGGTAGTAAATAATGATTATATTTATGATAATTTCGCTCTTTTCTATCCTGTTCTAGGGGGTTTAACTCTCCAAGAAGTGGAATTTAGTTGGCGAGAATAACAGGGAATATTAATGCAATAATGGGCCTCGTCTTACAAAGAATTACGGTTGATCCGATCAACCACAACTATGGAAAGCCAGCAACGTCAACATCTGACTGAAATTACATGTTTGTTCAAAATATTTTATAGAAATGATGTATATTCATGCATTCGCTGTGGTTTTTTTTACAATTCAGTGTACTTCTCTGTTTTAAAAGGACATTGAGCAAATTTCCAAAAGAAAAAAAATGACATGAATAGATTTCCATATACTTGAGATTGATCGGATCAATCGTGACTCTTTGTAAGACAGGGCCCTTGGGTCCGTGCAGAAAGAGTTGCGTTTAAACGCAAGTCAAAAATCAATCGCAAGTCCCAAATGCGCGCTGTTGATTGGTTGAAAATGAAGTTGCGCATGATTTTTTAGAGTTGCGATTGATTGCAACTCTTTCTGCAACGGGACCCTGTTTGCAGTGTTTTATAGTAGGATAGAGTGATTACTGTCCATATTGATTCATCCACAGGAGCAATACAGTTCTTATCTCCTACAGTCCAATTACACTCAGACCCTTTTTCATCTTTTTTTACCTTTCCTATCTTCTTTTTCTCTCTCTTCCCGAAACTTGTCATTGTATGTTGATATCGCCCTCCCTCACACACACTCTCTCCTCAAACCGCACAAACGCATGAGCTTAGATACGCATACATCTCCCTTTCTCTCTTTCTGTCGCAGACACGCCCGCACACCCGCATTCAAAAACACACCCCCACACACACCCTTACACACTAAACTGATCCTATCTCATATATGAGATGTATGTGTATACACGTGTATACACGCGTGTATACACGCAAGCCCACCCACACCCACCCCACTCCCTCCTCTCTTTCTTTCTACACGTTACTCTTGACTCCTATCCTTTCATATCTCTGCCTCTCCTTAGATACAGTCACACTGGTAAACTTGATTCCACACCGACAAAAGCTATTACGTCATTGCCAATGACATTCAGTCGGTCGGTTTGGTATCAGTTCCATTGGTGGGACAGTACCAACATCGCTCCCTCTTTCTTTTCCCCTGTCTCCACATAAAACTAATCCGCAAATGAAGCATCATAACCTATCTATTTAATTGCGACCGTAATTGAGAGCTTAATTCAAAGCCCCTCCAATCAAGACGATGTCCATCAGACGGGCTGTTCACAACACTCCCGTAAACGTAGGAACCATGTATACTTTCAGACAGTAAAATCGATACCCTCAGCTATTATAGTTACTAGGACTATTCCATGTATACGGAAGCTCTATAGTGGCATCTACTTTATGAGATATTTTGCCCTACAGTATCACCTGAAATTCTTTGTAAGGTCGGCATGGCAAGATACCTAATCTTGCCAAGTCGACGTAAACCACGTTATGAAGAGACACGTTATCTTGTCGAGTCAACTTATGGAAAGATACATGCCGGCACCATGGTCACGGTGAGATATTTAGTAGATAACGATAATGCAACCCACAATGACGACGTTTAACTGGGCAAGAAAATATTATTTTAACACGTCGACACAATAAGACTATTAAGTCGACATATCAAGATGAAATATGTCCCAGTTTTGGCATAATGACGCCATCAAATTGGCATGCCTAGATCATCTCATTATCTCGTCAAGTAGATGGAAGTTTAAAACTTCGAATCATCGATACCGTTAACTACAGGACGTACTCATGAATACCAATGACCCGATTCCTTTCGTGTTTTTTTTTTTTTTAATTCCTATCAGTATTGACCTAGCTCTCTTGCATCATAACACAACTGACCTACTTTACACAGTTAACTTTGCTGCATCATCCCTGCTAGTTAGGATTTTATCAAATTCTAATCATAGCATAGTGGTTACTGTAAACTCGACAACCACAACGCCATAATCATTATAATGTTCATTTTAAGATTGCCCATTTTTTTTATCAACAGTGAGTTATTCATCTCTCTTTTCATGCGTCAAGCAGACAGCATTCAAGTTATCAGCTAGGGTTCTTTTTTTCTGCCTCATTAGATCAGCGCTATTTTCGAAGCCAATTTTTCGGGCTAATTACCCCCAAATAATGCATATTTCATGCTGTCTCATGATGCCTGTTTTGCCTTGGGGGCGGCAAGCAACCCCAAAAATCAATCAATCGTAAAACTAATTTTTCTTGCGGCGATGAGTGGGGGGATTTCGCTGTCCGCTTGATTGAGAAAGCGTATTGTGTAGTTGGGCGCCAATTACATCAATCAACAAAGTAGAAAGCTGGGAGCATCTAACAGGAACTCTGCTCCACACTGATGTAATGCATATTAAAACAACCAACCAAACCTTACGTTCAATGTTGAAAATTAAGTCGAGATGAGAATTATATTTTCTCATATAATGTTATGAGGTACTTGTCTCTGAAGCAGTTACCAAAGGATAAATACATGTACACCCTTCGTAATTCCCTAACTCTTGTTTATCTGCTGTATATAACACTTGATGCATTTTCGAAGGTTGTAGCTACTTACATTGGCCATGTCTTCGTTTTTTCTCCACATATTATAATATTTCTCTACCACTTCCCCATGTACATACTTTTAACTATTACGTGATTGAGGTGTCCACAATTTGAAAATCGTTGGCGTTCATCCGAACCGTCGTATCAAGTCTATTGTGCCACCCCCCAAAAAAAAAATCATTTTGAGATTTTTGCAGAAAATGAATGTACAAGTCCTATTCCATTCATAACTAAATTTCTAGGATGCAATTCATTTTAGCTTCATATGAGGGGATATTCACGGCGATGTCATACAAATTTTTGATAAAATGCGCAAATCCTATTGGAAACGTGTGCTGTAGCAGAGCAACAGAAATACGTCGCGACGCAATGCGACGTTTTGAATAACCGCGATTTCAATGCACGCGGTCAGCCAAACCGTCGTACCGGCACTACATTGACTAAGCACATGAAAAGCAATACGACGCTTTGACCGATCGCGCTCATTAAACTCGCGGTTAGTCAAAACGTCGTATCGCCTTTCCCCCATGGCGTTTCTGTACAGGGTAAATCTAAATCGCTCAAACCGAAATTACAAGCATGTAGCTCTTTTTGCGATATTCTCTCCAATCCTTGGTTTTGTGCAAAAAAGGGATACCAATGTCAAGCAATAAATTGTCTTGGTCTTTTTTTCTAGCGATGAATATGAATAATATTGTAAGGCTGGAAACTAAGTGTGAAAATTATAGTAAACTTTGGAGTCGATTTTCTCTTAAATGGGTTTGCACTGTGGGATGAGTGATTCGGATAACCGCCGACGATGTGTGTTTTTGAACAATGTGAATCACTTCTTCGCATAGGTGAACACACTGTGGACAAATTGTGAACACACTAAGAACACATCGTGAACACACTGTGAGCACACTGTGAACACACTATGAACACACTAACAACACACTGTGAACACACTATGAACACGCTGTGAAAAAAATATGAACATACTATGAACACACTGTGAACACAATATGAACAAACTATGAACACACTATGAACACACCGTGAACACACTATGAACACACTGTGAACAAACTATGAACACACTGTGAGCAAACTATGAACACACTGTGAACACACTGTGAACACACTATGAACACACTGTGAACACAATATGAATACACTCTGAACACACTATGAACACACTGTGAACAAACTATGAACACACTGTGAACAAACTATGAACACACTATGAACAAACTATGAACACACTATGAACACACTGAACACACTATGAACACACTGTGAACACACTGTGAGCAAACTATGAACACACTGTGAACACACTGTGATTACACTATGAACACACTATGAACACACTGTGAACACAATATGAATACACTCTGAACACACTATGAACACACTGTGAACAAACTGTGAACACACTGTGAACAAACTATGAACACACTATGAACACACTGAACACACTATGAACACACTGTGAACAAACTATGAACACACTATGAACACACTGTGAACACACTATGAACACACTATGAACACACTGTGAACACACTATGAACACACTGTGAACAAACTATGAACACACTATGAACACACTATGAACACACTGTGAACACACTAAGAACACACTATGAACACACCGTGAACACACTGTGTTTTTCGCAGCAGTTAATAACGCCAAACATGTAAATATACACGATTTTGCACGAAAGTATATCAGCAAAACATGCATTTCACTCAATATTTCGACCGAGGAACATTTTCCTTTTTTAATCCATATCTGATAAACATCTCAACCTTTACCATTTCTGTATCATTCGCATGATACGACAAACATAGTAAATGATCTTCCGTTAGTGTTTACCATTTCGATCCGTAAATATCGACGCATCATTATTATTGTAATATGAATACATTTTGATAATGATGATTAGTTTGTGTATCTCATTTTATTCACAATCATATCCCGACGGAAAGCATACACCATTGTGTCCTACTGAAAATCACCATTGGATCCTCTTTGATAACACTTATTTTTTGTCAATGCCTTAAGTATTATGGATGCTGATTTATTAGTGTAATAAACCCGTCGAAATACTGGCGTAGTGGAGAAATAAACATCGTGATGATCGCGGGCGCTTTGAATCAATCGAGCTCGTTGCAGCAAGAATAATTTAACTCGTTCTGGTGCATGAGAAAATGCGCTGCCGTATTTCATTTTTCGAATGATTTCGTACTGTTTTATAACTTTAGATTATTTTGAAAATTTATGCTGATAAACGAAAGAGATTTTGGTATATTTCTGACGAGCAGATGCGAGCAAGAAATTGATTGTAGGATGCACTCACAATTCTAAATGCATAAACTTGGCATTTCAAATTAAAGGTAATGGGACAGTCATATTAACGAGTTCAACTCCAAAGCGATCAAACATATTTGCACTGTTCTAAATGGCATATCATCTATCGGTTTGGAGTCGGTTGTGTTGAGTTGATGTGACCGCAGCCTAGGCAGATCAGACGCAGAGCTGGTTACCCTGGATAAAACTTTGAACTATCTCTCATTGATATTGGTACATCAATAATGAACGAGAACCATCATGAAAGAAAGTTATTTTCTTCGAATCGGACCTTTAATGAACTCTTGGAGTAAATGATCCTTGAGAAAATACGACTTTGACTGTGACTTGAATACGTTATCGAATCATACTCTGCACTTTCATGATAGACAATTAGGAGGTCGGTGCGTCCGATTTTCCGCTCCTTTGCGTAATCACGTGACGTCCCGTTGAGGACACCATTATCCTTATTATGTCGGGTAGATTTAACTCCAGCATTTTGCTGAGAAAATAATTCTGCCATGGCCTAGTGACCCGCGGTGATCCCCCTGAGATACTTCTGCCAGTTCAAAGGGACAAACCACCCACCCTTAACTCTCTGGAAATTAGCCAGGAGCGATCACAGTAGAAGGGGTAATAAAATTATTGCATGCGTGATCAAGTATTCACAGCAGAATCATAATAGATATCGGATTGTTGTGCGGTCTATGAAGCAATGAACACACTGAATATGGTCGGTATGATATATAATGATAATAATCGAAAATATTCTACGTAACCAAAGACATCATTCGAATTGATATCAACCTTGTAAATAATATTAACGAACAGCAAATGCTGAAGAGTCTTTAAACTTTTTACACTTTATATTTTATATCTTGATTCTTAGAATCTGATGAGGATATCCATTAATTTCATGCAAGAAATACAAAAATACTTATTGTTAGGCCTATCTTACCCTGATGTAAAGTTACTTTTGATTATTGAGTGCCAGGCTTATTCTACTCTGATGTAAACTTACTTTTAATTATTGATTGCCAAGTTTATCTTACTCTGATGTAAAGTTACTATTAATTATTGATTGGCAGGCTTGTCTCTAACTAATGTAAAGTTACTGTTGATTATTGGTTGCTAGGTTAATCTAACTCTGATGTGAAGTAACTAATGTATTTATTGCCAGGTTTATCTTACTCTGATGTAAAGTTACTGGTAATTATTGATTGCCAAGTTTATCTTACTCTGATGTAAAGTTACTGTTAATTGATTGCCAGGTTTATCTTACCCTGATGTAAAGTAACTGTTAGTTATTGATTGCTAGGTTCATCTTACTCCGATGTAAAGTTACTATTCAATATTTATTGCCAGGCTTATCTTACTCTGATGTGAAGTTACTGTTAATTAATTATTGGCAGGCTTGTCTCAAACTAATGTAAAGTTACTGTTAATTATTGGTTGCAAGGTTAATCTAACTCTGATGTGAAGTAACTAATATATTTTATTGCCAGGTTTATCTTACTCTGATGTAAAGTTACTATTAATTGATTGCCAGGTTTATCTTACTCTGATGTAAAGTTACTATTAATTATTGATTGCCAGGTTTATCTTACTCTGATGTAAAGTTACTATTAATAATTGATTACCAGGCTTATCTTACTCTGATGTAAAGTTACTATTAATTATTGATTGCCAGGCTTATCTTACTCTGATGTAAAGTTACTATTAATAATTGATTACCAGGCTTATATTACTCTGATGTAAAGTTACTATTAATTATTGATTACCAGGCTTATCTTCCTCTGGTGTAAAGTTACTATTAATAATTGATTACCAGGCTTATCTTACTCTGATGTAAAGTTACTATCAATTATTGATTGCCAGGTTTATCTTACTCTGATGTAAAGTTACTATTAATAATTGATTACCAGGCTTATCTTACTCTGATGTAAAGTTACTATTAATTATTGATTGCCAGGTTTATCTTACTCTGATGTAAAGTTACTATTAATTATTGATTGCCAGGTTTATCTTACCTTGATGTAAAGTTACTATTAATAATTGATTACCAGGCTTATCTTACTCTGATGTAAAGTTACTATTAATAATTGATTACCAGGCTTATCTTACTCTGATGTAAAGTTACTATTAATTATTGATTGCCAGGTTTATCTTACTCTGATGTAAAGTTACTATTAATAATTGATTACCAGGCTTATCTTACTCTGATGTAAAGTTACTATTAATTATTGATTGCCAGGCTTATCTTACTCTGATGTAAAGTTACTATCAATTATTGATTGCCAGGTTTATCTTACTCTGATGTAAAGTTACTATCAATAATTGATTGCCAGGCTTATCTTCCTCTGGTGTAAAGTTACTATTAATAATTGATTACCAGGCTTATATTACTCTGATGTAAAGTTACTATTAATTATTGATTGCCAGGTTTATCTTACTCTGATGTAAAGAATAATTGATTACCAGGCTTGTCTTACTCTGATGTAAAGTTACTATTAATTATTGATTGGCAGGCTTGTCTCTAACTAATGTAAAGTTACTGTTGATTATTGGTTGCTAGGTTAATCTAACTCTGATGTGAAGTAACTAATGTATTTATTGCCAGGTTTATCTTACTCTGATGTAAAGTTACTGTTAATTGATTGCCAGGTTTATCTTACCCTGATGTAAAGTAACTGTTAGTTATTGATTGCTAGGTTCATCTTACTCCGATGTAAAGTTACTATTCAATATTTATTGCCAGGCTTATCTTACTCTGATGTGAAGTTACTGTTAATTAATTATTGGCAGGCTTGTCTCAAACTAATGTAAAGTAACTGTTAGGTATTGGTTGCAAGGTGAATCTCACTCTGATGTGAAGTAACTAATATTTATTGCCAGGTTTATCTTACTCTGATGTAAAGTTACTGGTAATTATTGATTGTCAAGTTTATCTTACTCTGATGTAAAGTTACTATTAATTGATTGCCAGGTTTATCTTACTCTGATGTAAAGTTACTATCAATAATTGATTACCAGGCTTATCTTACTCTGATGTAAAGTTACTATCAATTATTGATTGCCAGGTTTATCTTACTCTGATGTAAAGTTACTATTAATAATTGATTACCAGGCTTATCTTACTCTGATGTAAAGTTACTATCAATTATTGATTGCCAGGCTTATCTTACTCTGATGTAAAGTTACTATCAATTATTGATTGCCAAGTTTATCTTACTCTGATGTAAAGTTATTATCAATAATTGATTACCAGGCTTATCTTTCTCTGATGTAAAGTTACTATCAATTATTGATTGCCAGGTTTATCTTACTCTGATGTAAAGTTACTATCAATAATTGATTACCAGGCTTATCTTACTCTGATTATTATTGATTGCCAGGTTTATACTCTGATGTAAAGTTACTATAAATAATTGATTGCCCGGTCTATCCTTTTTTCATAATTTCTGACAGTCATCGTTTAAAAACGTCAGAAAAGGGGAATTCTATATCATTAGTTCACATTCCACAATTTTCATGTTTGTTCATTTTTTCAAAGAAACATTGATAGATTTATTTGATTTTGTTTATTTATGTATTCGGTCGTTTATTTATCCATTCATATCTTTGCGAGGATGATATACTTAAGCCAAGTGATTTATGAAGTGCCGTATGGTATTCTCTGTGACTCGATCTAATGGATGATGTCATAAAATAAGTCAAGAATGAAATCATTAGGCATAATTCAAAAGCGAAATTGATTTGTATAATTGCACAATATCAAAGCGCCATTTGACTGAGGAGGCGAGAAAGATTAATAGCGCTCTATAATGAGTGGACTATTTGTTCTTTGTTGCAAGGGTTAAAACCAGGTTTAATTACCTAGTTTATTTCTCTGACAACGACTTGCTGCAATTTAAAGCTTTTGACCAAAATGAAGAAGTAAAGAAAAGGGCAAACTTAGAAAGATAAATTAATTTCAAGTTTCAATTTGACACTTGATCTTCTTAATCTGCAATTTTTTGAAAATTTTTCATCTAAGTGAGTAAATCTAATATTTTTTTTGTTTACCTTTCGCACCAAATTTCGAATCCCCAGAATACCTTGCAAGTGTTTTACGATGTCTTTCCTCGCTATCTCATGGTGAAGATTACTATTAAACTTCGATCTACTTCAGATGTGTAAACACAGCTCCTAATATAACACTCGTCTGTCCTCCAAAAGCCTTGATTTGAAATTCATACTCCATTCCCTACTGCCTAAAGGCCTTCCAAAGCAGCGAACAGCTTCTAAGAGTCTATAATGGAATATTAAATATGCTGAGGCATTTCATAAAAATAGATTGTTACTCTGCTAGATTCCTCAAGTCGTCTGACTGCACCGACCTGCTGGAAGTGTTCTGACTGACCAGTTCACATTGGAATACTATTCAATTTACTCCATTTCTGAATATTCTTTAAAAAAAAGCATAATGCTAGCCTTGCAATGTAACTCTTAGCATGCAAAGTCACCAAAGGATACCGCATATCATAAACAAACATAATGATACATGAATGATCACATATTTCTTTATGTGATCATTCACAGATTAAGTTAACAAAAATGCAACAAGAAATCTCACGCTGAATTCACTTTTATCAAAATTCAAAACTCAATAAACATTGTATTATCTGAGGTGCGCTAACATTTCTTACCAACACAAAAACAAAGTGAATGTAGTTTTTAAGTTCAATCTTCTGATTTATATGGACAGCATCATAAGTATGTATCTATGCAAAATAGTAAGTGTATACTAATCATTTGTTTTGGCCTATAGTCCGGTAAAAATATTTCATACGTCACTTATTTCATTTAATTTCAATTGTTTAATGTTTTGTGAAATAAAACGAAATGCAAATCAAAAGTCTACACTTTCAAGTTATGTAATAAATTTGACTAATCGATTCTTTAACTATGTTAACAAACGAAATCCGGTACTAATCCATGGGGTTGGTAGTGATAAGATTGGGCTTGATAATCGGATGTGAATGGTGTCGATGACTTGCTCTGCACCTGTTCCGCAATGTTCATTCCAGGAATGTACCTCGAAGGTTGTCTCGTTCAATAAGGCGCTCTTAGTATTTATGACTTAATAAAGTTACAATAACTTAATCCAGCTATGTTTCAAACTGCTTCTAGAATGCCACACGAAGGTGCACAGTGAGACTGGATGGTTTACACTTCGGTGAATTGGTTTATGGCAGATCTATTGCAAAGTGAGACCTATCTTTGTGATATTCTGAGTAATTATACAAGACAAATATGAGCAAGGTATTGTCGTGCATTAGTGACTAAGCCATGTAATTTTTATCGGGGATTCATACAACGCAATCAAAGCCAGTGTCTGAATGAAATAAGACCAATGAACAAGACATCTCTTGTCAATTGATTCATTTCTTATTTCTCTACTTGTTTGCTTCCCTTCTTCTCTATATTGTATGATATTTGTATTAACTTGAAAAGGAATGACAGGGTTGCCCCCCTAGCACCGCGAGAATATCCTTCTGCCTTACGGACTTTCATATAATCAGTATACCCCCTTTTTACTGCACATGCAGTAAAGAGACCAGGGGTCGTTTCATAAAGCTGTTTGTAAGTTACGAACGACTTTAAGAACGACTGGTGAGCCATTCTCACCCGCTAAATATTCTCCATTGGACATTTAATGATTAAATTCATTTACCGTAAGAAAGGATCACCAGTCTTTCTTAAAGTCGCTCTTAACTTATACGAACAGCTTTATTTAAACACCCACCCGTAGACACGCCACTTAATGTTACTTGTCATATACATGTACATGTAATGAAACATGAATAGTTTTCCTTTTCAACGTGTTGATATCACAGAAGAAGTGCCTTTTATCGTATAGTCTATTTTGATTTGCTACCTTAAGAAACAATACAATTTTCATGTAAGAATGTATTTCCTTTATATGATCAAATAATCCCTTTTTAACAACAAGAATTTTCTGATTTTGTAAATGAACTGCGTGATGCTTTTATATAATACTTTCTGGTCTTCATAAGCATTTGCAGGTCTAATCCAAACAGGCTGAGATTACATTAAATATGCGGCATCAAGAAGTTTCTTGGCTTAGATTTACTGCTATTTTCTGTTTAACAAAGCCTAAAAATAAACAACAGAAAACAAAGAGTAAACAAAAACACAAGTATATAGAATTGTTTAAGAACAGATATCATGTGGCTCACTTACCTAAAAGGAAAGGTTAAGAATATATATGTCAGATTTTTGAATTCTTGCTGTTTTTTTTCTTCATAAGTCTTGTATTTACTTCTGCCCTATTTACCTATTGACGAATCTTACCACATAAGTTCTCATTTTCCTACAATGAATGTGTATGCATCAGCACTATGTATGTCAATGAGCCTCTATCATGTCTATGGAGCACACGTGCCATATAGAATAAAAAACAACACCCAAAGAAAACTGTATCGTTTTTGATGGATATAACGGTATGACGTTGTCTGATGCCCATGCTGCTAACTCTCGCCGCCTACGGACCCGGGCCAGTATGCCTTCTCTTCACCGGCCGTCGCTCCGATGCATGTTGTCATTTAATCCGATGAACCAGCAGTGGAAAGGCTAAAGGTAGAGGCCTATATGACACCATCATGCTGTGATGATTGACACGGGATATTTGTCTTTGGTTAACAGACCTTGTCCAAAGAGCGTAATCAAGTCACAGCACACGGATCAGGATCACCCTACACCACGTCCGCAAAAAAGACTATCTTCCGTTACAGGACCAACGGGCTGATCCGGGGAGCGTTTCATGAAAGAACTTGTCGGACGTTTTATTCGACAGTTACCGTTCTAGCAGTGACTCTCAGCCAATCAAAAATCAAGAAAAGTTGTCAGATCTCACAACTTGTTTGACAAAAACGTTGATGAAACCCTCCCCAAACTTCCACGCGGTTCTGAGACATGTGAAGAAGTTGTTATACCGGCGAATTAACGCCAGAGTGATCAAAGTAAATATGTATTTTCGAATGGTAAATCATCGGTCGGATTCGAGTCGTTATAATTGGTGAAACTCTCATTACCTTTGTGATAAAACATTGAATTGAGCGTCCTGCAATGAAAATAATGTAATGAAAGCTTTAAAGAAGGCAGCTTGCCAATACAAGCTCACCGCTATACGGTCAAGTCAGCCTTGGCGCGCATCCGATATTTGTGTCACTTTATCATTTCATTTCATATATACATAGCAGACCACTGACCACTGTGAAGAGGGACCCCGGACCCTGATATCCCCTATACCGATACCACAATGAAAAACCTTCACTAATTGACTGACTGTAACATAACTATGTGATCTACCTATAGACCTTTCTATAATATTCATAAACATAATTATAGAAGTTAGAAGGGACAATTTATATAATTATTACGATTTTAGTGACTGCGTCCAAACGTTGTTTCATCTCCTGTCTGTTCAATTACAACGTAATCAGCAATCAGGAAAAATAAAGGTATACATGTAATTACATAAACATAAAAAAAAGGAAATAGGGTGTAGCACTTTTGGTAGCAAATCTAAGAGACATCATCTACAAGCAGACGATCAAATTACAGAGCAACAGTTGTATAGCCTTATATTTGGACCCTTCCGCATAACTTGGAGAACTTTGCAGACATGACTCATTTCTCTATAAATACTTCGGCCCGAGTGTTCCATCCCGTGCTGCTTTAGAAATGATCACCATTCCACTCCTCATGTGTGTATAAAGGGCCGTTTTGCAGAACTTCGTAATGTTGGTTGGTAAGGATGTGACGTCACTTGCCTTATTCTGCAGAATGATAACAACATCAAAGCAACATCAAAGCAACAACACACAACTTCCTGTTTGAGTGCTTCGTAATAAAAAAAAACACTCTTATACATCAGACAGACACCCGCGTGTGTCGTATGTCAGAAAATAAAGAGAGGAACTCAAATGGACAATGTGCGACATGGGCCCGTATTCTGAGGTCAACTTAGACCATGGTCTAACTTTGTACTAAAATTATGGGAAGCCAAAAGTGTCAACATTTTTACTAAGTTGTATGTTTTTTATGGTTACTGTGCTCTTTCCTGATTTATCGATGGTGAAGACAATCATCTTTTTTATATACTTCCTTGACAATTAGGATTGATTTGAGAGCAAAATGAGCTGAAATATGATACCTCTTCTGTCAATGATTTATGTAACAATCTGCTATTCATGCTTAAACCACAACTTAAGTATAAGGCTTTTTTACGGGATATTACCAGAGATATGCCCAAATAGTGCCATCCACGATTCGGTTGTGGAATATTACTGATATCTCATTCCAGGTGATACAATATAATTTGATTATCTCACCCAGTTTTCTGTAAATGAACTTTTAGTTCATTCTCTACAATAACTGTACCGGTCAAGAAAAAAAACTCATTATCAAACATATAAAATATGGTAAAATTATATAAGGTAGGTATTATGTTGTTAAATTATATATCATTTCCAGGTAGGGCATTATTTATTATTCACAATGCCACCTGATGTCGTTTATACAGGTCCCGGGGCACGATTAATTACGTTTAAAAATTACAACTGGGGCGGATCCACACTCTATAAAACAAATCAGTCAAAATGACAAGTTAATAGGGTCAGCTGGGTGCAACTGTCATTCTAGTCATATTTGACTATTTTCTAGTCATATTTTACTAGAACAGAGTTATTTCTGACTAGAATATATGTCAGAAATGTGAATATCGGTGATTGCCATATCAGTTGCTCCCAGCTGACTACTGGTCTAGTCAATTTTACTGATTTGTTTTAAGAGTGCAGGATTTTCCAGGGGGGGGGGCACATTTTTTCGATGAAAATTTGACAAGAAAAAAAAAGGATTTCACCGAAAATCAAGGTCATTTTGTCCACGTAAATTTGACAAGAAAAAAAAGGTCCTCACTCAAGTCTAAATATACACACTCAGTGTCGATTGGTTGAAAGTTGATTTGTTTAGAATTGTGTTTGATTGTAACTGTTTCTGCAAAGCAACCAACTGGCGTTCACTATTTGTCACTACAGAGACGAGACGAAGGCCTGTTATCAAGACACCTGCTACTATTCACATTTCTGTGAGCCGTATTTTCCACCTTTTCTATTAATTCCAGACCAATCATTGAATTTTCAGCCACTGCCTCCTCTGTAACTTATTCGCATCTCCCGAGTCCAGACATGCCCGCTCCTAACCCGCTGTTTCTCTGGCTGTTTTGTGACCTTTAGCCATCCGAGATCAACCAGTGCTTACGAAGTATAATACCATTCACAGACCTTCTTAAATTTTAAGAAAGACCATGTCATGTCCGTATGATAATAATGCACCACAATTCTTGAAATTATATTGTTTCAAGCCCACCTTATAGAGGTGCTTCGTCGGACCTCATCTACAAGATTCCATGAACTCGGCACCCAACCTCCAATCCGACCTCTAACTCTCCGTCAACACAATCGAGGCAGTGATTTGTGAGACCGGCGATGATTGAAATAGTAAAACTCTGAAAACATCGGACTGGGCTCATCGAAGATGACGAAATGTGGTATCTTCATCAACAAGACTTAGGCGAGGCTTTGTTTTAGAGCCCTCTTGCATGGCTACTGATGTTGATGTAAGATTATACCCCTACAAGCGTCTATTCGTTGGCATGTCAAGGATAATACATTAAGAAAAGAAAAGTCGTTCAAGTTTCCACCCTTAATACAACAATGGCAGATCCTTTGAGGGTGCAATTGTGAACCCCAAGTGAAAGAGGTGCAAAATGCACCTTTTTGGTTTCTTTGCATTCCAGAAAACTCTGTTGCACCCTATAAGTACAACTCTGCTCCTTTCCTAATGTTGGGTAAAACACAATATTTCTTTTTTTTTCTTTTTCTTTCTACATTCTTCTCTTTGTTGGTACTTAAAAAAATGAGAGGAAATGGTCGTCCCTGCTTCTTGAAATGCCGCTGATCCATGATCAAACTGCATGCGAGCTAACATTGAAATCATCCACCCAGTCCTATATACATGCTTCCTCTGGTGCCATAGTCCTCTTCACTCTCCCACATGGTTAAACAAATGCATCATCTGTTAGCCATCTTGTTTAAAACTAAACCGAATACTTGCCCTTTCCAGAGAGTTTTTGATAAAATAAGCCACTATGTTTTAATGTATAATTTGTAGCCTTCATTATGCTTTCTTTATTTTCCTTTAATCATATGACCTAGTTCTACATAATTTGCCGACCTTTTTAATTATATATCCATGTCACTTGTTATGTTTTGTAATGTGTGGTGGAGTATATCGATACAAAGAAACTGCGCAATATAAATTCAAAATAAAAAATTAACAATTTCATCTTGCCTTGAAAACTACAGTGAAGTGTTGCCGCCACACCAACACGCAAAACACCTATACCTGAGCACAGAATCGACGAGTACGGCATAAATAATAGACAACTTTGACAGGGAAACACATAGGAGGAAGGGGTGGAAGAATTATTATACGATCATCACACTTAATGACCTGATCGTGTTACTTGACACTGTCTTAATCTAGTTCGTTACATGACCAGTGTAACAATAATACAACACGGGGTGATTGTCCGTGTAATGCATGTGAGCTGCACTCGGCGTCCTAGTTTTCTGTAGGCCTACTGACATTGAGGTGAGGGGCGTGGTAACGGATAAATGTATAAAACAAGATAAGAAAGGTTGCAAATGGGTGTTGACAATATGTAATAATAATGTTGATATTGAGAATAATAACAGTAAAGGGGTTCGATTCGCCACTAAATGAAATATTATTCTGCATTACTAATCACATTATGACTTCTGAGCGTTATAGGGTTAGCTTGTTGAAGATAATTCATACCTTTCTATTTTATGTTTGGTAGTTAACGTTTAAGTGTTTGGTAACCCTTAAAACTGGTTTGCAACCACGTCATTAATAGTAGTGTATGACTGCTAGAGTAGTGTATGCTAGAACCAAGTCTCATGTTTATGTTGACACAATCAACATAAAGAATATATATTCTTCCAAGGTAAAATCAGTGCCAGGCAGAAATCCGTTATCCAGGCCACTGTACATTTTTCGTTCCAAATGAAATACACCCTATGGCTTATTTTGTAGATTTTTGGTGTGTCACTGCAGTACAAAAAAAACAAGAATCTATCAAATGCGTTTGCGCGTGAATGGGCTGGATTGAATTTTTCATATTTAATTTGATATACGCCCTTTGGCTAATTTCGTAGAATTCGGTGTCATTCAGACTAGAAAATAACCCAAATCGGTTATCCTCTGCGTAACCTATAACATAGAGAAACTGGAAAGCGCACCGTCGATATGATTTGAGCGCTAATGAGCCAACTTTTTTTCTAAATTGCCGGCAAATTGTGTAGAATTTAATTAAAGCCCGAATTCACAATCGACGATAGGGAAACGATCTTGGTTATTCATGCACTACAAACCATAAATGAAGGAGGCGCGATAGCTCATTCGGTAGAGCGGGGGATTCGTATTCCGGCGACCCGGGTTCGATTCCCACTTGGTGCGCTTGTGCCCTTTGGTAAGGCATTAATCCTCAGTACCAGGTCCTTCGGAGAGGACCTTAAGCCGTCGGTCCTCTGGTTGCTTGCTTACAAGCATTCATGCTTTCTTAGCAATCAGGTAAAAAATCACCACCAATCACCAATATTTAAAAACAGAAAACATTCCATCAAGGGTTGTGTTGAATTACCTTTATGAAATAGTTCATATTTTTCACCATTAACATGAAAATCGGGTGTTATTCAGACCTGCAGACTCTAAAGTAAACTTGAAATCTTCACGCTTGCACTATACACTCTTTGAGAGCTTTGAAAAAAGAAATGTTGTGTGAAGGGGGCCAAGGTGAAATATTTACCTGCAGTATAGCACCTACGTCATAAAACAACAATAGATTCTTTCAAGATGGCCGCCATGCTCTTCAAGGTGAGAATAATACAGACGATCTAGCAGACTATTTTCTTTAAGGCCGGCTCGCTATCTAATCTTACCAGCTTTGCCCAGGTATTTTCGCGAACTCGTTGACATTTATTCTCGGCGATGTTGATGTTTGGTGGCATATTTATTCAGTTGTTCCGAATCAATTTATTCATAACTTAGTACAGATAAGAGACGATAACATTTCCCTTTTCGGTTCGTCTTCATCTTCTTCTTGAACTGGCGTTGTACTAACTCGAAATTAAGTCGCCCCGTCTTGAACACACTGTCGTTTCCCTCTCATCGATATTTGTTCCGAGTGGTTGATTTTAAAACTTAAATGCTCTAGATCATTTGCATACTAATAAGTAGGCAATTCTGTCAAGGAATTTGTCATCCATGCTTAAAAAAACACACCTGTAGTTTTATAAACAATAATTATTTTGTTTGTAACTTCCCCTTTGTTGTGTATTCCTTATACACATTCATTAACAGGCAGTATATTCCGAAAATGAAAAAAAAACATGACATCCAGACGAATAAACGAACATTGATAATGACTATTATTATTTCAATGAACAAAATGGAATTGAAATACGATTAAATGTAAAAGGTAGGTCTCGGTCAGTTAATACTTCATCAATGCTATCATTATTTGTTTTATGAATGGGGGGACATTCGGAAATGACTTGAACATGCATGCGCTCACTTCATGCACATGAGCAATGTTCATAAACTATAAACTAAGAGACGGCTGAGACAGAGCAGATATTATACGACTGCTAATGAATTCAATGTACTCTTTATTATCTCAAGACATTGTATTGTACTTTCCTACTTCAGTTCATGTGTATATTTATCTATTTCAGATTATTGGAGCATTAATGTGGAAAGCATTTGAAGAGCCTCCATCCATGCATGTAGTCTATAAAAACCAGACCCTAGTCGGCCTATGTTTTATTGTGACGTCGCTTTTCTCGCAATATTTGATTTATTTTCCATATCTCTCCCCTCCCCCTCTCTCTCCCTCTCTTGTTTTGTCTTTCTTTATCGTCATTATTGATCGTATATGCAGCCTTATACGCCCTACTTATACTGAAAGGAAGAATAAAAAATATAATGTTATTTGCCCCCCCCCCCAAATAAAAAGCATGATATAATGATGACAACAGACTGAATGTTTGTGTCTCAATTATCAAAGCCTGATAGATTGAAAATCCAACCATCATAAAGATATTGCCCCCCCCCCTCCTCATGGCGACGTCACGTAATTGACCCAATTATAGGAAAAAAAGAAGATGTACTTACTTAAATGAGTAGTGACTTGTACGCATGTTTTTTTTTTTTACCACGGTTCCTGTTTTTGGCTAATGCACCATAAACTAACATCATTCATCAATATTATCATCTCATGAACCTCATACAGCTGCATGTCTCTTCTCTCATTAAGTCCCGTCCAACGGGTCTGTGGAAAAAGATTAGCCTTTCCCCAGCACCGTCTTAAGGCTACGGTTAGAACAAGATATGATTTATGGAGCTTGTAGGCGCATCAATATAATTTCCATTACCCCGTCCGTCCTCCTTACTAACTCATCTTCCTAACGTGCATAACTCGGAGTCATTACACTGTATGAGTCCTGGGGAGCGTATCATGAAAGGACTTGTCGGACGTTTTATCCGACATGTTCCCTTTTATCCGACAGTTACCATAGAAACAGTGACTCTCAGCCAATCAAAATCAAGGAAAGATGTCAGATCTGACAACTTGTCGGACAAAAATGTTGATGAAACGCTCCCCAGCTTTAAACTTTGTCCCGCTATCTCTCTGACTTTCCATCCCTCTAGTCTCTGTCAATCCCTCTTTCTTTCTCTTTCTCATTCATCTATCACTGTGGATATCTTTCTTTCTTTCTATCTATCTATCTATCCATCCATTCACCTATCTATTCATCTATCTGTCTATCTATCTGTCCATCCATCCACCTATCCATCCATCTATCTATCTATCTACCTACCTACCTACCTACATGTACCTACCTACCTACCTACCTATCTATCTATCTATCTACTCTCTATAAATACAAAAGGGGAAAGGGATGGAAAGGGCCGAGGAGTGAACGTTTTTCACCCTTCTTAAAAATGATGTCCTTCTTCGTCTTTCATTTTAAGGTTGATTTACTCCTTTTCACCCTTACATTTTAGAGTGTATTCTATCTTTCTATCTTGTTTTTTTTTCTTTCTTTCTTTCTTTCTTTCTTTCTGTCTTTCTTTCTTTCTTTCTGTCTACATTAGAAACATCCAGACACGAAGATACAGAAATCACAATCCTCTAAGATCGCGGGTAAAATCGTCTCTGTCTTTCATGTTATCTATCCTCCCTCCCTACACCCTATAACTCCCTCCTTTACTTTATTCCTCTCCTTCCCCTTCCCTCTTCCGTTAACTCTCCCTCAACCATGTGTTTAGAACATCGTTTCTTAAAGTTCTTAACATTCAGTATTCTATAATGTTGCAGGGCTCGCTCTCACGAGAATGATGCATTAACACGCTTTTCGATGCAGAAAGAGGATTATCAGTGACCTATACCTGTATACAAGGTGATCCAGATACTCTAGTCTCGGTACGAGCGATCTTCGAAAACATTATTCATGAAAATGACACGCTTATCGAGAAAACAAAGATAATCTATCATACGAAATATTCATTAAATGTGAAATCTAATCGTCTTTGATGTATTCATTGCGATAACATACTATACAAACGATGACTGCGCCGTCGAAGGTTGGGGACCGATTGTCATTTCCAAGGCTACACAGACGCAACTTCACGGCCAAGGAAATAATGAAGTGCGTCATTTAGCTTCATTTTTTTTTCTTTCCTTATAATTTACATCTTAATCTTTTTGTTGAAAGTTTAGGGTTAGGGTAAATACTATTCTCTACTAATAGGGTATTTAATTTCGACCCTATAATTACCCAAAGAAAAATGCGTAAAGGGCAAAAATTATGAATATTTTTTTCCACTCGAAGTGAGCACTTATTTCTAAGTACTGCATGGACATTGCATGTCACCCTTTAAATGATAATGAAACCGGAAACAAGTTAGCTTGTGTGGAAACCAAAAAGAAATAAAATCAAATAAATAAATTTAATGAATGTTAGATATAGTTGATGAAATAATAAAAAAAAATATGAGCATTTGAGCATATTGAGGGTACTAATGTTTTGCTTATCTTCTTGGCAATGCGGCCAACATGTGTGACGTTACATTTGTACATTCCTCTTTATGTAAAATCATTTAGAATGAGCAATAATAGATGTTTGGGGTAAATTTTCAGTGAACAAACCTGTCAAAGGGGAAAGTTGTACTTTTGTGACATCACAAATCTTGATCACATTCAGGGCCGTACGCAGAAAAAAATATTTACTGTGGGCAAGGCGCGTAAAAAAAAATCGATGGGACTCAAAAGCGAGGGAGCGAAACGACCTAGCTTTTTATGTGGCGCTTTTGCATTTTCGAAAGTGAAATTTAAAGATTTCGTGCACACTTTTGGTGGCTTTTATGAAAATTTTCAGTAAAAAATGTAGGTTTTACAAGATTCCGGGGGGGGGCAACTGCTCTCCTGCCCCCCCCCCTCTGCGTCCGGCCATGGGCGCATTGCCAATTATGGAAGGATCCCCATAACATTAGTCATTTTGATAATCAAGTGCTCCTTATTGTCTGTCTAACATTTTATTGATCCTATTCTTTGATTTTTCTGTTTTCATACAACCTAACTTATTTAAATTGCTATTGCCTTATTGTACGCAATAGATCCTTCTATTAAAGATTTTTTGGTAGATTAAGGAACACAATTTCTTCAACTTCTGCTTAAATACCAAATTTCAATAACATAGGGGCAAAGTGTCTTATAATCTACATTATACATTATTTTATTAATTTCATTGCTCTAAATTTTCTTTCTTACTGCTTACCGTTCACATTGTTCAGGTTCAATATGTGCTTGGGGTATGGTACAAGATGTGTTTCGTATACCACTAGTATATGAGTGGTAGACAAACATGTCTTGGGGGCATAAAACCGACCTTGACAGTGACTGTGTTATTGAAGACGTGGTATACTGCTGAGTGGCTTATAAAGTGTGTATATCGCCTAATGAATGACCTTCGGTGAAAAAAAAAATAGAGTCACGTTTTGGACATTCATTGTCATTAGGTGAGATTGGTTCATAAACACGGAATATAGGCGCCAGTGTACAGGATAATATATGCCTGGCTGGGAATCTATAACACAGACATGATGGGTTAAAAGAAAATGCACCAAAACACAACGTCAAGTCTTTGGGCTTGTCATGGTCTAGTGGTTCTGACTCTCGCCTTTCAGACAGAGGGTCGTGGGTTCGAAGCCTAGCCATTGCGTGTTTTCCTTCAGCAAGGCATTTATCCACACTGTGCTGTACTCGACCCAGGTGAGGTAAATTGATACACGGCATGATTAATTCCTTGCATGCACTGAGTCCGGTGACGGTAGCTCGAGCTAAAGCCGGGGTAATAATAGCAGCGCTTTGTATCCTCTGGCAAAAAGCGCCTTATAAATCCAGCAATTATTATTATTTTAGAAAAATATGTTACTTCATAACTCGAAAAAGGGAGCAAAATGCAAAGAAAGATCTACATTAACTATGTTTTTTTCCACGAATTGTGACTTGACATATGATATTTAAATCAATGTGGAAAGTGTGCTGCGGGAAATTATTTATATTCGAATAAAGTTTAGCATCCACAAAGTTGGAAACAAGCTTTCATTATCAGTTTTTGGCCACTATCATTTAAAGTTTGCCAAGTTTTATTAATGGATCAAGGCAATTACTCTAAATTGTCTTCGGGCAATATACTGTTTTTTTTTTCAAATGCAAATTGCAAAAGAAAATCTGAGAGGAAAAATTATTTCGGCATCATGTAAAAGAATTAGCCAGATGATCAATGAATTTCGATTTCTATTAATAATTTTTTGAACATAAATACTTATCGGGAATATATGTATTTTTGTTACAGTTTAGAATTTCAAGCAGTACAGGCGCCTCTATACTTCCTGAAGTAATGCCAGTGGTCTTTGTTAATTTATGGACGGGATTCGTCGGGTTGTACATTAATATCGCTTATACGTAAACAAAATCAAACAAATACAATCAGATAAGCAAATATTGGATGAATTCTCAATGAACCAAGCAATTAGTTTTGCTTTGTTTTGTTTTGTTTTTTGTTAGTATAGAGATGAATTCTGGAAACACTTGACATATTTCCATGGCGTCGTACATGAACACTGCGGGGGTCATAGGATTGTATCACGAGGGTACTTACATAGCATCACGTCTTTGCTAAGAGTTACATTGCCTTCATCAGATACCTAGATACATAACACAATATATATGGCATCACATACACTGCGAACAGTGGTGCTAAAGTTACAATTCTAGCGTTATGTACAGAAGACCACATACATCTATTCTTACACCTGTGCTAAAGTCGCTGTGTTGGTTCAACAGCCATTTAATTGGCGTTATTTTAACACATTCCGTTTGCCATTTCAACACTATTTCATATCCAAACTCCTTGGTGTCGGCCTATTTTTAAAACTTGAATGTGTGGCCCTTATTACACACATAATAGTGTTGTTATTAACAAGGTATAAAAACGCTTTTATTTTTGACTAAGATCGTAGTTGTTGGAGAAGATAGCCTCAAACATTGTGTCAATTTGAGCACAATCTTGAGTGAAAATTTACTCACGAAAAATGATGTTTTAACCAATGATTTTTTTTTTCGTTTGCCCCAATATTGGGGGAACTCTGTTCAAATATATCTCGTACATGCTTTCAAGTTACATATTAGCAATTTTTAAATAAAAATTCTAAATTCTCATGGACTTTATGAAACAGAAATCTAATGTTAGTTGAAAGTTTGTCCAGACACTTTAAATATTCATAGAAATTACACAGAATATTGAATGACTATTGACAAAAACGCGAAAATTTAATTGAAAAATAGCGACCTAAACAAAGGCCAATTAACAATAAATTGTCTTGTCTCAATTTAAAAAATGCGACAGATTTGACAAAATTAATAAAAATTGGTAAGCCGACTTTAATTGTCATCTGGAAATGAATTAAGCTTTTAATAATGCATACAAAACAACAGTTCTTAATATGCGCATATAAAGTGTGGGGAAAGCGGAAAATATGGTTAGAATTGTAGATTTAAGAAATAAACATTGAATACAAATTATAAACATCAAAGAATATTAAAAGTAGACCTAGCTTAGGCAAACATTCTGAAAGAGGTGGGTTTCTATACTTTAAATTGCTCAAGATGGGTAAAATTATCATGATCAATTATGCAGATATTGACTTATGGGGTGTGCAATGTAACATTCTTTGGACCGCCGGAATTATTATTTTCCCGAGGGGTTATTTTCCAGAAGGTTAGCGTGCGCATCTCGTACCTCTTTCCCATCCCCTTCCGATGCAACTGTCGTTCCCGAGGTACAGTCACAACGGCCAAACCGACTCCAGACCGACCAAATCATTCACGTTATTACCACTGACATACCATCGGTCTGTGTGGAATCAGTTTCGTTTGGTATGACCGTCGCTTTGCATCTGCGACACTTGCCACGTGCCTGTTCATCTCTAAGGCGTGGCTAGCCGGGTGATATGGCAGATGCGTCTATAATCTATTGAGGTTGAAAAGGGCAATGGGAATTATATATCATGAATTAGACGATAATGTTTCTTTTACAACTAGATAGAAGTGGTGTACAGGGACAGCATCAGCGTTATTCGGAAAGGATGGGGCAAGATAACCAAGCGAGGAAGTTTTTTTCTCTCTCTCAAAAGAAGCATAAGGTATAAGAGGTCGTCAACATGGTCAAGCAAAGCATTTATTTGTTATACCATTCTTTCTTCTTTCTTTTCTTTTCTGTTTGTTCTATGCTCTTCTCTTTATTCTTGTGTGATACATGAAAAATCACGGAGGAGGTTGCTAACTGTCCCCTGTAACACTGCCCCCTGACAATATCATACGATGATGTTGGTCTGTGACACCAATAACTGACACTGTGACGTCGTGATCTACAGATAAAAGATGACGGTCAGAAGTCTGGCGCTTGTGATATTTCAATAGGACTAATTAGTCGGTGTGAATGACACTGCAAGGTACCAATGTAATAATTTCATACCCCGCTCATGTTTATTTAAGCCACATTGGTTGAAAAATGGCTAAGATATAAAAACCGTAAACGCGTAGAGGACCAGTGACATTGGCACAGTCGCAAAGCTATCATGATGGGTCCATGTACACGGAGCTGTTGGCGCGAGTATAGCGTTGTGTATTTTGAAGTCAACAGAGAAAAAGAGTGGCGAATAACTTATCTATTTCATGGACTACGAGACTAATTTCAATCAGTTTCTTACCTAAATTCCTTTTCTGAAAACTTTTTTAAACCTGGTGTGGATATCATTTAAGAGTAGTACGACACGATTAGTTACCGTATCACTTCTGAACCATCATACAGACAGTCATAATTATTAATGAATTAAGATTTATGTGACAGAGTAAGTTATTAATATACGAGGCATTTTCTTGATATATATTGTAGCTTCTTTTTTTTTTGGGGGGGGACGAATTTTTCTTCCAGGCTGCTTTACACAATTCAAACTTGACCCCCTCCCTCCCCCAGCATTGCCGCCCATTGTGACTTTCGTTGCTCAATATTTCACGGAATGCCTGCATGATCGCCATGACGCCAGTATCATGTAAAGGAAACAAGTTAGCATGTATGGAAACATTAAAACCAAAGAATATCAAAGATCAATGACAGTTTGAGAATAATTGGACAAACAGTAAGAAAAAATATTAGCTTTTGAATGTCGACATGGCAGTGCTATATGTAGATCCTCCCACTGGCAATGGGAAGAAGACATGCAATGTCAAACAGTTCTTTCTCCTCTGTTCCCTGAAGATAATACCCCCCCACATCAATTTTTGTTTGTTTTCATGATTGTACAAACTCTTTGGTCTGTTTGATTATTACATTTTTATGAAACTTCTATGCCCCCGATAAAAATTATTATCGTATCCATGGATAGAACGACATCAGATATATTGGTCGCGTTGACAATGGAAGGATGTCGACATCACTAGTGATCTCAGCATTCCAATTATGCTCATATATAAGTTTCCATTATTATTTTGTTCATTTGTTCTCAAACTTTGCTAATTTTTTTCTTTGATTTTTTTCTGTTTTCATGAAGGCTAACCTTTCCAGAGTTTAATTCTCATTTGAAGAAATGTAGATGGAATGCCTTACTGGAGGTCGAACCCTGGACTTTCGTGTGTCTCGTTAGGACCCTACTAGACTTTGGCGCTTACACATAAAAGAGTTCCAGACGATGAAAAGAAAAATAGGTGTTTATCAACAAAAAGATGGCCAAAATCAATAGATCATTCGATTAGTCAGGAGGCATTAAGATGAAATAAAAGGAGGGGGAATCATTATCTCACTTCTCCCTTGTGGCTTACATCATATATCATACTACAATGTAGGCCTATCTCTGTATGATTGTAGGAAATGAAAGATCAAAATCGTTCTCGGGGAGCAATGCGATATGCGGGCAATGGTAACGGAGGAGCCACATCATACAGGGATATATGAAATGATATGTTAGCGCTATATGGCGGTGATAATGCATTATGTCTTCTTATCTTCTTAGCAGGGACTCGCCGATGGCGCCTTGGTTGTGTAGTCTAGACAAAACCAAAAATAATCCATTGTTTAGGCAACCTTCAACGTTTCGACCATTGATCTTCCATGTATGTCGTATTGGATGAAGGGGGAAAGACTGAGGGTCAGTTTCACCAAACGGTCTTCAGGTGGTATATCACATCATAGAAGTGCATCTTGATAACACGTGCGCTTCTATGGGTTGTCCAAGAACTTTGAGAGTATAGTCATGGTCATGATGGTAGTACCGGTTCTAGTGTAACGAACCCCCTGTTCTCGCTGATATCGAGAAGCCAAAGGTCAATGGAATAGACTTTCTTTCTCATCCAATTACCATGTCAAGGATATACACGTAGGAAGGGATACTTCAATTAATATAGGTGTATGGAAATGTCTTAATAGCGAGTGCATGCAAAGATATAGGTCGGGTGTATTTGAAAGAAACTGGTTTTACAGAGTAAAATGATAAAGAATTTGTATGAGATGTACAAACTATAACAAAAGTAATGTGCCAAGAAATACTGAACTATATCAAGGTCAAATTTTCCAAGAGAACAGTACCTCATGATATTCAAAATAATGGACAGATAAGGTATACATGTCGCCAGGATAAAAAAAAATGTATAGTAATAAAAGCTACTACGCTTCAGTACATTCATATAACGAGTTTTATTATCTAAAACTGTAGAAAAAAAAGTTGATTTATAATTGAGCACAGCTGGTATAAATCAATATTAAAAGCACTTAAGGTAAAACACATGTTAGGCGCCACAATTCTTAAAGATTTTCCTTTGTTTAATAGGTGTGAATTCGTATCTATGATAATGGACACCAGTCCCGAACTGCGAGGGTTGCCATGGTTACTTATACCACTATACCCTTCTCAGTCTCCGTATCCCTTGTTGGAAAGGTAAATTGCCATTTGGTATACACCCATTTCGTCTATCTTCCGTTTGGTTTCATCCCACAAAGTTTAACCCTACTTCACATACAACCAGTTCGTCTACCAGGGGGCGTTTCATGAAAGGACTTGTCGGACGTTTTATCCGACAAGTCCCATTTTATCCGACAGTTACCATAGGAACAGTGCCTCTCAGCCAATCAAAATCAGGGAAAGATGTCAGATCTGACAACTTGTCGGATGAAAATATTGATGAAACGCTCCCCAGGTCTATGCCATTTTGACGTACTCGCCTTCGCCAATTCTCGGTTATTCTTTATATACATGCACGTGCTAATGAATGTATTGAGCAGTAGACACAAATTGATGTGGGTAAATAATAGACATTGACAAAATCCAAGCTCTTGGATTCTTGAAGTAATGGTTCGAGCTTGACGCCGAACACGATCCGCTAACCGAAGGCTAATCCTACCAATCATTTATCAGTGCCTTGCCTAATGTTCGACCCATTGAAAATCTTTCCTATTCATGTTGCTGAAATGTAACGTTGCGATAAAGCCCTTAAAATGCCATTTTTAAGTAGTAATGTCACTATGTACAATAAATACGATACACATCGGATCCACGTGCCAATGTAAATTTCGAGTCATCATATAATTATCACCATCATCTTGTTCTTCTCTTGATATTATTTCTTCTTCTCATCCTTCTCCTTTGTTATTTTTCACCATTTCCTTCTATTCTCTTTTCCCTATTGCATCTTTATTTTACTTTTTTAACCACTCATCTTTCTGTTTTCATTTCTTTCAATTTGTGTTCTTCTTCTTCTGCTTATTTTTTCATAGCTTTCTTCATCTGTATCAATATATCATCCTATATAATTTGTGTATTTATATATTCATTTTTATTATCATTATTATTATTCTCCATTTTTATTCTTCTTGTAATAAGTATTATTATCAATATTAATGAAATTATTATTAATATTATGATGACATAATTATTATTATTACTACTAATGCTATTAAAATCATAATTATCATTATTGTTATCATCATCACTATCCGCATCATTAACATCACCATTATCGATATCATTATCATCACTATTATGGACAGTATTAATTAGAATACTTTATTATCTTTATCATAATCGTTATAATTCCAACTTTTCAAGCAACTGCTGCTACAACTACTACTACCTCTACTACTACTATTACTACTACTACTACTACTACTACTACTACTACTACTACTACTACTACTACTACTGCTGCTGCTACGACTACTACTACCACTACTACTACTACTACTACTACTACTACTACTACTACTACTACTACTACTACTACTACTACTACTACTACTACTACTACTACTACCACTACTACTACTATACTACTACTACTACTACTACTACTACTGCTGCTGCTACGACTACTACTACCTCTTCTACTACTACTACTACTACTACTACTACTATTACTAATACTACTACTACTACTACTACTAGTAGTAGTAGTACTTCTACTACTACTACTACTACTACTACTACTACTACTACTACTATTACTACTACTACTACTACTACTATTAGTCCTCCTCCTCCTCCTCCTCCTACGCCTACTACTACTATACTACTACTACTACTACTACTACTTCTACTGCTATGACTCAACTTCTTATACTTAAATCTATGCTTATGCGTATATTCTATTTCTACTACTGGTAATTTTTCTCTTTAATTCCTCTCCTATATTTGGTAAAATATACATGTATCTCTCATGATTTTATAACTCTAAGCTGCACTACTTTTATAATTTCAATACACCACGCCAAAATATTTCTAGATCCACTATTCCGAGGATGCAGCCATCATAACGCCTTGCATATAAAGAAGAAAATGTATTTCCCTTCTAAAGTAAGAAGCATTTCTTATTCCGTCATAACTGTAATCCAAATTGTATGTGGTGCCGGAACGTGTCGGAATTTCTCGACAAAGCCCATGAGCTCAACTCGAATTCAAGCTGTTTTCAGAGTAAAGTCTCCCAGAGTCCCCGGCTTGCTGAGCTGCCAATTTAGGCCTTAATCAGATGTCATGGAATTCAACACACTTGCAAATTTCCTCCTCGCCCGCTATCACACAAGTTAACTTAAATATTAATAACATTAAATATACGATATTCTTTCACTTTCGCTCTTTGAGAACTAACTATTATGTATATTATGCTTAGTTATAAATATATGAATATTTTCCACAAGGCTTACATGGTTATGGCACGTTTGTTAAATTTCTCATTTAGCTTTGATTCCAAAAATTGTTTTCAATTTTGTGTAATTATTATCATGGGAAATGCTACTGCGCTATTGAAGTTTATACATATATATAATAATCTATCTAAATTCTATGGCGTTATTAAAATGGCGATATCACACGCTCTATTTTTTTTTTTTGGGGGGGGGGGTTCGTTTCGAATGTACTTTCATGATTTAGTTCCTAAACTAATTTAAGAAAATAAAGGTTTCATCTTAGGTTAATACTCATTTATTCAGTTAATCATCTTTTGTCTCAGCTGTTTTGAACTTCTTAAAATGTTAAAAACGATTTCATTTAACTACACATTTCATTACTAAAATTAGAATTACTCCCATGGACTGTAATAATTTAAGCAAACCATGAGGTTAAGAGAGCGTGTAGTATTACACTATGAACAAGTTGTTATTATTAAAGTTGAAATTTCATGAATATAATCATCATTATCGTTAACAATAGACCTTATAATCATAGTCCATATAGAAGTACGTGTGTATTGATTTCACTTCATCAGCAGTCAGCTTACCGAGACCCATGCTTGTGTATTCACGACCCTGTTACATAAATTTTGCACAAAAATATCATTTGGCATTATCCCCTCATTTTCATATGAAATCATGTTAATCGATTTTCTCTTCCAAGAATATAGGTGCCGTGGCCGAGTGGTCTAAGGCGCCTGGCTATACATGGAAAGTCCGGGGTTCGATCCCTGGCCGCGGCACCTATATGCCCGTGAGCAAGGCACTTAATCTACATGCTCTTTTATCTTGCTTTCAAATAAATGGAAATGCTATATGCATTATTGGTGAATAGGTGTGCACTTGTTCAAAAAAATTGCGAAAAGCAAGTTTGAATTTTGATTTAATGTGTAAGATAATTATTCCTGAAACTTAATTTGACAAACATTAGACACACTTAACGCGCGAGTATAACGTTATGAAATAAACATAATTCCATGTAATAAGCTATTATAAGAAGGAGAGAAGGACAGTGAGATCAGCCCACATAATACCTGACGATATACAGATATTTCACAAAATATTTCAAATTCAATAACTTTATTATTTCGTATCAGATGATTTATTTTGCGTCTTGCTTGATGAATTTACTTACTCTAATTCATATAACGATTTTCATCTTTCATATACCCCTTTCAAGTGGATCCCTCCCAAATAAGAAGTTGTTTTTGGAGGGAAAAATTCAGACAAGTAGATAGGTGAAGGTTTAAACAATATCCGACAAACAATAGGATTGTTATGATTTTTTTAATGTGGCAAAATTGGTACTTTCTTACTGAGTCTCCAAATTGGCAAGCACTATTCATTCCAGTAAATAAAATGGCTAAATTGTCGTGGGGTTTTCCAAAAGCTTTTCTTCGGCTTTTATTTGTCTTTTATGAGGATAAAAAACAATGTGTTACTTTGGGAATAGGTACTTTGGAAAAACCACATTAATATCCCTGATGGGAAAGTTGTCCTTACCTACCACTTGTCATAATCTATTAAATTCCCAAGACAATTTGAAATTTACACAAACTTAGTCGTAGGATATTTTACTTTTCTAATTTCTTTCAAAATTTTATTTTCCTCCTCTCTCACGCAACTTATTTTTATGACCGAGGTTAGATTTCCCTTTAATCTTTCACCACGGAGTAGTCATTTCACTCAGCCTGTCTATAAATACCTCTGTTTCTTATTGGGCTCTTATTACACGGCCAATACACCCTCTACGTTTTCACTAATTATTCAATTTCTCGCGTGCGGGGTTCCGGTATTTCAACTATGACAGACTTATGTAACCTGAACTTCAATAACGATAATGATCTCCCTCTCTCTTTTCTCTGCCTCTCTTCTCCTCTCTCTTTCTTCTTTACCTCTCTCCTCTCTATTAATAATTTTAATAATAATGATAAGAATGATAATAATACTGATAAAGATAATGATTGCATATTAATAATAACATTCATTATAATGATTAGGAAGTTGTGATTGATTGAAAAATGATTACAAGAAGAAATAAGTATATTTTCAATTGACGTACCCCCTTAATGAAGAAGCCATGTAATTTTTTTATTATTATTTTTTTAATTCCGATTACTAAAATGCCACTTTTCATTTCAAGTACCTTTTCTTAATTGTTTTTCATTACAATTTTTTAGTTTTTGTGACTTTTTACTGATTTTTTGAATAAGCCCAACTTCTAAAGTCATTTCAGTGGCGGCATTGTTTTAAAATTCATTTTGAAACAAAAATTATTTATCAAAATATTGGTATTCGATATCCCATTTAGCTCCGGAAACTTAAGAGGGGAAACACTTTCAATCCTTCTTATCTCAATACACTATTGCGTGGCAAGACATACAGCCCGTTCCATGAGGGCATTGCAACTGTTACAACTTTGCCATTTTTGGCAACTACCATTGCAACAGGGCTCAGCAGCCAATCAGAACCAATGTTACCATGGTAGTTGCCATAATGGCAAAGTTACAACAGTTGTAACTCTGTATGAAACGGGCCCATAGTGCGTTCAACGCAAGAAGCCAATGCCCGCGTCCTTGCGGGAATCAACACAATTAGACTGATTTCTAAAAAACCCGCGCTCACTTAAGGTCATAATTGATTTTCTTTTTGTGCCCTAACGTGCAAAGATGATACTTCTTTTCCTTGCCATGATACAAGCAGTGATGGTCATACATCATTCAGACCTAGGCAATTGCCGGGTGGGAATTCGCTGATCCACTTAAATTTCACTTGAAAGGGTGTACGAGCTACTCAGTGACATAAAAAATGTCTTGGGAAATTAGCCTAAAATGCTTGATGGTATACGTGGATCTGTATATGAGAGAGAAAATAAAAGTGCAGATAGAGGGGTTATGCTCGAAGAACACTGTATCTCTCTATCGTTGACAGGTTAATCAAATTATTTTTTTGAAGGTACATTTTTTTTTCTGGACATGTATACATTTCTTATAGCATACATTCAAACAACTATCAATTTTATTCTTAGTCAATTATGATAGCACGCATACATTCAAAAACATTATGACCCTGGGGACCATTGCTTTTAGATGTTTATGAGTTTATCAAAGACATGGACATTTGATATGTAAATCTCGTCATCGTCGAAATTGAGCAATTTTGACATGACCCAAGCGAAAATGAATATAAAATAGGTAAATTACTTCACATCATACAAACAGTCATTCAGGTTTGAATGAGGCCGGTTGCACAGAACTTGCATTTCATGGTGATTCTGTCACCATTTTGTATCTACCATGAAAACGTGGCAAAAAAAAAGAATTAAAGTTTTCATCGAAGAAAAAAAAATCATAATATTGAAACGGGTCATTAGCAATATAAGTTAGCATGATTATTTGGATCCGACGAGATATTATTCTAAAAATGAATACATTCAATAATTTATTTGTCTTCTTTTAAAGAATTAAACATGTATTATAACGCGTTATATCGCCTATTCCATTTCAGATTGGGTCACCGTTGTTTTTGTTCTTGAAAGTGGGATGTAGTGTGTAAAAAAGTTTACCATCCATAGACCTTTAGAAGCAGTTAATTTTCATTATTTTTTGTTTAATGAAGGACATAGTGTATACCACTGTCTGAAGCTAACGAAAAATGCTTATTTCTTAAAAAAAAACATGCCCCCCTCCAAAAAAAAATCTTTACGGCATCAACTTGGTAGAAAAAAAAATATGTAGGTCTATGTGTTTTTATTTTAGACTGAGAAATCGGATCGAGTACATCTAGACGATATTCTGATTTTTTTATGTGTGAAATGTGTTTATTTCGATGATATTAAAGTTGCAATTTTCACAGATACAAATTTAGAATATGAAAAATGCAATCTTCAAGTAAAAGCCATTTAGCATTTTTCAAGGAACTCAAATACAATCCAGTGAAGGATAGTGGCTATAAAGCATCTTTTTACCTCTGAAAGTACGAGCAAATATAAGAAAATTGAATTCACCGAAATTTAGAAACTTCATGTTTACGTGTTAGACTTGCGTCGTTGATTTTTTTGCCATCATTCAACATGATTTTCAAACAGAATTCTCCGACTATATTTGCACGGGTTTTCTCTGTGAGCTGAGGTTGCCGATTTGCAGATCAGCGTTTTTTCTTTGTGCTCGTGGGCGCGCTTATGCCATGTTCGCTCGTGTATAGTATTTATTCTTACACGAGCATGGCCCGCTCGCTCGCAATGGTAAACAACGGCTAGGTCCGTGTAAACCCCGAAACTGTCTATTTTAATTTTCTAGTCAAACATGAATTATGGCATTCCGAATATCGGTAGGCGGATTTGGTGATGAGAGAAGGAAAGATTGTGGCTCTAGAATATATTTGATGAAGAAAGCGTTGTATAGGCAGACAGGAACAATGGTGCTTGGTCACACCACACAAACCAACTCGATACCGATACAAGCTACAACGTTGTTCCCTATAGCATGTTATTGATCGTTTTGGAGTCTGTTTCGTGTATATGACTTTATATTTTTATCGATACATGAACTGAACGGAGGTGCCGTGGCCGAGTGGTCTAAAGTGCCTAGCTATACATAGAAAGTCCGGGGTTCGATCCCGGCCGCGGCACCTGTGCCCTTGAGCATGTACAATGCTTTTATCCTGCTTTCAAATAAATGGAAATTCTATATGCATTATTGGTAACTTGGTGTGCACTTGTTTAACAAAAAATCAAGAGATAACACAGTACAGAGACCTGATCGGGAGGGGTGGTATCATGGAGGGATGGGGAGAATTGGTGGAGGGGAGACGGGAAACTGATGAGAGTTGAGAGAGTAGAGAGGCCGGGAGAAGGAGGGGTGAGGTGGGAGAAGGAAGAAATGGGGGAGAAGTCTGGGAGGGATGCAGGGAAAAGAAAAGGATGGGGGAATATTTCGATAGCTTGGAAGGGTGGGGGTGGACTCCAGGATAAGACCAGGGCACTAACTTGGTGAAGTAACGTGGAATTTCAGGGCATAACCGAAACATCGACGACAAACAGAAGAAAAGTAGAAACTGAGGGAAAGTTTTAGTATACCAATTATGTCCTATAACTTTTATCGAGACTGTTGAAGAGAAAGAATGGTAAAATTTTGCCAGCTATTATCAATTGAGAGCATCATGCGTATATATTGCATAACAGAAAATAATGACAGTGAAAAAAATCAACGAATGGTCAAAAAGGTACATTATCGTGGTAAAATGAAATTAAAAAAGAACATTTTTCGCGCTGCGATGATTTGGCGCACCATCTACTCATTTTAAACTGTGATCCGGCTAATCTACAATTTATTGTTCCATGTTCATTAATGTCCTTATCATTTTTTTTTTTTATGTAAATATTACATCATTTGGGTTGTTGTTTGAATGAATAAAACTGAACTGACCACAGATTGCACTGGTGTGAACATAGTGAATGTGACAATATGAATCGTTGCTGTAAGAATTCACAAAGATAGGTTAAGAAAAAAGAGAAAGAAGAAATGTTCACATTTTTCTAAACCGTTTATTTCGAAGCTGGTTGTGACTTAGTAAGGGGACCAAATATTTATCTTTCTCATAAGCTGAAAGATATATACCTCTTTGCATCACAGATTATTTTCATTGTGAAAATTTAGTTCGTGATTGATATCTGCTGTGTGAATTGATCTATTGTTTTAATTGTTATTTCTTTACCTTCCTTTGATTTCTTGACGCACAAAGGCTGGGGGAATTAACGCCTTACCGAAACTGTAACCCGTTACTTTTTAGTTAGGCGAATGACTATCAAGCTTCGCCACTGCGATGGCACCTCTTTTACATATCCCCCCCAAAAAAAATGGTTGATAGACCCCCCTCCCCTCCCGCCGATAGAACGTGCCCGATTTAGGGGCATCAGAGTTCATTTGCAGTTATATAAGATAGTGGAACATCATATTCAATCTTACATGATTAAAATCTACCCCTCTTAGTGGTCAACATGTAACTTATGTTTCAATATAATATTTCTAAATGCCATTCCTATTTTCTATTTTTAGCCAATAGCAATAGTCCGGAACGATGATATTTATCAGGTTTCTACCCTGATAAGAGCTCGTTTGACACATGTCATAACCCAGTGCACATATCATGACTTATACCCTGACACATAGATCATAAAGCCTTAGGTGAATCGCCTTAATCATCTTCGGCATTTCAAAACACCACTTGGTCATTTCCAACCTCCATGCAGTTGAATGTGATCAATTTTTGGAAGAGATTGTGCTATATTTGAGTCAATTTTTTCCATTTATTTTCATTTATTTATTTATTTATTCATTTATTTATTTTTTTTAAATTTATTTATTTATTTATTTATTTATTTATTTATTTCGTTTATTTATTCATAAATTAATTTTCTTATTTATTTATTCATTTTTTTTGGGGGGGAGGTTGGTTCCATACTCCTCGAAAGTGAAGCTAGATTTAAAAAAATACATTTTTTGTGAAACTATATGGCGTTGTACCTCAAATATCATGGTTTTATGAATATAATTCAATATCTGGTGTATTTGACACTCATATCAAGTCCATGAGAGAATCCGTTTTATGGGTGGGGGAAGAGGGATGCTTCGCTCGCTTGCATATTCTCACAAATAGACATCATATCCGAGCAAGGCCCTCTCCATTTCATTCCTTCTTTAGCTACTGACTAGGGTATATGGGGTCTAAAATTGTGATGACGTTGCAGTGGAAAAATAGTGTACAGTTCAATGGACATGGTGGATATTTATATCTTATTCGTCCAATAATCTAAACATTTTACAAAAATACCTTATAATTTATGATGAGCAAACGACATTGCTCGTGGATTTCAACCTCAGAAGTTGTCTCAAGACAAATTTGTAATAATTGAACAGATGCAGTGGGAGTCCGGCACCTTATAACGCAAAAATTATTTTAGGAAAACATGACACCTTTTTCAGAAAGTATAGAGTCTAGCAGAGAAGCTTGATAACTTCATTGTATTAAAAAGAAAACAACGACGGAAATAGACATAAAGTGTATTGTTTCATAAGTTTGCTCATTATCATATAATTTAATTTACAAGATAGGAAGATAGAGGCTGGTGGAGAGACACACATAGTGGGACTGTGTGTGTGTGTGTGGGGGGGGGGGGGGTTCGGGACAGGGGACACTAAATTGTTATAATAGGAGACGATGTACCCCCAATCGTAGCCATCAACTACCCGAAACATTTATATTTAACATTTTGTGGACTTACGTCATTTCGACGTCTGTTTGTTTTCAAATGAGTAAACTGCAACTAATTGTAAACATGGGCAAACGTAAACTTTGGGTCGGAAATAACATGCAGTCCGAAGTGGGACTTGAGTTTGCGATGGTCTGCGAGGTTCCCTTCATACTACGGTATATAATAATGGTAATCGAAAAATACTTTTCCATTTCCATTTCTAATAATTATAAATAAATCATAAATGAAAATAAATACAAATTGCTACAACTAATGAAACGCAACTATATAGAGTTGATCTTGCACTACATGTTCTGTGAGCCTATATACTGATTTTATGGGGTTACATGTTGTTTTTTATAAATCACCTTATATTGATCAAAAAAGGGGGAAATATATCACAATAATCCCGGGTTATCTGCTCTAAACAAAAATGAACAGGGCAACATAAAATGAATACAGTATGATATTATTTACATTAAAAAACATAAAATAAGAGATATGCACGTCAAATGAGTAGATTTTATTCATATCATAATTCATAAAGTAATAAGAAGGAGGGGAATCTACGCTACCTCGTACAGTTAAACTTAAGTTGTTCTGATTCTTAACACGAATTCCAAATTCTGTTATTGGTATTACAAAAAATACATATGAGTAGATGAAAAAAAGAGCAAATTAACATAAGTATGTCCTGAGTGTTTTTTGTTTGATTTTGTTCGGTAAATTATAGTGTGATATACAGTAATACTCTAACGACCTAGCATGCATGGATGAAACAAGAATGATAGGAATTATTAAGTGCACTTATCAATATAGGAAAAAAAGAGGAAGCAAGGACTGACGGAAGAGAAAGATTATTAAAGTGCAGATCTAGGAAGAAGAGAGAAAAGAGGAAACAGGGAGAGGGAAATAAAAGGAACAAAAATTCATGATTGTTGTTAGTCTCTCCACTTACGACAAGTTTGAATGACATTGCAATATTCATGATATAGTTATATATATATTTTTTACTTTCGTTCAAATGTTGCAATATTCAAGAGATAAGGAGATCAGGCATGTTGGATCCTTATGACGTCATCTTCTGTGAATATAACCCTTTTCGGAGAAAAAAAAAGCAGAAGCTTCAATTTCAATCTTTCAGTCGTTCATGTCCCGGGGAAAATCTAAACTGACATTACCTTTTTTGCACCAACACACATACCTCGCCAGGTAACATCGCCTGCATTTCATGTTTAACCTTCGTGTTTCATTGTCATTGTAAATACTAGTTGTGGGGCTGTCTGTCGCGACGGGGATCTGGGAGCGTGGAGCGTCCGTAATCTCTGCCCAAACAGGCCCCAACACCGCTGGCTTGATCATAAGCAAGGGGGTTCAACCATATATACATATATATAAAGCCCTGGTTTCACAAAACAAGCCGACTTTTCCTGGAGAATATATTTTTAGCACGGTGAAGGATTTGCACGGTGTTGTTGCGAGCGTGCCTGAGGGAATGATCCAGGACCTGAAGGACTTGAAGCAAAGGGTAGAGAACATCCAGTTACTCACCAACAATACCTCCCGGATGAACTGGACATAGTATGGGGGCTGGGGAAGCATGCCCCCCCCCCCCCACTACACAAAAAAGAATAAAGAAAAAAAAGGAAACTAAAAGTGTGAAATATGATGCTATTTTTTCATATTTGAGTTCCATCGATCAAAAAATTCGATTGTTGTATCAAAAATGTCTTTTTAATCTTGTCTGATATCAGAAAATGATTTTAAAGAAATAATATTTCTGAAATTTTCAGTAATAAAGAACCTTTATAGTGATAGGTTTCAACCAGAATCGAACCTGGACCCCATCAGCTCAGAACGCCGGTGTCCTAACCACTAGACCACAGAAAAGGGTTAGTGGCTATAAGGGCAATTCCGATCCGATTGACCGTCAGATGAACGGATTTCCGACCCCATCAATTAAATTTCCTTTATCGGGTGTATATGAGCATTGAACAGAGACAAACCGCCATGCCTCAGCTGGATCAAAGCAAGCGCTAAGATGCGGTACAAGTATGGAACAAATTATACAAATGTGAGAAATTAAACATGTACAACGGCTTTGTTAATTCTTTTAATTCATCGTATTATCTTCCAATTGAGCTTTTTTCTCTTTGCATTTTAATCTTTTCATTTACCAACTCTGTCTAAAGTAGATATAAACTCACCAAAGATGGATTGAAGTTTTCAATCAAATATATTTAAAACTCAAATCTATTCGATTGAAACTTTACATCCAATTTTGGATTCATTCCTGACCGCAATCTATTAGATTGACTTTCAATCAACAGAATTTAGAGAGTATAACAAAGACTGAAAATTCATTCATTGTTAAGGAACATGCCTTAAAAATACACACGGAATTCTATATCTTTAAAAAATATCCCTAATGGTATACTTTTGGGGAGAGATGGAAAATTAAGTCAGTCGGTTTACCTTTTTAAATAAAAATATAGACCTATTGTGTACGTATATATCTATACTATGTATATGTATATCTTCTTATTCAATGTACCAAAATAATTATCCATATTTTTCTATCCAAATAACTTTCGATTGAATTATCTCTTATCTGTCAACTGTTACCTTTCCACCCTTGTTCCTTTATATATTTACGTATTAATTTATCTACTTATATTATTTGTCTGTCCAAACTATCTGCATAGTTTTGATGTGTCGTGGTCTAGTGGTTCTGACTCTCGCCTTTGAAACAGAGGGTCGTGGGTTCGAATCGTAGCCATGGCGTGTTTTCCTTCAACAAGAAATTTATCCACACTGTGCTGCACTCGACCCAGGTGAAGTGAATGGGTACCCGGCAGGAGTAATTCCCTGTATGCGCTGGGCTATCATTATTTTTTTTAATTATAATTTCAATTTATTTGTAGGCTAGCTATTGCATGTTTTCTATTGATGTTTCTATAAATATATTTCGTACATTGATTATCTTGAAATCGACTTATTTTCAAGTACCTTTCCATATGTCTAACACTTTTCGAGCACCTTTATCTTACTCTATATTCTCTTTACTCAAGAGCAAAGTATATGATTTTTTTCTAAAGTGAAATCTAAAAATAGTGTTTGAGAATGACCTCGAAGAGTTCTAAATCTCTGTTTAATGGCCCAGTCATGTTGACACGTGGAGAGTCGAGTGTATTTGCAGACAAGATTGATTGCTTGTATTTTACCAGGTGTCAAACTCGAGTGCTTGTTGGGAGAAAAGAGAGCCGCCATATAGATTTTTCTTTTTTTACAGAGAGATGTTAGAAGACCGATGAAGGGAAGGAATGGAAATATTACAGGGGAAATATGGGGAATCAGAGAAAGAAAGTGAAAAATTACGGAATGCAAAAAAGTAATTTGCAAAGAGAGAAGACGGGAGAAAAAAAAAGAAAGGAGAGGGGGAGTCAAATAAACTGTGGGAGAGGATGATCAATTTGTATGCATTATAAAGTCAATTTTGAACAGTCAATGATAAAAACAGTACGAGTTCAGATTGAAATAGTCATTGCGAAGTTCATTCAAACGATGAGATCTTTGGTCTGCTAGATATAATCATGATAGAGTCTCGTCAACATCTTAGTACTTCATTCTCGTCTGAAATCGTTCTCTTTTTCCCCCAACCAGAATCGCCTATTTTTTCAATATGGATAAGGTACTGGGGTCGAGAGGACTGATTGTTTCATTAAGAATGTAAAATGTTGGAGCATATTCAGTAACAAACTGGTGTAGAAAATACAGAAAGGTTGACAGTTCAGGGGCGGTGATATACAGGTTGGGAAGGGGGCGACTGCAAAAATGATATTTAATAATGAAAAGAATAACAAACAAGAGAAAGAAAACTTCAAATCCAAAATAATTTCAAAGAACATTGTTTTTTGAAATGTTCATATCTTCTTTAGATCACCTCTAGGAAGTAAAAATGATAAATAGGTTTTCGCTGAAAGAATTTCGATCACTATGACATTTCCGCACGGAACGTCAATGGGATCACTTATATTTTACGTAAGTTGGATCTATCATTATAGAGGTTTTTACTCGAGATACTGTACGCACAATCAATACAACTTCGGTCCCAGTGCTGATATTGAATAATGGCAGGTAAACATGGTAAATATAGAAAGCTGTTTGATGAATGATTTCTGTACTGTACCTGTTCTAATTTCGTTGAGAACTTACGATACACTTTTTTATGGAACGAGTCCACGACAGAAGACTCTTTCAAGAACCATGAGATAAATAGTGTTACTCTTAATTGAACACATGCAATGCATGACTCTACGCATCGGAGGGGGGCACTTGTGGCCCCCAGATATTTTGCAAAATTTTTACTGAACATTTTTACCAACTTCACCAAAAGTGATTACGAAATCCGTTAATTTCACTTCAGAAAATGCAAAAGCGACCCCTTGACAAGCCAGGTCGCTTCGCCTTTTCGTTTACGGGATGCTTCGATAATTTTGTATATGCATCTCCCCCCGGAAAAATAGATACGTGCACGGCCATGATGCAACGTTAATACATTATCTTTGTGTTTCTTAATAAAATCAAACTGTTCGTAAAGTTATGCATGACATTAAGAACTAGTGGCACATTGACAGCATATTACATTATGTTCTAAAAAAGACTTCGCTGATTTTTTTTTCTAAAAGTATTTACAACTAAAAGTCGGCACGGTGAATAAGGCCTATACGCCTATGTCCCAGCTCTATTTTCCCTCACTTGACTCACGAAAAAAATATCAAAATTGTATCGAAAATGGGGGGGGGGGGGATGCCGACTTTACATTCAGTTTGTGTTTTAAAAGATATTGCAATTTAAAAATGAAATGAGACTTTTAGCTTGCCATATAACAGTCAGATTGCGTATAAATGTCATCCCCGGATGTCCTTGCATTCTGGGTATACGTTCATCTGTGACGTCACATTGGTTCCTCTAAACACGGGTCTGTTATAATATTGACGGTGATTGGCTATATGCTAGCATTGGCTTGGCAGTGGTGATGATAGCAGTGATGCCCAAACTAATTTACGAAAATGTCGGCTTTTCTCATTTACCTCCTCATTTGGTCATTTCAGACTGATTCATTTTAATGGAAGACTGTGAAAATACTCTGATCACTATATATATAATCTCATTCGACCATGCCGGGAGTAAGATCATGCGTAATTCCAACTTTCCTAGGATTGTATACACGGGCATTTCGCCTCTAACAATTTACTTCTTTTTCGTCTCCGTTTCGAAACCCCTTTTCCATTAAGTCATCAAGCTAAATTAGTCTTGTTTTACCAGGTGTTTGTATGACGTGATGAATGAAAGCAAATGGACGTCACGCGCGGGACATGTGGCAATTACATCAATATAAGACTGGGATAGAGTCATTTGTATCATCAGCACTGGGTTTAGTTTTCATTTGTATGTGAATGTCAGGATAACAGGGTGTGATGTATGAGCTACGTAGCTGGCTAGGCATGGAATGACATTATGGCGGGGCTACTACCTCCCTATATACTGTGGCAGACCACCTCTTAATTTACTTAGTAGACCCCGCACTACGCCAATACGTCAGACCAGATTAAAATTCATGTTTGGACTTGGCTACAATTTTAAAGCACTGGTCCAGCACACCAGATATGAGAAGCAAGAACGCACACACAAGAACAGAATAGTGCGCGTTCATCTTGTCAATGGGTGGTTTTGTTACTATAGGGATGTGACATGTTTATATCTAATAGGTCTTACATAAAATCGTCGACACAAAAGGGCAGAATTTTTTTTTTAAAAGTTCTTTCGAATTATTATCATTTTCATATTTCGATCTGAATTTGGATGTGACCTGAAATAATATTGATAAAGCTTATAACTTTGGGGATAATACTTCGGTTAAGTCCATGGTGGCATTGGGCGGTGCTACTGGTTTATCAAGAAACGAGCCCCCCCCCCGAATCGTTCATGTAGGGGAGACCAAAAAAAGGGGGAGTGGAGATAGGAGAAGAAAGAAAAAAGAAGGGCATAACTTGTCATTCCATGATGACCTTATCAAGGAATAGATAAGCCTTTCGATGAATTGATTTAAATGTAAAATGACATTTTTTTTTTAATCCAGCCGACTTGTTACACAAATTTAGAAATCTGAAACTGTAGGGGAAGGCGGGGTAAGTTGTGACAGTTTTTGCTTTTTGCATGTTAGAATTGATATGATTAATAATCTTGTCGAAATAAGTACCTTGCCTTGAAATTTAATTCTTCCGAAATATTTTCCACCTATATATAACTTTCTATCCCCACACTGAAAGTCATCGTGACCTTTGAAAAAAACGATGTCAAATGGCTCAACTTGCCCCATATATGGGGTAAGTTTGAGCCACCTTCTGGGGTAAGTTGAGCCACAAAAACTATGTACAAAATGTATGAGGGGAGAACCAGCATGTCAATTTTTTGTTTAGAGTCTTTTCACTTGCTAATTCTCTATAAATACTTACATCCTTTAAAAGGAAAAGAGCAGTCATGCAAATTTGCTCCTTTCAGCAAGCATTTCAATTGATTTTTAAGGTTTGTTTGTTTTTTAAGATACATTACCATAGGAATTACCATGGCTCAACTTGCCCCATGCTGTTTGGCTCAACTTACCCCAGTCTGAACTTAGTGCAATAATTTTGTATCCACACATTTATTATTCATCCATCATATAAAAGACTATGACAAGAATGAAGATCCATACCTGGACTAATAATGTTGTTATCATGTCTTTATTATATTTAAAGACATGTGTGTTTATAAAGCACTTATCTATTTCACACTCTTTTTTACTTTTTTTGCTGAAATTCATATTTTTCCCTCTAAAAAACTACTTTTTGTTTCAAAGTTGAAAACAATATGGTGGGGTTAGGGGTTATGCTATGGGTCATCAATACATGACACCACAACAATGTCTGACTCATTCATTATTGGCCTGGGGCTGGTGGCTCAACTTGCCCCTATGCTCAACTTACCCCGCCTTCCCCTACATAGTATTCGTGCTCGTTGTGCATAAAGCACATGTTTGATTTTGCCCAAAGTTCGAACGGAAATGGGCATACAGAGTTTATTTTTTGGTGGTGCATTCATTTGGCATAATTTACCTATTTTTAAGAAACGCCCAATCCGAATCCTCATTTAGTCTTTATTTTGGCGTTATAATAGACTTAATTTATAATTTGGACGTTTGTGTTGTTTCTTTCTTTACAGTTTTTTTTGTCTTAACTTCACATTGTACGCTTTTCATAATCATATTTGTTATGTTTATATTTTTGTTGTAAGGCCTCCAAGCACAACAGTATCCCAATCACTGATGGAGCCACCCTACTAAATAAAAGACTTATGAATAAATAAATAAATAAATAAATGATGATGCATAAGGAAATGGCTGAATAACTTACTTATTGATTCGAAATGATGAGATCATCTTATGTTTACAATTAATTAATAGATTTATCGGACACTTAGCTATATCGGACACTAAGCTATATAGGACACCATCTATGCTTTAATTTGTGTTTATTATATTAAATCGTATTTGTATACTCATTTATGTCAATAAATATTGTCTTGCTAAGATTAATTGTGAATGCCACTACCTTGGGTATAAGGGGAGAAAAACCCATGAATGGTCTCGTAATTAGAATATGAGTGGCGTTATGAGCAAAACAAAAATGAAAAGGGCCTGATATGGGGGATGAGGCAAATTTTGTGAAAACCTGAGAGCGAGCGACTTTTGGTTATTTCAAGCAAAAATTTCGACTTTTTGGTAATGTTAATAGAACATTCTTAATAATGCACACCATGAAAAGCTGAATGGAAAAATATATAATATTGAGAGAGCCGAGGCCGACACAGATATCAAACGTAGCAATCGTATTCAGACCAGATATCGTGGTATTCCTTTTTTTTTTGGGGGGGGGAATGGGTTTATTGATTGCGCAATGTTAATACTTAATATCTTCGTGTGGGAATCCTCTTCATCATGTTCGCTCGTTCGTTCAAGGATAACATGTAACCCTCTTCGTGGTATTGTCCGTCTCTTATTTTAACTCATCTATTTTAGAACAGAAAACACGCCGGTGGGGATAACCCTAATGCGATTCAAGCAATCAGGATAAAGCCAAAATGAAAGGAACCAAAACGTGATTAATTCCGCAGTTGGTGGAGGGCCCCTTCCAGGCACAAATTGCATCCGCCAAGCACTCGCTTCCCAGCCCTTGCAGCATTGCGCGCGTGCACGGCGGAAAATGCATGTGGATTGACTTTTTTTGTGCAGTGGCGGACATCGCGATGTCCCAGGTCGTGGTTAGATGATGGGGAGGTACCCTGGGTGAAGTTTGGTAGAGGCATGGAATGATGAGACATCATATATATCTTCTTCACGGCTGGCAGTCATCTGGGTCGCAAATGGATCGGTTTGTCGAACGCGAGAATGATTTCCAGACCACGTATTGCACTATTTCGTTCGTCTGACTTCTATAAAGGGTTATTCCAACACCGATCATAATTCCAGCTTGATGATCTTTAATTCGCCCTAATAAGCTCAACTTTTATCATGCTTCTACAGCAGGAGCGTCGCCCCCTTTTTCTTTAATATTGCCATTATAATTATTTTTATTACGCCCACATTTTTTCTCTGTCATTGTTTCTGCCTGTCCCCCCCCCCCCCCTCCCTCACTGGCTTATAGTATACACACACTCACTTTTCGATATGATATACGCAGAAAATCAACGTCAGACTTTTTCATATCTAAAGCACACACGCGCGCACACCCCTCACCCACACATACACACTCGAAACTTTTCTTTGCAAACAAACACACACAGGCACACACGCGCGTACACTACACCTACGCACATCCACACTCCGTTCCCTAATACACTCACACGCAGTAATTAAGCATTGAAAACTCACACTCAACAACATTTCCGACTCCTTTTCTCCCCTTTATTTTGTTCATTTACATATACGTAATTATTGCTAAGTGCCTCTACACGATTTTGCTATCGGAGCATGTCTACAACATTAACATGATTAAAAAATGGGAGTTGGCATGGATACTCCTTTTCGGATGTTTTTATACGCTTTCTCAACATACATGTACATGCATGGATTAACAGATAGAGGGAAATGGAAACACGGGATAGGCCCCCTTATGACATTTAAAGTGATTTAGAAAACAAAACAGGTACTTATATAAAGAAAACGAACATTTCCTCATCCCCTAATTAACCTTCCATTCTCCTAATAGAATGATAGGGTCAAAATAGAGGCCAGGCATAATATTCTAGAGGTGTTGTGGCTCAGTGGATAAGTCTCTGGACTGTGAACCACAAGGTTCGGGGTTCAAATCCCATCGCAGCACTAGCGTCTTTTGGCAAGGCGTTTATCTACATTTGTCACTCTCGATCTAGGTGTAGTAAATGGGTACCCGGTCGGAAAAAAAATCCTTGAATGCTTGAAGCGCCCGATCAGGGAAGCCGTGCTAAAGCCGGGGTAATAGTACTCAGCGCTTAGAAAAATTTGTATTAACCGCTATATATTTATACATGTTGCATTATTATTATTAGTCTCATATTCTTTATTTTTTCTTTCGTTATATTGTTTTACATATTCAAAGAAAAACTATGATAATTACTTATTCACTGGATCTCTCTAGGGCAATAGTTTTCATATTTCATATGGATAGTTTTAACTATCGCACAGCACCTGCTCGTTTTGTTCGTTGATGAAATAATGAGTGATAACGAATTCTATTGATATCTCGAGTCCAAGCTGTTACTTAGTGAATGTTGACCTTTCCTAAGATCTGTCCCAGTGGTCAGTTCAGTGGTGATTGTTTCATAAATAATCATTATTGATTACGCTCAGTCATATTACGGTTCAATATCACGACACATCTGGGAATTCTACTTTTGAAATAGCCATAGACGTGTTTCCTATACGATTCATTGGTTATCTATGCAGACTCGAGAACCATGGGCAGTGGCAGCACCAAGGGGGGGGGGGGTTATGGGGGCATAGCCCTTCCTTAAAGAAATCGAAAAATAAAGAAAAACAAATATAGAGTAATTTGCACATAGTAGGTACGCAGAAGCGTTACTAGCTAATAAATATGAGGGAGCCACATGGCGTATGGGCAACATTTTGCAAAGGCTGTGAGCGAGCAGAGCGAGCTAGCAATTAATATCTAACTTTTAAATTAAAAAAAATTATTTTGTGATAGAATTTAACATAATATTCTGAAAGTAGGCTAGCTATTTCAACCATTTCCCCCCCCCCCCCCGTTTCTTGGTCTTGAATATTTTGGGGGTCCATGCCCCCTGCCCCTATCTGCACGCCTGTGTGTACGACTTGTCATAAGAATCATGTGTTCTGAAACAAACTAAATCTCGCACTTTGCGCATGATTTTGCGGTAAACACATGTTTCTGTGTTTTTGGTCAGCGTTTGCCCTTCCCCACATTCTATTTTACCCTCAACTGGCATCCTTCCCCACGCCACACTTTGAATTCATGGTGCCTCCACTTCCCATAGACTTTTTGTACGAACGCAGATTTATCATAAGCAAATTTGTTTTATAAAGTAGTATGTCCCATTCCAACGTTTAGACCCTTTTTTAGATCTTCTAAATCGGTATAATTGCTTACTTAAATATCGCTTTGTATTTTCAGCCAGTGCCCCTGATTTATCAAAATCCAGAGGAAAAATACAAAACAATTTTCAAAAGTTACAATTGCTGATTTAAGATAAATCTTATTTCGATTTACATTTAATTTCTGTTTCAACGAACAGGTGGAAAGTTAATATTCTAACATAATTTTTAATGAGTTATGTTTCTCTAACATGTTTTCATCATTGTACTTCTCCTTCCATATAATGTAATAATATTCTTAATATGGCAGGAGAATCTGTCATAAACTGGACTTTGATGGGGCCTATATATTTTCCCGAATTGATGCTTCGGTACACATTATAATAATGATCACATGACATGCTCTGTTTCACGAGAACATAATCCATCACTCAGAACGTCACCACATCTTGTATCACGTGACCTATTTTTTTCAATGTTATATTATCGCTTCTTTATCAGATTTCAAGTAGTCTTCCCATACTTTTGTCAAAATAATATACATACATACATACATACATTTAATATTTATATAGCGCTTTTCCATGTAAACATGCTCAAAGCGCTTTACAGTATCATATTATAATTATGTTGAATATTCTGCTCTCCAAGTGCTAACAACATTAATCAAATGGATATTACAAAAAAAATAAATAGGTCTTTAGTTTGTTTTTGAATAATTGCAGTGAAGGACATGAGCGGATGTTGATAGGGAGACTATTCCAAATACTGGGACCTGTGAAACCTATGCATTGTTGACCTTTCTTGGAGTTTATTCTTGGGACTTGTAAAAGAAAAGGGTCTGTTCTAGAACGTAATGAATATTGACTTTGTTGAACTGGAGAAAACAGACATGATATGTATTGTGGTGTTAGGTTATTCATGGACATGTAAACAAGCAATGCAATCTTATATGTAATTCTTTTTCTTACCGGTAACCAATGAAGTTCTTTGAACAAAGGAGACACATGATCATATTTGTCATATTTGAGATTAGAATGATTATCTCTTTTTTTTTGTTATACAGGTACCATTATTTTTATTTCCTTAAAACATATTCCATCGAAGCAATGTAAGTTGATGACTGGGTGAAAAACAAATGTAAGAATCAATCTAACATAGGTCATTCATCTCCATTTTTGAAGCTGTCACCGAAGTGGTGGGGCTTGGGGCTACCGTCCCTTATGATTTTCAAGTATTAAAAATATAAAAAAATTGGGGCGGAAAAAAAGAAGCAGAAAAGGGGAAAAGGAAGAGTGACATGAATAAAAGGAGAGGCCTGGGTCGTGAAAGTTTGAGACAAAAATGTTTACATCACTTTCGTACTGTCTCCCCCCCCAAAAAAAAAAATACCCGGTGTCGCCCCTGACTTTTCCATATATTAGATTGCAAAGGATTCAATTTCGTCACTGACAGTATACACCAACTATAATTATAAAACACCATGTTGATGGGTTTTCATTCAATCGACGGGACATAATTTTAAAGGACACATCCAATAAAAATTATAAAATAAAGGCTTTTTAATTAGCGGTATCGACCAACATCAATAAATATACGACTTTTAACAGTTCCGGATACTTCTGATGCCGTTTCCACAATGTAGTGCTTTTTTCGTTCACGTATTCATTATTTATTCAGTAACGCTGTACGAGAGGTATATAAAATGTGAGCATATAAAAATGGGCTTTCCTCGAAACATTCATTATCTGATCATGTATATATACTGACCAGAGGGTGATGATAACACTTCTGAACCGTCAGCAGCAGTTAATCACCGATTATAGCGAGAGCCATAAAAACACCGCCATTAACTTTTAATTTGCCTTGATGTTATGGGAGCAACGTATCGCATGAAGGACTGAATGGGAGAATAGCGGGGGTGGGGAGAGAGAAAGGGAGGGCGAAGAGGTGGGGAGACAAAGATAGTGAGATGTTTTGATAATGCGAAAAAAAAAAAATAAAAAGCACGTACAAACTTGTTGATTCCAGACTGTTGGTCACTACTTGTAATATTTTGTATATCTTTTTCATCTTGTATTTTTTACGCACCACAAATGACAAACCACGATTCCTCTAACCATATAGTTTCATGCTGTAACATAGGAGGCTAAATAAACCCGTTACATCATCACACTTAATACATTTCGGTCTTGACTACAACGTATAGGGTTGTGTTTTTATTTTTGTTTGTTTTGTTTTGTAGGTTCATTCTATTCTTGTTGGTTTTGAGGGCCTTATTTTATTGTATTTGTTTTATTTTGTCTTAATTTTTTTCATTAAATTTCTCTTTATTTCATTACAGTCTTATTCAAATTAATTCACTCTTATTGATTTCATTGATCATCATTATTTTCATTTATTTGGAAATATTTATTTCATTTATATATCAAACTAGTCGGTAACTTCATCTTTTTATGTTTATCTATTTAATATTTATATATTTTATATATTTTTAATGTTATTCTACTTTAATCTTTTTAAGGGGCGGGGCCTGCCTTGGTATTTCAAAATACGATGCCACTTTTGACCATATTGGTCGGTGAAGGTAACATTGACAAAATGAGAATGTCAGTTTATATTTCTTTTACACCTTTCTCTTACGATGATATAATAATGCTCCGTAAGAAAGAATAGGCCTATCGATTATGATTCACTTTCCTATGATGATTAATTTTCATAAACATCCCGAAAGGCGAAAGAGGCGCCAAGAATTTATTTACCCCCCCCCCTCCCTATTGTTTTTCCCTTCACATGCCTTTATTTTTTAATCGACAGACCACTTTGCGTTCCTGGTTGTTTTAATGATGACTATAATTAGGCCGGATTCGGCCGATAATTACCCAGGGAAAATGGTTTGTAGAAGACCGGTGCAAACGAGGCGAAACGATCACGCTGATAGCTGTGATGTATCTCCACAGAGTATACACTCGCCAATCAATACAGGCATTGGCTTCATACACTTCAACTTCAACCTCAGCACCCCCCCCCCCCTGGTCTGGTGGGCAAACCCTTCACTCGAGTTATGGGTCTACAAATCCAGCCTACTGATGCCTTGTGTACTGAAGGCCCCCTGTATAGGAACAGCAAGTTTTTTTTACGTGCTAAGTCACACTTGTTGATCAAAGTTCCAATCAGGTCTGCGCCCCTAGACTACCCCCACCGCCCTACACATACATTTCTCAATAAATTAATTAATTGATTAAAAATCCTCATGTTTTATGACAAAAATAAAAGCAAAAGTCAACACAATAAGCAATTTAACACGCCGACAAAATTAAAAGCAAGCATACTCATTTTGTATATTCCATGGTATACCCTTTCACTTGCTCTCTCTCTCTCCTTTTATCCCCCCTTCCTTGGTTTGTATTTCTATCAGTCCCCTCTCTTGACACTTTTATCTGTATGGCGTGTGACACATCGAACAATTTAAAAAAAAAACAAGAATCAGACCGAGTCTAGTGCGTTGATGTGTGCAGACAATGCGACTGGTTCAATCTGCAATTTAATACAGAATAAGCAAAATTATATGAACTGACAGTGAACAGACATAAGCATAAACATGTCATTCATATAGAAATGATATGTCTATTGTATCAAATTTCCAAAACAAAAACAAGTAAATGTTGACTTGCACTTAAACTTGCAAATCTATTCGACAGCTAAGAGTGACCTTGACATGTTTCAAGGTCATATCAATCACAGTACTATACTACTGACATGTATTGCACTAATTATGTACCTAAATTTCACCTTTTTTGTCAAACAACTTTCTTAACTGTAAATATATTAAACACGTCTTTAAAATGCGTCTGTTTACTTCTTTCATATGTTAACACAGTAGTTTAATAACAATGCATTCATCACGTGCCCGAAGGCGCCAAGTTCAATTTGGTTGCCTTCCATACACAACTACCGCCACGTACGACTGTACGCTTTCCATTACGTAATGCATGCATGTACACTTAGGCCTATACGGCGTTTTCATTTAAACTACTTCATTCGGCCTTCATAACTTTGACACATTAATACCTATACTTAAAAACCATATTTTACCTTGCCACTTGGCTTAAATGATAACATAACTAATAAGCTTTAAGATAAACAAAATATACTCACGCCATTGGGCTCGTATCACCAAAATAAAGAAATTAAACAACAACTATGGGCAAGCGACACGCTTCCCATGACCAGACATAATAGCAATACGCCCTCAATGGGTAGATTCAAATTATTTCATCAATTTAATAATAATATAATATAGAGTGATTATATTGCGCACATATCCACCTTGTTAGGTGCTCAAGGCGCTCCTATATTACCCGGCTAAGCAGCAGCAGATAGGCGTTCATAGCGCACCCAGCTTTTTAAGGAATTACTTCCTACCGGTACCTATTTACCTCACCTGGGTTGAGTGCAGCACATTGTGGATCAGTTTCTTGCTGAAGGAAATTACGCCATGGCTGGGATTCGAACCCACGACCCTCTGTTTCAAAGATGAAACAAAGAAAGTCATCATAAGAAATTGAGAAATTACAAAAACTTGATCCACAATCTGAGTTTGTTTTTATTGCTCAATCTATCATTTTCCCAAATTTTATATTCTGCATGTCTTTCGTTTGCCAATTATTTATCAATGCAACCCTATTTTTCAGCTTTAACCCACTCTTTTATATATACTTTTCTTTTTTGATCATTTTTATTTATCTTTTTCTCATCATTACACTCGTTTTATTTCGTTTTCTCTTTGCCGTTCCCTTTTCTCAACAATTTATTTTATTTCTCTGTCGATCGTTCTCCTCATTAACTAAACCAGTTTTCAGTCCATTTTACCCAGCAATACCGTTAATCAGGAATCCGTCATTGTTTCAACTAATCATCTTTTTAATAGTTCAAATAAATACGTGTACGGATATATATGCGTTGGATGAGGGTGTTTGCGTATGTGTCTAGCGTGTAGAGTGTGTTGTGTTCATCTTTAAACGTAAGAAAAATGCAGTATCATATTTTGTTTTGTATCATGAATTATAGGGTTGTGTGTTGCTTTATTATACTAACAGATATTTTGATCGTGTATTTTTTTGTCTATACAAACTATAAGGGTAATGCTGAATATCAAAATGGCTTCCTTGTTAAAAGTATAGACTGAAGAGGCAAGTTTACACCAATTAAACTCACCTTTCCTCTTTTAGCAGGATATGCATCGCTTTTTTTTCTTATTTTTGCGTTTGGTTATTCATACACTTCTAATCTTCTACTCCCCGCCTATAAACATACAAAGTAAATTCTTGCTTTGTTATTCAATTAACATTCCTCACTCAATCAATGAGCGCAAAAAAAATTACACAGTTCACTAACCGTGTCTTAAATTCCCAGAGCATCTATGTTCATTCATTCTTAATGCTCTTCAATTATGTATTCCCATCTCAAAGCACGTTCTTCTCATCATCTATATAATTCAATAAGATCAATTTAACTCGTGAATACAAAATCCAAGAGTTCTTTTTAAAATTGTGTGTTTAAGACAAATTATGTCTGGAGGCACTTAGCATTGCACGCGATGACAAAGACGTATGAAACATAATAACTTTGCCATTTTTTTTACCCATTCATAATATTCAGTACCATGAAATTATGATCAAAGTAGTGTTATATTAATTAGATATTACGTGCATATTCTAAACTCCTCAAAAAAAGTTTGGAAATCTGACTTTGATCGATAATCTCTCTTCGGTTTTAGTAATTATCAATGTGTGATTAACATCAATGAATAGGGCATTTAATTTTCTTTAAGATGATACCCTACATGATATAATTATGGTTCACATGGAGGTGCAGTGCCTTGAAATGTGGGGCAAGGTCGAAATTCAAAAGCTGCAAAATGGCACAATATTGTTAGTCGCTATTCTTTTTTTCCGTGGTGATGAGTAAGTTTTTCAGTGGTTTCTTTTAATTGTTTTCATGCACCTTAACATCAAAATTAACATGGAATCAAACACACCTCTGCACAAGCAAAAACATAACAAACAAACATGCATGTGTATTTCAAACAACCACACAAACCATGTTATCTCACAAAACCATTACTACAGAAGCAGGGGCTTGGTTTGAATGGATTTTCATCTCTACTGACACAGACAAGAGAACCATGTTCTGTACAGACCCTTCATGACTATTTCTGCTCGTTTTGCAGCTTTTCGATTCAGACCTCATCCAACACTTTTGGATCCTGCTCTTTTCGTGATGGCATAATCATAACAAGCATGGTATCATCTTAAAGAAAATTAAATGATCTTTCGAATGATGTAAAATATGCATTGTTCAAAATTGGGAGTAGGGAGAAATTAATGGCCAAACACTGATTTCCAAACTTTTTTTGAGAGATTTATATAAAAACCGTAAGGTGATTATGAATTCGAAGGATGGTATTTGAATATTCAATAAGATCCTCTCTCTGTCATGCCTGATAAACCTGTAGACTAAGAAATATTTATATATTATCATTATTATTTCATTTTTATTATTATTTGTTTGACGTCACCAGCATGTGCCTGGGAAGTGAAAAGCAAACTGAATCACTGTAACCCGCGGGTCTTTCCTTCCGATATAACAGATTGGGGAGGGGGGGGGGGTGGGTGCAGGTGGACCACTACCATGACTACACCGGGGTTTCCCGCTACTCTTATACGAATAGTGCTGTGGTTCTTAACGTGCAAAGGTGGTGACTCTCCTCTACACGGGGCCTCCATTTAACGTCCTATCCGAAGGATATGATATATACCCAATGGTATTAATGCCATATTACTATTAATGCTTATAATCATTTATGCTCTATTCTTGTTTATAAATGAATTATGAAAAATATTTTTGATCACCGTTCGATTTCAGTAAATGTTATGTTTATATAATGAACATTAAGCTGAAAAGGACAACCTCCCTTTTTAAAATGAAATTATTAAAATGAATAATAAATAAATCAGTTCTTACAGATTTACTTAAGAGCGAAAATGGCGCGAAAAGGTTAAGTAATTTGGACAAAATTATTTGTGTGAAATTATTACGAAATGTGTTTTTTTTTTAGATTGCGAAAATTCTAAATCATTTTCCTTGTGACAATTTACTGTAAAATATTTTTTTCCCGATATCTGTGTTATTTTTATCCATGAAAATATAAATAGTCCCCTTTATTAGAAACAAAGACAATATTATGAATTTTCTGCACCCAATTAAAGGTGCAACTTTTCACCTTTATATAAAGGTTGATAATACTTGACGTTAATTTGAAACCCTGGTGTGTTTCATTTTAACTAAAAGAATTTGATTGTGTGCTAATAAACGCCGTGGGTATCTATTTGATGAAGAAATTGTGTTGTAAACATGCGTTTATTATTTTAATGACAGTATCATTATGCTACACGATGATTATATTAGCATAATTGATTAATTAGTATGTGAGAATACAACGCACTCTGTAAAATGGGGAAGGGTTAATTGCGAAGGTGGAGTTGGATGATTCATAGGAATAGAGGATGGAACCGGTGGGCTGTTTCATAAAGCTGTTCGTAAGTTAAGAGCGACTTTATGATAAGAACGACTGGTGATCCTTTCTTGTGGTAAATGTTATTCACCATTAAATGTTCATTGGTGATGGTTTAGCGCGTAATAAAGGATCACCAATCGATCTTAAAGTCGCCTTAACTTACGAACAGCTTTATGAAACGTCAACTCGGACTTCAAAATGGGGGGGGGGCAAAGAATACGTCATTTTGTTTAACAGGCAAAAGAATGTATCACTTCCTTAATATTTGACCCGCATAACAAGCGAGAACAAGACATATTTTGGAGAGAAGGGACACGAGAAGGTTCTACGGTGTGTAAACATACATGTACATAGCTTTAAGGGGGGGGAGTCATGGCTGTGCCCCCCCCCCCATCCTTCACGATCGACGCATGACTATATATTATAATCATCTTAATGATCTGAGGTTAAGTGATGATCCCTGTTTTGATATCTACGATGACACTCTTCAGTAATTAGTGAATGATCAACCTTGGTTTTTGCCACACTCACACCAAATGAAAACCGACTCCAAACCAAACCGATCGATTATGCCATTGGAAATAACGTAATAGCTTTGATCGGTCTGGAGTTGGTTTCACTAAAGAGTGAGTGTAGCCTGTATGGTTAGATTTGAGATCTTTCAAACCTCATTCAAAAGGGAAGTCTGCTTTTTAAGCTTATCGAAATAATCTCCATTTCGTCTTTCAGCATAATACAAGTTAGATGAATAAAGATACCTGAACTTATGACAGTCTGTTAATTCGTTTTCAAAATCATACATTCTCAAAAATTTTAGAACTTTTTTGTCCCTTTTTTGAACCTTTACAAGGTTCTTCAAAACTTTATAAAATGTTAAACTTGTGCACATCAGCAAGGACCACGTTGGTTGTGTAAAGAACTCGGTTTTTCATCTTTAAAGCATAAGGAAACAACATAGTAATCACAAGAAGCATACAATGTAAATAAATTTTGGACGCTTTCCTCCTCCCCATTACGTCAGCAAAGAGTTAGCATGGTCTAAGTTAAAATTTACTTCAGAATATAGGCCAAACAATAATGGTCATTTTTTAAAATGATATCGTCAGTAATGACCATAATAGGGTAAAAAGCAACTGACGGAATCTCATAATTGTTTAACGATGTGAAGGAATTTTCTATTGAGAGGTTTCATTGTGACGGTTTGATAGATCACCGTGTTATTAAAATGACCTTCATTAATCGCCTGAATAGAGACTCAATTAACGTTGCCGATTTAATGATGACGTATTGATCTATCAACTTAGCGTGAGCTGGGGGTGTGTCACGGAGATTTAAAAGTGTCCCAAATTCCCCGTTGCATGCATGCGGCACTACATAACTCATTCTAACGCGTTAGCACGCCAGTCGGACTAAATCACGGACAGAGTATCAGTCACACTATAATAGAACATAGTACATCATACAAATAACAGACTATTGGTCGATATAGATTTGGTTACGTTGTTGTGACTGTCATAACAGTGTAATAATCGATGATATTACAGTATCTTGTGGGCATTGGTGCTTAGGCATAATTTCAAGTCGCAGTTAACTTTTTTGTGAAAGACCCCCTCCCTCGGGTGGGAAATTGATATCGATGTTATTATCCTTCCAATGTCAAGGCAAAGAGCAATTTCCTGATTAAGGTATGGCCCGAGGTCGCAAGGTATCATTTCAGTCCGTTAATACCGTATAATACCCTTGAATACAGAGAAAATATTACACCTATACAGTAACCTATACGGCTATACAGATACAGTATATTTGTCCTTTATCCAAACGGATTGACAAAATGTACACAATTCAACTTTTCTTTCGTGGTTGAACTATGGATGTTCAAATGCAATGATATCTCTTGACAGGGTGAATGTCGAGTATATTCCATTTTATTTCAGTTCATTTATTTCTGTTTCTGTTTGTGGTAACTCCCGTAGGAACTCGACAGGACAGCATTTTTGGCTGGTAAACGCCAAGCTGGTTTATAACCAATTTCCTATGAAACATTTTACGTCTAGGTTTATCAGTCATAGTGGCTGACGTTAAAGACGACAGATATCACTCTCGGGCCTTTTTATCAAAGTGGAGACAATGGCAGAGTTGGGATTCGAACTCACAACCTTGCGATTATGAGTCCAATGCTCTAACCACTGGACCACACGACCCATTTCGAAAATTTACATACGATGTATGGTTCAGTACATCTTGATAATAATCAATCAAACAATTCACAAATTTCTACTACATACAAAATTACATAATCAAGATTATCCCACAAAGTAGCTAGTTGGGAATTGAGGAGGCTGCTAAAAAGGCGGAGCTAGTAGGATGCAGCCTGCTATTAGAAATATTATTTTTAATAGTATAACAATGAACTTATTCTAATATATTTGACCTACAACTTATACTTGTACTTTCTATTCAAATCTAATATCATACTTAAAATTATAGACCTTCTTAATACCAGTTCTCATATTTATTTATTTTGATGATAAAAAAACGATCTAGAACCTCCATAGCAGTAAAGAAAATCAATGTATAGTATTTAATGATCCCCCTTTTGGTTATTAATGATAGACTTTTGATTTAAGCTGTAATAACTTTCTTTATCAGTGTTGATATCAGCCTTTATGTCAGGATCAGCTACTACAGAACTTTGTTACTATTTATATTGTCGTGCTCTTATTATTTCTTATGAGTTCAAGCGTATTTGTTTTATTCTGCACGTGTCAAATTAAACAATTAAAAAATACCAAATAAAAATACAACAAAAATAATACATAAAAATGAGGTACATATAGAAAATCAGTAGCTTATCATTATTATTACTATCGTTAATTTCATTAATAATGTTATCATTATCACGTCGTACAAAACCTATTTGTATCAGAAATTAAGAACAATTGTCATGTGTGAAGAATAAATAAAATTGAAAACGCCATGACAGTTTTTGAGATAAACATTTTTCATAAGCATTTTACAATCGATGTTATCCGTTTGATTAAATCTAATGTTAGTATATTACAAAACTCTACGGATGAGCTTGCATGATACATACAGTTGATGATGTTATGTTGATATCCATTAAAAAAACGGTTCTCTTAATATACGCGAATATGTAAATGTATGGAGATTAATAGCACTGTCACTGCTACTAATGCTTTGGAGAGTACCCCCCTATCAGCAATCACAAGTCGCTTTTAATTCCGTATTGACCCCCAACGCAAAAATGTTACACACATAAATAACAGTCTTCATTCAACACATTAAAAATGAGGCATAAACGCTGGCATCAGCACTTTGTTTAGAATTAAAGTCGAGCCTGGTTGTTTCCAGCCCTAAATAATCAGGAGCGTTCGTTTTATCGGCGTATGGTAAAGACGTTTTAAAAAAAGGCGTTTAATGAAAACTACCCAGAATACACCGCGCAGTGACTAAGATTCGTAAATGGGGTCTCCATGATCGCACTGCCAAACATTATATTTAAAACAGACATAAATTGTAGGTTCTGAGCCTCACAAATGACGTAAAGTGGTTGTTGCTATGACAACCACAGGTATGCTATATATCAAACAGGTTTGTCGTCTGACATAGAATTTTCGTTTATTTTGCGTTGAGCATCGATTAAAATAAATGGCAGTACATGGAATTTTCCATATTGGCAAGACATGATGAATTATGTAGCGGAAACCAGAGAAAATTAAAAACACAAGAATTTAACGTAATAGCTAAAACAGAATGTTATACATCGAAATAGTATAGTTCTACGCTCATTCCACAGATGAACAAGTATTGCCATCAAGGGCAATGTACTATAATGAAATTTGACGTTTCAGATGATCCAATGCAAATTTGTTTTTTTTCTATGGTTCCATGACATAAGCTCCGCCGAAAATTGCTCAGAAGGAAAATCCGCACAGTAAGCCAAACATAAAATCTAACCTCCAAAGCTGAATAAACCCTTATCATTATGTTAACATTACTCTGTACGAAAAATTCTTTTACAATATTAACTATAACACTATGGCCTCTGAGCTATTAAGATCGGAACAATCGTCGCAGGAGCAAAAGTCTTGTCACCAAGAAGATACCATTCGAGTACTTACTTCTGGTACTTAATGTAAAATCTTTATCTATTGTTTTTCATTCTTTTTACCACTTAAGGAATGAAAAGCGTTGTCGGTGTAAAGATTGGTAAATGTAGTTGCAGTAAAACACTCTGATGTCACTAGATAAATTCAGGCATGGTAGATCTGTTACACATTTTATCTTTTTTATAATAAAAGTAAAATCATGAAATCTAAGATCAAAACGATCGCACTGAAGATCACACACAGCTACAGCTAAAAACACGAGGGAAAATTGTAGTTTAGTTTCTTGGAAAGACTCGACAACCGACAGTCCTTGCCTATGTCGATAAATTCTCAGCAATTTTCACATTTTTCGTGAGAATCCTTTGGCAAATATATTTGATATATATACATACAAATATTTTGGGTTTCATTTCATTAGATTCTGTGCAAAATCGTGATACCACAACTGGCATAATATCTTCAAGAATACGTTTACGCAATTCAATTATAGTCTGAAACATTCGATAAGATATTTGTACGGTTTCCCATACTATTTAAATACAAACAAACAGTGTAGGACAGAAAGAAGATAATGAGATGAAACAATGCCCTGGCTGCGTTTATGATATAGTGGCCCCGGATCAAATATTTGATACATCCAACGTCAACTATTCCTCCCTTCGCGTGCCCAGATTCTGACGGGGTAGGGGGTTGATGAAATGATGTATTGCTCACATTATGATAAATATGAAATCATAATGGACCTATAATATGAATTCTTGTTGGTCTCGCCCACGGGATATGCACCATCATTGTCCACGCGTCTAGTCGTTTTTCAACAAATGCTTCTCAATAAAATGACATGTCGTCAATCATGATCACATAGGCAATTGTCCATTTTTTTTTTATCCAGTCATCTGAATGCGAACTCGCTCCTCACGTTCTCCATTAGTCATTATGCTACAAACATACCCGATGTTATAGGGTATTTTTTCATCTGGCCTTGTAAATAATATAGGAAAACACCAAAAAGACCCTCATGTACCAATTTAAAATCACGCTGAAATGTTTTGTTTAAACACTGACAGCCATTTCAGTCACATTGGAACACTCGAATGTTAAGTCAACATTTGAAAGGTTGGAGGAGTGACAACCTTTTCCAAATGCTACATCCAACCTTGTATAAAGCTGAATCCAACATTTTAAGTGTAGGGTAGAACCATTTAAATTGTTAAATGCCACATTTAGAGAGTGTTGTCACTCCTTCAACCTTTCAAATGTTTAGTTAACATTTCTTTTTTTAGAATGAAGTAATTGCAGTGTCGTTTCAAAATGGATTGATATTGCACTCTTACGCGCCGGGCAGTTGACCCCCCCCCCTTCTCCCCGATCCAACATAATCGAACACTTTTATTCATTTGTTTATTTATTTATTTGTGTATTTATTTATTTATTCATTTATCTTGTTTTTTAATCCGCAGAAAAAGCGAGCTTGTCACCTTCTGCAAAAGTTTGGTCTCTTAATTCGCTACCTCGTTTTCACATTATCTGATATTTCCAATCATATTTGCCCCTATAAGAAATGTCCCTGTGCGTAGACATAAAAGTGGACAATATACACTTGTAAATATAATTATGTGTATTGCACACTACTGATGTTCATACATGTCAGAAAAGACACCTATATGACTTTGTACACTGTAAAAACTGTGGTGTTAAAACTGACACCAATTGGTGTTAAAAGAGGACCACACCCTGAGGTGTTAACATTACACCCTAAAGATTGAACATAACACCAAAGAATGTAAATGTAACAACCAAAGGTGTTGTAATAACACCTATAGGTGTAAAACTAAGACCACCAATTTAACACCAGTGTAAAATATCTGGTGTGGTCCTCTATGTACACCGGTTAACACCACAGTTTTTGCTGTGTATAGTATCTAGATTTAGGACACCAGGCCCATGCACCCCTTTTACCCTGCCCCTCACATTAAATTGTAAAAGAAAAAAAAGCCGAGGCTATAGGCTCCAACATTAAAGCTGTCAACGCTCAAACAAGGAATAGTTGTGCTGAAATTCTATCCACCTTGTATGCAGGGAATCATGGATGACGTTTTAATCTCATCCTGGGCTTCAATCGCCGTGGTATTTACGACAGTCGGCTATTTATACATCATAGTGGAGTTGTCCGCGGGCGAGCTTTAGCCCAGAGACCCGTCCCTCATCCAGCCGCGCGCATTCACGCTAGCGCCAATCTCCGTAATGACATTAGGTGGATAAAATGTGATTGATTGTCTGAGTGTCATTCATACTGTATAGCGAAGTCCAAGAGGGACCCCCACCCCCACCCCCCTCCAAAAAAGAGAGAAAAAAAAACAACGCAATAGGCCCTCTAAATCCAGCAAAAGACAAGTCTTGTAAAGAGCGAATGAATATAGATCTTCACCATTTCCGAATGAAAATTAGATTTAAAAAAAAATACATATAAACAGTTACAATGCCATTTTATCATTAACCAATCATTCAAACAGACGATAGTATTTCATTTTTTCTACTTATTCTACCTTTCTACAAAAATGAAGGACCATTATGTCATTTAAAGTTCCGTGTGATATTTTTTAAATTATTTTAACTCAACTATGATAATAGCATGTCTTCTTGAGGAAATAACGTTCAATCAATTGTCCGAGTATCATTACATTAAAGAAAGATCATTTCCAATCATCAAATGACATTTACTGAACAACTTTCTGCTTTTTGTTACGATAATTCCCTTAGGATCTCGACAGAATAACGCCAAAAGCTGGTATATTAACCAAATTAATAGAAACAATTACATAGGTCTATGAAAGACCATGTTATCAATATCATCAAGATCTCACTTTTTAGACACTTATTCGCGATACATTGGACCATGTCTGAGAATATAAAAATGGGCCGATTATAATATAAGTAAAAATGATTATGATAACAACAAATGGAACATTCGGTATTCTGCGTCCCCCCATTTAAGATTAAAAATGGGGAGAAAGACAATGGGGGAGTTCTGGGATAGTCACGGTGAGTGTTCCAGATACTGAACAAACTTCTTGAGAGGGTCTGTGGTATCGTTCCCTCGGAGGGAAATTTATCCACCCCTCTCTACATCAATCAAAATTGTACTTCCAGTGTCACCTCGTAATTGGCGCAGGGGTCAGATCAGCGGATGACGTCAATCAGGGGAAGCCCGATCTGACCAATACGCTTCGAGTATCAGTGCTGAGAGATTGATGACGTATCGCTGGAATGTACCAATCAACTGACGGCTTAATCAGCCTGGCCTGGGAGGGCATGTGCATGCCCTCTCTGAACTCAACTTCAACTCACATAACTACTGCATGACTATTCCCATCATTCCTCAGAGATTTATACCAGAAAAGAAAGAAATATCATTCATTTTAAGACAAAGATGGTTACTCTTTTACAATTTCACTGTAAATAAAGCGAAAATGTAATTTCATTTCTACCTTAAGTTATATTATATCTCTGAGAGAAATTCAGACAGCGTAATACATTTCAACAAACGAAATGAAATAGGAAGAATTATCAAATCATCTCACCCCTCCCCCTGTTATTCGTCGCATACATTTGTAATACCGAAGCTTCGTTATTTAGAAGGTTCGGATATTCCGAAGGTTCGTTATTCCGAAGGTTCGTATTTCCGAAGGTTCGTAATTCCGAAAACGAATTGATTAACGAACCTTATTTCGTTTTCGGATTAACGAACCTTCGGAACATCGAACCTTATTTCGTTTTCGTATTATCGAACCTTCGGAATATCGCCTCAAATGTTCGAATTAAGGAACCCTTTTACGTTTTCGGATTAACGAACATCGAGGTATAGGCAATTTACTGTTTCGGAATAAAGAACTTTCGGAATTACGAAGTGTAACCGTTATTCGTATAGTATTTGCAGTATGCATTTTCTGACTTAATCTCGATGCATAGATTAAGAAGCATGTTACTTGTAATTCTTAATAATTTGGCTTGATGAAAAATCAATCGTGACAGACCAAACATATCAAGCTATAGAAAGGTTTTGGAATTTAGTCAATGAAGCTGGCGTCACAAGTCTGATACTACTCGATCTTGATTTCCATCAATTCAATTCAGGACTTTATTATTGCGATGTTTTAACTGAATTAGCTTATATGAATAGGGATAAATGTGATGGAGTAATGATTCAGTCGGATGTCCGTTATCAAGGCTCTAAAATATTATTCAGATCATGCATGCAATGTTGGACCTGAATATAGATATCATTACTTTTTTTTTGGAAAATAAAAATGCAATAAAAAAGAACAAGTCTATAGGTTATACAATAAAGATTTTATACTCGAACTGTTTAACTTCTCAGCCTAAACATATGAGGCATAATGGTTAGCACATTTTACTGTTGGTAGCAAAATAGTCTCATTAACATGATTAATGCATTTAACCCAAACGTAAGATTTTCTTGGCAAGATTCTGTTTCTGTACATGTATAATTATGACAGCGCATGATCCATTCATATTCAATCATACTACTTCGAGATAAGTAGATTAGATTAGATTTTTTTTAGATTTATTCATTTCCGTTGACAAAGCACAACAAAATCAAACAATACATAGTCAAATTTAAAGTACAACATCAATCGAAGTATCATATTATACTAGAAACAATCGGCAACTTCCCCATTACTCTATTAAACAGTGTTTCCTTTTTACTTGCTTTGAACTCCCATTGATAGTTATGTAAAAAAAAGATCGCTCAATTTTGAGTGAATATAGAGTGATCATAGAACGAACGTTTTACACAAATTTTACTTATCGAATGGGTGAAATTCACTCAATAACGAGTGGAGTCACTCTTATTTAACTAGTAGATTCATCCACTCCCTATAACGAGTTGATTATTCACTCGATTCTGTTATAACAGCAGTTGATTCCTGTCTGTTGATAACGCGTATTGTTTGATAATTATGATTAGTTGAATACTAATTTCTCATAATTTGGACACGTTGGACAGCCCTCGAAATATTCAAGATGTTCGTCCTTGAGCCACCGTTAGGAGGATCTTGCCAATTATATTTTGGCGCCAAGAACATGTTGGATCGATAGCATCTTTACCTAGCACCGGGGATAATTTGCTCGGGTCACGGTGACCGCTCGAAAGTGAAATCGATATCAATTGGCCTCGCTTATTCGAAATCCATGAGTACCGCTTCATATAAATTGATATTTCAGTCTTCCTAATCATTGACGAAAATAATGATGATAACTAATTATCTCTAGTAAATGAAGGAAATGCTATATTAGGTTTTGTAGTGTATGGTTGATTATTCATTTCATCGATTGCTTTCTTGTCAGTTCTTTTAATTAATTTCTTTTGTTTCTTTTGTTTTGTTTTTGAAGATAGACAGAATTATGTTTTACTCTTCTCTTTGATTCAATAAATTGCTTAAAATATCTTAAAATGGTTTGAAGAATCCGAGGAAGATGATATGTACCACGATGTATGATGTAATATCAATTTCATTAATTCCTTGTTTTTTTTGTGGAATATGACGAATTGAAAATATTCATCTTATAGAAGGTTAAGGGATGTAAAATGATGGGTTTTATCATAATTATATCCACCGCACAAATCAAAAACAACTTTCTTTTGGTGAGAAAAAAATGACATTTTAAAATATTTATTTCACACGACATAATAAAGAAGCTACTTGTCTTCGAAGCCACAAATTCAAGATTTTGAAAATTCGTAATTTCGTCATTCGACTGATTTTCATCAAACTATTACCAATATTTATCTCCTTTTTTGGGGGGGCTGCTTTTATTAAAAGAAACTTATGGCAAGGGTTTACGTCCCCTTTCAGTAAGGTATTTTACCAATGAAATATATCTATCACAACGAAATTCAGTCACTATAAGAAGCATTTTAATAAGACACAATGGAGAACAGATCTCGTTGCATCTTGTTCAAACTGCTATCAGGCATAGTTCTCGATTTAATACTGTAAAGAAAGTTTTACAGTTACGCCAAAAGGGCTTTGGACCGAGTATAGGTATAACACGAATTGGCAAATCACCCAAATCATTACCACTGTAAACGCTATGCAATAGACCACATTGGAGTCCATCCAATCGAGCCGTATTCATAGCTCCACCGTAGTTTTCCATTTCATAATTATGAGCTATACAAGTGTATACGTCTACCCCAAAACATTTGACAAGCTATCGGTCAAGCTTTGCTGCTATCGTGATGGGCTGGTGATCCGTTCTCAGTGCTTTGGAGAACCCAGCATCATGATAAGATATAGTGCGGGTGTTTATTATACCAGGTGCCGTAAAAAGGAGCACCAGTCCCAAAATTGACGTCATCGTGCATGACGCGTAAACAATGCCAGCCGCGGAGGAGGGTGGGGAGGGGTCGTGGGTGAAAAGGGCATCGGGGGTATTAAGTTCTGGTATAAACATTACATTGGCTCGAAATCACTTATCAAGAGGCTCATACATTATAGGTACTTGGCTGGTGAGATTAAACGTTGGCATGAACGTGAAAAGTTGAATTTAAAAAAAAGATGTCTGCATTTCTTTTTAAATCATACATAGCAAAAACTGTGGTGTTAACCGGTGTACATAGAGGACCACATCAGTTATTTTACACCGGTGTTCAATTGGTGGTGTTAGTTTTACACATATAGGTGTTATTACAACACCTATGGTTGTTACATTTACACTCTTTGGTGTTATGTTCAATCTCTAGGGTGTTATTTTAACACCTCAGGGTGTGGTCCTCTATTAACACCAATGGGTGTCAGTTTTAACACCACAGTTTTTACAGTGTACACTTAGGGAAGAGCCTGCTCATCCCAAATGACCACTGGTTTAGGATGAGTTCATATCTAAAGGAGATATTGCACTGCTTAAACTTGTTAAACCGACATTAAGGCGCTGTCACACCTTGGCGTTTTAGACAGCGTATGCCCGACGTATCAAAATTTCTCTAAAACGTCGGCATACGCTGAACTTTGTTGTTGTTTTTTTCAACTCTGGGCGTATACTTAGCGTATTCATAACGAGTTGGACGTACACATAACGTATTAGTAACTTATATCGAACGCTTCGTTAACTTATAAGTAACGTATTCCAACGAATGCTTAGCGTATTGCTGGCGTACACAACTTATGCCCTACGATAGCCTAACGTAAGGCGCTGTCACACCTTGGCGTTTTAGACAGCGTATGCCCGACGTATGAGGAATTTGGCGAATACGCTGGCGTACGTCGAATACGTTACGGGTAAGTTTTGCATACGTTGAGAGTACGCTAAAACACGCTGGTATACGTCGTCATACGGCGAGGTCGTCGAAAAATTTTGTGCAAGCACAAAATTTTTCGACGTATGCCAGCGTATGGCTCATACGTCCCGCATACGCCATGTACGCGGGCCATAAGTTGTAGGCAAGTTACGCGATCGTTGATACACGTTGACACACGTTACTCGTAAGTTACTCATAAGTCGATGTACGTCGAGATAATGTCCAGCGTACCCTAAAACTTACTTCTAACCTATGAGTAACGTGCTTTGAACGTATGTGTAACTTAACTCCAACGTATATTGACGTATGAAGACGTGCTCCGGATGACAACAAAACTTACTGAACGTGTTTATAACTTACAGCTACCGTATAATGGCGTATTGACAACGTTTATAGGAATTGGTATACAAAGGTGGGGTTCACAGGAGTTTTCTTCGGCATGGCGGTGGTGTTGATACGGTGATGTATCGTGCGGTTATGATTTGAATAGTCGAGGGCAGCCTTTTTATAGGCTATGACACGTGTTCGTCAGCGATACGCTGCCGCGCGCGGTACCTGTAAGTTATAAACACGTTCAGTATTGTTTTGTGGTCGTCCGAGCACGTCTTCATGCGTCAATATACGTTGGAGTTAAGTTACACATACGTTCAAAGCACGTTATAGGTTAGAATTAAGTTTTAGGGTACGCTGGACATTATCTCGACGTACATCGACTTATGAGTAACTTACGAGTAACGCGTGTCAACGTGTATCAACGATCGCGTAACTTGCCTACAACTTATGACCCGCGTATGCGGGACGTATGAGCCATACGTTGGCATACGTCGAAAAATTTTGTGCTTGCACAAAATTTTTCGACGACCTCGCCGCATGACGGCGTATACCAGCGTGTTTTAGCGTACTCTCAACGTATGCAAAACTTACCCGTAACGTATTCGACGTACGCCAGCGTATTCGCCAAATTCCTCATACGTCGGACATACGCTGTCTAAAACGCCAAGGTGTGACAGCGCCTTTAGTTGACATCCCGATAGAGGACCACACATTGACCACCCATTAAAAATACACCTTGAAAATAAAGCTAAATATTCAAACCAAATGTGTTGTAATAACGCAAACTGGTGTTAAACTAATATTTGGACTTTAACCACGGAGTAAATTGGTTGATGTTGATCTCTGTAGCAAAAGTCAATAATGACGCCCCTTTCCTTCAAATTCCTTGCCCATTACGTTCATTTTTCTTTATTCTAATTCCGTTACATTTTTTTTTAATTTCATGGCTGTTTCCCCATCCATTTCCTCTAAATATCTATCTTTTCGATCCAAAATATAGACCAGTGCCGATTGGAAATATGCAAGCAAGATCTTAATGGAAGTTTCATGTATCATCAGAGAAAATCATGACTTGTAATCAAATATGTTGACATTGATAACTGAGCGTGATATAGGTCGAGAGAGGTGATGATGTCACAAAATGTGTGTTTACACCCCCCTCAATGAATAGTATACTTATAATGGATATATTAATACAAAAATGTTGAATGCATGAATTAATTTATGAATAAATAAATATATGAATGAAATAAACCGAAAAATGTGAAAAACAGAAATGAATTACATACTGTACAAAAAACAAAGAAAAAAATGAATTAAATAATATTAACAGTGATATTCATTCAAATAACAATTTTAATTCTTTTGGGCTCAAAAGAAGACCTTAATTTAGTAATAAAAAATACATCGACTCCATCTCATTGTTAATTTGTGAACTCCTTTTGGTAATCTTAGTTTAAACCGATGTTTGATTTTCACATCATTAAAATAGCCAATAACATCTTATTTATATTATATAGATAAGTTACCTACCAACAGCGATATAACGGGTTAATTAGGAAATACTCGTCTCTAAATGCCAGCCACAGCAAATCGATATTTGCTTTCGTTCTTCCGAACTCGATTTGGGTAATTCTCTTTCGTTTAATCATTGTCTTCTCCAGAATCAATTATTCAAACTATCAAAACATCAAAATGATGCCGTTTTCACCGTTTCTTTATCCACGAAGCTCATTTGTATTGCTCCTAAAAAACATCCTGAAAAAAAACATCGTTTGACTTTTTAAGATTTTGTCGTCAACTTTTCGCTATGTGCATGGTTCTTTGACGCAGTATACCTTAATTTCATTAATCAAAACCGAGCATGGTGGCTCAGTGGTAGAGCGTCCGCCTCATGAACGGGAGGTCGTGGGTTCGATCCCCGGCCAAGTCATGCCAAAGACTTATAAAAAGAGGAACTTCTGCCTTCTTGCTTGGCGCTCAGCATTTAGACTGGAGAAGGGTAATAATAACAGATTATGTTATGCAGGGCCCGCTGGAAGAGCAGTCTTATGATTGAAGTGGCTACCCTGGTAAAATAAAACTTTATTTTCATTATTATTATTATTTAATCCTACACCTCTCAAGATCATTATATATTCATCCACTTCCCGTCATCCCGTTACCATGGTAACCCCCAAGTTTCCAAAACCCGGGGAGGGGGGAGATCACTTGTCCATTCATCCTCCATGTTATACATAGAACACACTCCCTGAAGACGTTAAAGATTGTTTAACTTCTAAAACATTTAACAAATAAACACCTAAAACATTTCTGATCAATTCTCTTAAATTTCTTGAAAAGCGCATTTAGCAATTCCAAACGATTCATTGTGTGATTTCAAGTCCGGTGTTGGCGTTGGTGTTGGTGATAGTGTTGGAATTTTGATTGCTTCCCCTAGCTCTAAAACTTATTCAGAGTTTGTAAAACTGATAGAGATCACAATCATTATTGACATCTCAACAACTAGTGAGCGACTTTTCAGGACTATCTTCATTCTATGTTTGGTGTCATGTAAAAATTGACCTAACACCGACACCAAAAGATCAACACTGAACTTGAAATCACCCATTGTTATTACCATTATTAATGAACAAAATGAAAAATCCTCTTGTCGATCATGTCGAATGAAAAGTAATATTGTAATTGTAGCGATGCAATTTTTTGGAGGCACATGAAGAGCAAATCGGGTAATCATAATCTTTGTTGACATTGATAATAGAGCTAGATTTGGGTCGAGAGCAGCAGTGATCAAGGCCGAATAGGATGAGCTATTAGAAATAATTGATAGGCAATTGACATGCTTTTTACTTTAGGAAAACACGGAGAAAGTGCGTTGAAAAAAAAATCACGAATAATAGTGCCTTTTACACGGAGGATAAAGGGGTATTACTCAGTAAAAAATAACACGTTGATTAAACATGTCACTCTAACAAACAACTTTTTTGTATTTGTTTAAACATTTAAACAGAGTTAGAGTGTAATGTCTATGAAAATGTCAATAGATTTCTAATCTTTAAGCAATTTTGACAATTAAGTTGGAAAATTCATATATGCTAGTAATAAATTAGCTATTTTCTTTAATGATATAAACGCATTAACACGTGTGCATAGTGTATATTTCTAAGTGTATTTTAGTATAACACTTTATACTGTTATATTAAGCGATTTTAGGAATACATCATCATTGTCATCATTATCTGGTACGGGATGAAGGTGCGAGCCTGTAACTCTCCGTCGCCTCTTGTAGGATTAATATTGCTGAAAACTACTACTTCATGAGCTTGCGTGAGGAGTCAGGGAAGCTCAAAGTGTTAGCATCTAAGCATCTAAGTGTTACCTGCATAGGCACCAAGGATCATTTTCTTCTCATCATTTCATTTCGGATCAAACATTTTCAAGTGCTAATAAATTGTCTTAGAAGAATAATCATTAAAGTTTTTTTTATTACGGAACAATAATGATAGGCATTATTCCAAAGCGATTTTTTTTATTATTATCATCATTATCCCGGCTTAAGCTCGAGCTGCCTTTCAGCGCTCAGTGCATTCAAGGAATTAAACCTGCCGGGTACCCATTCACCTCACCTGGGTAGAGTGCAGCACAGTGTGGATAAATTTCTTGCTGAAGGAAATTGCGTCATGGCTGGGATTCGAACCCACGACCCTCTGTTTCAAAGTCCGAAGACTAATCCACCAGGCCGCAACGCTCCACAACCGAGCCTTGAAACATTTCGCAGTATACATGAACATCAAGTTCATACCTTGAGCGCCCATGAGAACTCTCCCCTTTTCAGTTTGTGCGAGGGCCTCATAGTGATGATTAGTGAGCAGGTATTGTAGAAGTGACTTAATCATAATAATTGTGCTAATTGACAAATGGAGCATTGTGGCTGTTGAAAGGGGGTCAGATGATTACTGATTAAAGGTACGAGTTAGGCTATGAATGCTTATAATGTTACGGGACAGTTAGCTCAACCAACGCGAAAGTTTGAATAGTATTTCTTTGTAAAGTTTCATACTGTTTCCAAATTAATTGCAAGTACGTTATTGTACAAAACTATTTCCGACATTAGTTGTTTTTGTTACTTATTTCAGTAATAGAGTAACTTAAAACCCGTATGATTAAATGAACCATGGACGGAAATCCCGGGGGGGGGGCGCGTCCTCCCTACTCAAAATAGAAGGGGTGACACAATACCAAATGTCCCCCTAATACCTACTATTTTAGGTATTTTATGATGGAAAGAAATACACAATTTTCCTTTACAGACAATAAAGTTATTCAATTCAAAATCGAAATAAAACTTACTTTTGGGTGATAACCCTTTTTTTTGCTTATCAAATTTTCCATCTCCTGGTACCCCATCTTTTGGGAGAGATTTCCGCCCTTGCAATGAACAAACTATTTTGGGAATGTTTGTTGTGTTGTAAGTAATAAAACATAAACTATATTATAGTCACTTTTATTATAGTCACTTTTAGAACTGGACCTCATGAACGACTGTGAGGCAGCGAGGACTGGCGTATCATTTCGCACAGGCCTCGTCATCTTTTAATGACAGGCTGCTTGTCACATCACCGATACCGTCTCCAGAACCGATCAAAGCTGTAACGTTATTTTCAATGACATACATTCGATCGGTTTCGGGTCCTTCGCGTCGGTGTGAGTGACTCCGACATGCCGGCGATCAGAGTGCATAATTCGTGACTGACAGGGTAGAGATCGTTGTCGTACTCGTGATGAAGCTGAGAGCCTATCCACTCCTAGTTTGCCGTGGGCGCCAAGGAAATGCTGTCCATCTCCAGTCCCTGGGATGAAGCGATCACACCGTGGTATAAATAGAACAAGTACATGACATTGTTATGAGGAGGGGGATTGGTTAGAGAGCGGGTCAGGGGGGCAACTTGACCGCCTCCTCCGCCCCGAACAGAAAAAAACACAAATAGCCACATTAAGATGGGACTATACTGTTCTACGCGAATAACATGATTTAATTTTCGACATAAATTGTAACAATGTTTTAACCAAACAGGTCGGACACCTCTGACTTTATATAGTATTAATTTTTAAGATTGATTGCATTTGTTTATTATGTACAATCAATCGTACAAATCATTTTTACGATCGATCGCTAAGCTGTGAGTAACGGGGTCCAGATCATTGCAACATTCATTAACCGGCAGGAATGATAAGTCCTAATTCGCTAGTAGTCTTGAAGAATCTTGCGAGCTGCCGATAACTTGAAAACTAGAAATAAAGCGTGTCCAGAATATGCAGGTAAAAATCGAGGTCCAACACAATATGTCTCGAAGGGGCCTTACAGTTGTACTTCTAGTTCCCAAATTAGTTTTTGGCAGTGTAGACAAGACTTTTTATATATATATACATTTCTGAATAAGGTACCTTTTGGACACCACAACCCCCCCCCTTCCGAATACCACGGGACAGCTACCATTTTATCAAAAACTCGTTTCGGAATTCCGATGCTCTGAGGCATGACCCCGCATCTCTTTAGTCATTGAAAGTCGTTGACTCTTTATTGACTTTTCGACCGATTTTAGGCATTGTCCAGGAAAATGAGTGCCGAATTGAGGTTCAGCATCGTGTTAAATCAAAGACGGGACGGTGCAAATCCGTCCCTTTCGGCAATGACGTCATTATACCGACGATGGAGCACTCATGCCTTCGAGGTGTATATCGGTACTGTTGATCTGATTATTGGTATCGCTTCAGGTGATGATAAAAAATTGGATTTCCTTCCATTGTTGAAATAGCATGAAATTAATACGCTTGACTAGAGGAGTAATCTCTCTTGTGAAATGGCAACGTTTGTATGTTCATACATTGTGTGATGTATCGTTGACATGCATCTATATTTCAGATGAAAAATTTATAAAGCATCTTGTTTTGTACAAACATCTCTTTATATTCCATGTGTACCTTTTAAAATCACTCACAAATTTCAAGTAAAGTACTGTTAATGCTTGATCTTATATCTTATAATTATGCTTCATGGCCACCTGATTTTAAGTCATAGGCTTACCTAACAAATTTGATGTTAAACAAGATTTAGATTGCAAGGTCCTCACAAGAGGGCATGGTAAATCTTAAACTCTTGTCGTTTTCAATAGAAAAATATATCTGAATCTTGACTACTGTTCGCAACATCTATCCAGACGCTTTCTGGAACATAGAGAATCTATTGTCAACTGCCATTCATGGCAACGGAGTCTTTGTCGAAGGTCGGTGAGTCGAAACAGCAGTTTCGTTCAAGACTCTGGACAAAAGACATATTTGTGACTTTTCGTCAGTTCTGAAACGGAGGACGAAACTTCTACTCCAATTCACCAACCCATCGACAAAGACTTCATTTTGATATGACTTGCGTTTTCAATGCATTTGCTGCGTGGTAGGCTTCATTCCGCGTTGCTGAGCAAAAACTCGCCTTTCTCGTAAAATTTCAATTCAATTCAAAATATTTAGATAGGGCATACCAAAGACCTTATGGGGCATATATTCCTCATATATATTATAGCAGAATAGCTTGGCAAAAAAGTATTGATTCCATGCATATAATTTATGAGATAGTCATATATTAAACCTTCAGTGGTGGTCATTCACTTTCAGAACGGTTTATGAATGACATGACGGTGAGATACTCAGTCCATTGGCAGTGGTGTCACCAGGACATGTTAATGGGGGTGGGGTGCAATACTACATAATTCTATTTTAAATGAAACTACACGAGTGATATATAGTTATACAACCATTATATCTCATTTAGATGCTATTCTTCTCCCCTATACCGAATTCCTCCTATTTTTCTCTACTTGAAAACCATAGGGGGCAGTCGCCCACTGCCCCCTCCAACAATATCAGCGCCCCTGTTCATTGATATAAGCGATGTGTTTAGGCAGTTGCGATGTATGAGCATAAATCTGTAACGGACAAACGATAGATTCTGAAGCGATGGGAGGAAACATTTAACGCGGCCGAGATGAAGGCCGGTGCCTTGAATTTATTTTCGCTTGGTCACTCTACTTATAGTAGCTTGTTTTTGCAATGGTGTCCATTCGTGACGACATGTCATCGCCAAGACCTTGATTGATGTCTTTTTTCAGTAGAAACTTTCCAACTGTTCATATACTACCGCAGGACCATGAAGGGTCTATTTTTCAAAGGAATATCTCTCGAGTTTTACAATCCAAGCCGAATTCTCTTACATCTATAATTTTCACGGTGCTGTGTTCGTCGATCATTAGCAAGTCTTAATCAATTTGACAAAATATCGCATCAGACCAGGCATGCACGCTGGTAAATAATAGAATCTTGCTTTTAATGATTGTGATCTTGCAGTGAGATGTGCAGAATTATAATGGTGTGAGCGGGTATAGAAAATCTACCAAAGGAAATCTGAAATGGCTCGGTGTAGACACGATGGAGTTAATTTCGCCAGGGGGCGACTTTAAATGTTTGACATAATAGCTGCAATTATGGAAGCTTAAAAGTGCCACCGAGATGTTGAGATAATTATCTCGGGAAGTCGACATCTTGATAGCAAAAGATAAGATGACGAGATCCCAGATCTCATCATGTCGACATCTTTTAGAAGAGATGATGAGATGACAAGATCCCGGATCTCATCATGTCAACATCTTTTAGAAGAGATGATGAGATGACAAGATCCCGGATCTCATCATGTCAACATCTTTTAGAAGAGATGATGAGATGACAAGATCCCAGATCTCATCATGTCAACATCTTCTGGAAGAGATGATGAGATGACAAGATCCCGGATTTCATCATGTTGACATCTTTTAGAAGAGATGATGAGATGACAAGATCCCGGATCTCGTCATGTCGACATCTTTTAGAAGAAATGGTCAGATGACAAGATCTTCGATCCATGATCATGTCATCTAATCATCTCTTCTTAAAGATGTAGACATGATGAGATCCAAGATCTTGTCATCTCATCATCTCTTCTAAAAGATGTTGACATGATGAGATCGGGATCTTGTCATCTCATCATCTCTTCTACAAGATGTCAACATGATGAGATCCGGGATCTTGTCATCTCATCATCTCTTCTACAAGATGTCAACATGATGAGATCCGGGATCTTGTCATCTCATCATCTCTTCTACAAGATGTCAACATGATGAGATCCGGGATCTTGTCATCTCATCATTTCTTCTTAAAGATGTTGACATGATGAGATCCGGGATCTTGTCATCTCATCATCTCTTCTAAAAGATGTCGACATGATGAGATCTGGGATCTCGTCATCTTATCTTTTGCTATCAAGATGTCGACTTCCCGAGATAATTATCTCAACATCTCGGTGGCACTTTTAAGCTTCCATAATAGCTGCAATAGAAAGTATATGGTACGTAATGAGCTAGAAATATGAGGGAGTCAAACTGAACATACGGTGGACATTTTCTAAAAAGCTGCGAGCAAGCAAAACGTCTGTTTAAACGTTGTTAATACAAAACTTTTTTTGACATAATACTCATATTTATAATCTTCCATCCGTTTCCTTTCCTTTTTTCTTTATTTCTCATTTTTTTCGTCGTGATTTTTTTTTTTTTTGGGGGGGGGTACGACAGTGACTTATCACAAGAAAACCTGGTAAAACATTGAGAACTATACTGTTTTTATAGTGTCACGATGAGTAGCATAATATATATTGATTTATCATCAACGATACTTGTATGTGCCTCCCTTTGGCGAAGTTTTATTTTCCCAAAAATCCCCCTGAAGAAGGATTAGACGGTATCCTCTGTCCACCGGATTTCGGCCCTCAAGACGGATATCTTGGTCAAGGAACCGTCGAAAACTGGTATGAGATGGGTGCAAAAGAGACAGACTGATCTCCATGTTATTGCCACACCCATCGCTCTCTCTCCCCCCCCCCCTCCACCGAAAATAGGAAAAATAAAAGATACAAATTATGAATGAATTAATGAATAAATCTCCCCGCTCCTGTTTCGAATGCATAACAAGAGAAACAGCACAGATAGCTGAGGGTCACCATGGCCAGTTCTCTACGCTGATGCTATAGGCATAGAGCTAGCACCTCAGCGAGGCCAGCTTCAAACCGACCGATGATATTGCCTTGAAAATAGCGTTATAGATTTTGTCGGTCCGGTGTCGGTCCCAAACCTTCGGTCTTTTTTGGAGGGGAGGGGTGAATGTTACAGATCGGTCAATAGTAATTATTAGTATGACAAAGAGAGAGAGAGAAAGGGGGGGGGGGCTATATAGGACCAAGGAGGTAAACTGTATTAATCACCACGTTTCTTTTCCATTTTCCTCATGTTGAAAAATGTGTCATAATAGTCCGTCTTTGGTAGGTCCATGTTTTGGGTGATCATATACATTTGTTCTTTGCTCATAAACTTCTGATGACGTACTGCTGTTAGATGTGGGTTGCACTTAACAAAATGAAAAAATATGTGTCGAGCAAAGGGTATGGGGAAGATAGAAAAGAGGAGCATTCCGGCTCTATACTACGTTGTGGTGTGAAATTACGCACGTGGAGTGATGGCAATGTTTTCTGTACATTAATGTAACAAACCTAATTCAGCAAGGATGGGCAGCTGAATTCGTGTTAAAATCGATAAGTAAGCCTGGGTAAAAATCATTTTAGTCTTGCGTCTGTCAATATTGAATAGCTGCATGTTCAAGAAAGTGATGAAGACGGCCAATGCGGGGTCCAATGCATCACACATATTGCCATATTCAAGGTATGTTAAATACAAACGTCACTCACTGATGGTAATGATGTGATCAATTCAAACGGGACAACCGGTACTGGGAAGTAGCTTTGGTTATGAAGTACTGTGTAAGCAGAAATGACATTTGGCTCATAATATTCAATTACATTATATATTATATTACATAAAGTTTATTTTAGAAAATTTTATTAGGAAAATTCTCTCTTGACGACGACATCGTCTACGTGAGTTCAATTACGAGCACACAGCGTTAAAGCAATATGAATCCAATCTATAACGGATGAATCTGATTTATCCGAATAACGGAAATATTTGCTCGCTATCATGCAGTTATATCTATCTTTTTCGTACACAAGAACATTATCAACTAACATGATCAGGTTGAAAGAAACAAAAAATACAAATGAGTAGATAATAGAAAATGTGGTCTTGAATACAAAAAAATAAAGAATAAGGATTCACGTTTATCTAAAAAGGGGGACATGGGTTGATAAAAAGAACAGAAAAAAATCCCTGTATGGGGGGATCCGATACAGTCCAGAAGTTAATATGTTGCATGACTTGAATTTCTAAGGGTGTACATGGAACATCAAGCGATAAATGAGATTTCACGCCTTTACAGGAAAGATTACAAAATTATTCTCCAATTTTCATTTCGAGAAGGTGACATCGAATTTCCTGAACATGAATGAGGTGGTGTCAGCATAATAAAGAAAAAGCATCGACAGCTCGCGGAATCATTCGGTTATGCTCTAGTCGTACACGTGATGGCGCAATGCATTATAAAAAGTTCATTACCCTTTTCTACTTGTGATTTTTCCCACTATGACGCGAGAAACATATACATAGGCTAAATAAACTAAATGAATATACAACATTTAAAAAGCGCTTAATACGCATTGTTTCTAAACGCTGTATATATAACTTTTACGCTTTTAACAGCATGAGGAAAATCATGGCTTTGTTATGAAAAGGTGATGACTCAAACTCTATTTCAAGGAAACTGGGTCTTGATTTTGTATAGCGTTGTTGGCAGACTATTTACTTGATTGAAAGTTGTTTGCAAAATTGACAATGGCGACTTTTCGCAATCGCAACGGGGACGGATTCAACAACATAGAGAATCTATCGAAAATGCCTGTCAAATCACAAGGGGACAGCTTAGAGGTCTTTGTCGAAAATTGGTGATCCAGGACAGCTGCTGATCGTTATAAGATTCTGAGACGACGAAAAATTGCAGTTATGCCGTTTGTCCCTTGTTTTACATTTTATGATGGAATTAGTGTGGTGATCACACATTATGCTTTTGAAAACAATATTAGTTTCTATAAGGATTTTCGTACCATACCGGTCGAGGTTTGTGAGGTAGTTAACAGGTAATACAATGAGAGTAATAAATGATAACAATAATAATTCGTGTTTTCACTTCATCTAACATAACATAATGCTATTACTACCGTTTCCAATGATAAAAAGTCGAGCACCTGATAATAGGCAGGTCTCATCCTGAAGTCTTTAGTATAGCTCGGCCGGGGATCGAACCCCTTTCAGAACAAGGCGGGATCTCTACCACTGAACCACCATGTCCAGTCTATGGTGATCAATTATTGAAGAGTCATTTCGAAGGATAACTTGACGACAATCAAAATTTGAAATGACCTATATAACAGCTTAGTTTCCTTTAAAGAGCAGTTGCACCCGATCGCCTGTATTCTGAAGTCGGGTTACACTTAGACCGCGGTCTAACTCTGTGCTAAAATTAAAGGGAGCCAAAAATTAAAAAACTATGTTTCTATTTTATGTTACTTAATATGTTTACTATTTCGTTTCCCCCTTGCTTTCACAATGAAGATGAATGCATCAGTTATCATTCCCAGACAATTATGAACAATTTGGATGCCATTATTATGAGCTAATAAACTGAATGTGTACCATCAGGGATTAATGCTCCAATTGGCCTTCCGTAGTTAAACCACAAACTTAAAGGTAAATGCTAGTTTTGGTAACGATATCAAAATGAGTTCGAACAGAATACAATGAAATGACCACCAAAGTATATGTTTCTATAAATAAAACATATGTGCCAAATGATTCTGGAAGATATTGTGTAATTGCTGAGTAATCAGCAAATAAGCACAGGATTCGGGTAGGGCGTCGTGCCCGACGCCCTAAGCAATAATTATACACTGTCCCACGTGCGTTGGGGATCTTCGGTGTGAACGTTTTTCAGCGTAGATTTCAAGATTTCACAAAGTTCAGATAATGTAACTGTACCAGATCTAGATCCTCGATGATATACTGACAATTAAGCCTTGTTTTACAGACTTTCTCATGAAATCAGTGTTTACTGCAACTACTGGAATTTCTCTTTAAACCAGGTTTAATTTAAACCCGAGTTCAGAATACGGGCCGATGTCTTCAATTTTAGCTCCTTTTAAATCTGAAACTACGATGAAATGATTACTGAGGGCCTATTATATAACACTGGCATAAATTTGAATATTTTGGTTTTCAAGTTTTGTATGAGCTTGATAAGTACCTGACCTTATTTAGGTATTGTCCATATTTCGGGTATTGGTCGGCATACATGGGTAATACGTGTTGGTCTTCAGAATTTAATCACGGTATGACTTTATACTCTTCCTTATCATTAACTGAACAGGGGCCTGTTGCAGAAAGAGTTGCGTTTAAACCCAAGCCAAAATATCAAGCGCAAGTCCCGAATGCAGATGCTTCATTGGCTGAAAATCAAGTTGCGCGAGATTTTTTGAGTTGCGTTTGATTGCAACTCTTTCTGAAACGGGCCCCAGTTCAATTCTGGCCTCTTGAAGTTGTTTACCAGACACGATTAATTTTTTAATGTCAGGCGAATTTGTAGACGCAAAACATGTTGATATTGGTCTAAACGAAACCATGCTGGCAAGGTTGGAGAGCCCGTCAAATTGACAAAAAAAGCATGATTCTGCAGTTACACATGCATTTTCTCAAAAGATATCTAGGAATATGGTAGAGGCAGTTATTAAACAAAATATGAAGGAATTTATCAAGGAAATCGATCCAATACAAATGCTCCTTCATTTTATTTGTATTTTTATCTTCAATTCGTTCGAATTTTACTTCGTTATATTCTTTAGTGGTTCTAACAGAACAAACTGAAAATGGATAGCAATTTCTACATTGCACTCTTTAGACAAAAGAAAATGGATATTAAATGTGAGGTAAGAAATGTAACACACAAAACACTCTTATATTGCATGAATCTCTGTATGCCATTAAAGTCGCAACACCATGAACACGGTGGATGAAATGTGCTTAAGTGAATGTCTTCGCAATTATAAACCAGTGCAATGGAAATAAATTCATAAGTATGTTTTCAGCTTCATATTAAACGCTCCTCACAGATGTTCAAACAATATAGAATGATGTGCACATACCTCTATTTGCTATCACTTTCCAATGTACGTGCAGCATGACGATTTCGCGTTGATTCACGCATTTTGGCGCCAACTTGTGAAGACATCTCTCGCGGTACATTCCGTCTGCCGTGACTGCGAGTGCTTGACAGATAGATGTAAAATGTATTTTCATACTCACTTTTATTTCATATTGAATCTGATACAAATTTTCCAAAACAGACTTTGTACTTTTCAACAAAAAGACGATTTTGAATTGAATTTTGAATTGACAGTAAGACTAGAGTATACAACTGAGGCTACAGATTCTAAGTTTGCGTCATAATGACAATGTTTCACTCCAACAGAGAACGGTGACATTGATTTCAAGTAATATAATGGGAGACCAGGGCCCCGTCTTACAAAGAGTTGCGATTGATCCGATTAATCACAACTATGGACGGCCAGCAAATTCAACATCTGTTTGTTCAAAATATTTTCTATGATGTATATTCATGCATTCATTGTTTCTTTGAAAATTCACTATGCTTCTTTTTGTTTACAAAGGATATTGTACAAATTTTCTGTAGAAAAAATTATGACACTGATGGATTTCCATAGAGTTGCGATTAATTGGATCAATCGTAACTCTTTGTAAGACGGGGCCCAAAAAACCATTATTATTATTTTTTGGCCAGACATCAGAGGGATTTTATTTCAATTCCAGAAATTCTTATTTTCATAAAGTGGGTCCCCTCATTTTACGGCATAAAACACGGTAGCAAGTCATTCCTAATCTGATAATAGGGGGTTACTGGAGAAAGACGGGTGTTTTTAATGAGAAGGCGTGATATCTCGTATCAAGGTCATATATGAGGACGGTTTTTTTTTTAGAGTGGGTGGATATTCGGCTTTTGTGTGATCGGCAATAGGCATGTCAGACACTTCGAAGTGAGCATGTTCTATATATCTATCAAAAGAGATGTGGATGTGAAAAACTGTGAAAGTAATAATAATGATGATGATAATAGCAACAACAATAATAATTATAACGTATAGCGCCAAATCTACACTTTAAAGTTTCTGCGCCAGACGTGAATCATCGAGAATGTCGAGAGTGCAGAACTAAATGGTAGTACAAGTACATAAGAAGTGGATGTCATTGTGGTAGTAGTGGGAGAAGTAGTAGTGGTAGTAGTAGTAGTAGTAGTAGTAGTAGTAGTAGTAGTAGTAATAGTAGTAACAGTAATATAGTAGTAGTAATAGTATATTAGCAGCAGCAGCAGTAGTAGTAGTAGTAGTAGTAGTAGTAGTAGTAGTAGTAGTAGTAGTAGTAGTAGTAGTAATAGTAGTAGTAGTAGAAGTATAGTAGTAGTAGTAGTAGTAGTAGTAGTAGTAGTAGTAGTAGTAGTAGTAGTCAGTAGTAATAGTAGTAGTAGTAGTAGTAGTAGTAGTAGTAGTAGTAGTAGTAGTAGTAGTAGTAGTAGTAGTAGTAGTGATAGTAGCAGTATTATAGTAGAAGTAGAAGTAGTAGTAGTAGTAGTTGTAGTTGTAGTAGTAGAAATAGGCCTAATAGTAGTAGTAGTAGTTTTAGTAGTAGAAGTGGATGTCATTGTGGTAGTAGTAGTAGTAGTAGTAGTAGTAGTAGTAGTAGTAGTAGTAGTAGTAGTAGTAGTAGTAGTAGTAGTAGTAGTAGTAGTAGAAGTAGTGATAGTAGCAGTATTATAGTAGAAGTAGTAGTAGTAGTAGTAGTAGTAGTAGTAGAAGTAGTAGTAGTAGTAGTAGCAGTAGTAGTAGTAGTAGTAATAGTAGTAGCAGCATCAGCAGCAGTAGTAGTAGTAGTAGTAGTAGTAGTAGTAGTAGTAGTAGTAGTAGTAGTAGTAGTAGTAGTAGTAGTAGTAGTAGTAGAAGTGGTAGTAATAGTAGTAGTATTAGAAGTAGTAGCAGCAGTAGAAGTAGTATTAGTAGTAGTAGTAGTAGTAGTAGTGGTAGTAGTAGTAGTAGTAGTAGTAGTAGTAGTAGTAGTAGTAGTAGTAGTAGTAGTAGTAGTAGTAGTAGTAATAGTAGTAGTAGTAGCAGCAGCAGCAGTATTGGTGGTGGTAATAGTAATGATAGTAGAAGTAGTAGTTATTGTTTGTACATGTATATTGAGGGGTCTTGTATTGAGTCACCTGGATAAGAACCACAATCATGAAGGCTCCATTCATACCGTCCATGATGACTCTAGATTGCACAAACGCTATACCGTTATCACCAATGACACAGACAGTCGGTCTGATTGAAGTCGGTGTGACTGGGAATCTAAAGTAGATATCAACCCATTGAATTCCTGTGATACAAAAAGTAATTATTTTGCATTTCGGTATAGTGCCCACAGTGAGATATCGGTTAACTGGCTAAGCTCAAGAGGATAGTACTGCGTTCGATTCCTTGTTGAGTATATCCATCTGAAATTTTGGATCCGCCTCGTGTTGTAGTCACAACCACTGGCGCATCCAAGGGCACAGCCGGCCCGCACCCCCCCCCCCTTGAGAGCCATCATTAATATTTGTAATGTAAACATACCGCTTTTGCCCAATTGGACCCCCCCCCCCTTGAAACATGCGTGAGGACCCCCATTTTTTTGCTTGTCAAATCTTCACTGGAAAAATTTGCCTCCCCCTCCCCTTTTGAAAATCCTGGATCCGCCTCAGTCTGGTCACAACAATGGAATCGACTCCAGAGCAAGCAAATTTATTACGTTATTTCGGTTTGGTGTGACCGAGGTAGTGAAACCATTCAGTAACTGAGAACATCTTCCTCTAGTCAGACATGGCATTGACCAAGGGTTAAGTGGAAAACTTACATCTTATTTGCTCGCACATCCCACACATGCACTGCAGACAGCTACGGTATAGAGTCATGTCATCAAGAACAAAACACTCGTGCAGGAGAGCCCGTGTATAATTGATGGGGTGTCGAATCGAAGTGGAGGGGTGGGGGGGGGGGGGTAACCAAGCCCTCCTTGACTCTTGACCCGGGTTAGTGTATTTCCCAAGTGGTCCTGATGAGGAGGTAGTGACTGATGGGGTAGGAGGAACCATAACGCCCTAATGAATTACCCGTGAAAGACAATCGCGCCCAACGTCCAGGCCAAACCAATTTGGGGCTTCTCCCTTCAGCTTTGGTTAAGCTTATGGCTGAATTCGCGATGGGGCATCGCAAATTGAGGTTGTTTTCATCGTTCCACAAAACCATCTCGACCCTCTTTCTCCCGTCCTTCCCTCCCTCTTCCAATCCGACGTCGTCTTTTACACAAGACGATGGCGACTGGGATGGGCATGTCGATGTCTGGAGAACACTTCCCCCGATCGCGAGTCAAGATGGGAAAAATAGTAAAGTCAAAAATATTTCCATTAATTGGCAAGACGTTTACTTTTTGGCACTCTTTGAAAGGGCGGATCGTGGAAGGGGCCCTTGCCTCCCCTTCCCTTTTTTAGAATCACAAAACTATTTTTAGGTTGATATGTCATGCATACCCAAGGGAGGACTTTTTTTCCTTGTCAAATTTTTCCTCGAACAAAATGACCTAGATTTGGTACTGAAGACCCTTTTTTTGCTTGTCAAACATTTCCTGTACAAAATGCCCCCCCCCTATTTTTTTTTATCCTGGATCCGCCTTTGAAGGCGCCAGTGTTGCTCTCCTCACCACAAACACATCCTCATCCATATACACACTCACACACATACAAATAAAATATACAATTAAATCAGGGAGATAGCTCCCTTTTCCCTGGTTTAATCATGTTAATCAAGGCAGTATAGTGTTTGTGTATTATACTAGTAAACATTTAGGTTCGTTGATTATCCTGCATGCTTGACATTCTTACATGTCAATATGGCAGAATTTATTATCTATGTAAAAAACAAAACTAAACAATATTCGTTTTTGCTTGCTTACTTCGTTCGCTTAAGACTTTTCGGGACAGTGCTCCGTATCCCAAAATAAGCCCATAGAAAATATTCGCCTGATTCCATCCTGACAACTCTTCACGGCTTTAATCTCCCAACTTGGATTAGGGACGGGGTGGAACCTACATCCCTCATCCCTCCTGACGACTCTCCAAGGTGGGTGGGTGTGTAGGCCTGTATACTGCCCGGGTCGCATCATTTCCCATCAGCGCTAGCTTTCAGCCAACTTGTTGTCTTTAATAACATCGCTTGGTCATATTGATACAACGATACGAGTCATCGCGCACAGGGCGTTGTATCATGGAGTGTTAGGAAAGACTTCATAACCAAGACTGCAGCTGATAGACGATTAAATTCTGATGATATGCAAATGTTCGCCCCCACAGTTCTGAACCACTTTCGAGTAAAACTACTTGCTAGACGTGAACTCGAAATTGGAGTGTGTGGGGGATACTTCGCGGACGTTTATTCGTATAACTTAAGATACCTTGATTTTCGCTGCTGACATAGGGTATGTTCCTTTGAATCCCTTCTGTTAGTTACCATTAACTAACAGAGTGAGTGTTATGAAACAGAACCGGGTCAGGGGGGGGGGTAAAAATCTAAGCCAACACACAGTGGCGCTCAAATATTAATGCGCCCCACCAGAAAATAAACATAATTTAGAGTGTTCAAATTCTGCCTGGCTTCATACATTTATTGGTGAAATCAGGTGATATAATAAGTATTAGTTTGTTTTTTCTGTGCTCATCAAACATTGTAGTGTTTCTGTCTACATTCAACACTCGGTATGAAGGAGTGCATTTTGTGATGAGGTTCGATGGGGCAGATTCGATTGTTTTTTTAAATTTAAAATATTATGCGTTCTCAAACTGCTGAAATTTATATCTTTTTATCGTACAAACAAGCATTTCTTGGTGCAAACAACACTTTTCTTTTCAATAATGATGCAAAATTTTCACAAAACTACTTGCAACCAATGTTTCATTATGGGCGCAAAATAATTTGGAGGTGCACCAGTGTTTCATTTTGGGTGCAACGTTACACATAAAGAGGTGCAACCAGTGTCTCATTGTGGGTCGGTGGCTGGGTGCACACTTCAACCTTTATTCCGTTAGTGTGAACAATAAGCATGGTTAGGTTCATCATGTTCTAAACTTACTTAAGACATGAAAAGGGTGCTCATAATAAAGATGTGAGAATGTTGTGTGTAGCGATTGATACCATGTCGTCCATTGCAAGCTTCTGTTGCAACACAAATTTGATGGCTGTCATCTCAAACCAAGCAGTGGTCCATTTATAGTATTACTTTTAAGCTACAGTCTATTGCTATACAGTCACACCAATGAAACCGGCCCCAGACCGATCAAGGCTCTTACGTTATTTTCAATGGCATACCATCGATCGGTTTGGAGCCGGTCTCGTGGATGTGACTGTATACCATTAGGCATACACCATCCATGCATACCACTCCATGGCATGTGTACATTACCGGAGGCCCACCGGCTTATCTCCCGACACGAACACACAGTAGTTAATGATATGAAACACAGCGGGGGTACCCGGTCACACCGATCCACATCCCCACGGGGAGTCCTTAAGATTTGATTGTGGAGTATGTGACCTTCTCACCGCTTTATTGAAAGGTTAGATAATCAGACAACAAATAATCACGAATCGGTCATCTATCCTCTACATTTTAATCACACAGGTCATGACTCACGAGAGAGCAACGCTAGCAAGCAAATTTTCACGAAATCTTGATAATGATAAGTTTAATAGATTTTGACAAAATATTCTTGTCTCCTTTCCTTTTCTTTCTCTGCTTTCCTTCTTTTTCATTTTCTTTTCTCGGTCGTGGAACTGTTGGGGAACCAGTGCCCCAAGCCCCCATTTTACGCTAGGTTGTGTGAGAGGGTGTGTGTGTGTGGGGGGGGGGGTGGGGGTCGGGGAGGTTGGTGAGTATCCACAACACTCATGTTCCTCGATATTTTCGTCCTGAGCTGCCCCCACCACTGCAAAAGAAATGCTTGGTCATGTGTGACGCCAGAACCGAGGGACATGAATCCGGGGTATAAACATCCAACATAACGCACTTATATTAGAAGTAAACTCTGAATATAAATAAATAAAGAATTGCGCTGAGGTACGTCTAAACAATGAGACATAATGTTGGAATGGATGTGTTATAACACCCCGAACTCGTACATCATCCCTTCACATTTATCACTTATCATCGTCACCAGAGAGAAAGAGAGAGAGGGAGAGAATGTAAGGGGGCAATCAGAGGAACAACACCTCCTAGACCAAGTATCACAAAATTTGATATGTTCACCGGTCGATCGCAAGCTCCTAACAGTATATTTCAGTGGTTTACAGCTAGACTATAAGGAGTAATGTATATAGGCCCTGACGTGTATGAAAGTAATGTAGTATAATACATTGCAATTGAATAATATAAAATACAAAGTAATGTGACGTTACGTCTAGTGGAAATGAAACATAATTTGTTACAACCCGGTTTAGTGATTAGGCCTATGAACTTACGGTTATTCTTTGACAGTTAATAAAGACTTTTAATGCTTAAACAGATATTTGAATAAAAAGTCAAGCATAAATGTTCAACTTCTAAGCATCAAAATAATGTTAGAAAAATTACATGGCTGTATATCTTTGAAATTTGGTTTAATTTCTGTATAAACAACACCTGATCAGTTCATGTTGTGAATCGTGGCGTTTATATTGTGCTTTGCCGTCCCATTGGTTTAGTCAAGATTATACTCTTGTCAATGCATATACCGACCACCCCATGATAGCTGTCAACTTCGATTTGGTTCCATTTATCCAGACACGTCTGAAGTGACGACTTTACACTTGTCTCAAAGGGTCTCAAACACCATAGGAGGGCGGAGCGAACCCACCCATTTTAACACCTGATAGCTAAACATTTAGATTCTTACAAAGTGCAGAAGGTTATCCAAATCTTCATGGCTCTGTCAATTTAAGAATATGAATTTCCTAGATATGGAGAGTGTGCTCAGCTATTCATTTACGAATTATACAGTAATATACCCCGTCACTCGATAAAGTGAAGATAAGGCGGCGCCCCTTTCATTTGGCGCCGATGGTGTTCGGGATATGAGTTCATGGGTGCTGCATGAACAATGTTTCAGAAACCGTTTTAGAAAGTCGTAAAGCTGTTCGCCTTATTGTTCTTTGATAATTAATAATGAATTCACATTTTGTACAAAAAAACTTTACAAATTGTACCAAACGCTCTAAAATTGGAATTCGTACTGGATGAATAGAAAAATGTACCAAACGCTTTAAAACTGGAATTCGTACTAGATGAATAAAAAATTGTAACAATCGCTTTAAAACTGGAATTCGTACTAGATGAATAAAAATCCTCCAATGTACATGCCCATTCAGCTTGATGTCAACAGCTGTTTGATTCAAAGACATCCCATTTATGACGTGTCATAAAAAGCACCACTTAAACTTACACCCCTTTATCATGGTGACAGCTTGCAACTGTTACCCTTGTCTTAAAGACACCAATGCGACGTTGCAATAAAACTTACATTCGATTGTGAATACATAGCGGAAGTCCTACTTGAAGCTCTTTAAAGCTCACTGGGCGTAAAGGGGCGTTGCAAGTAAGTTCAATTGCAATTAAGCATAAATCAATGATAAAAATGCGTTTAATTAAAGGATTAGGCTTGATTTTGGCACATGACTTGTATCTGACTTTGATACAATGAATTGAAGTTTCTTGCAATGCCATGTGAAATAATCTCTACCCTCCTTCTGTCAAAGTGAATTTGTGAAAAATAAAACAACAAAAAATGAAGTTAAATAACTCTCAACATTCAATATTTTGGGCAATTATTATCCAATTGAGCAAATTTATTAGTTCATTTAGTTAGTTTAGTTTACTCCAAGGATGTTGTAGGACTAAGTCTGTTGATCGGTCAAAGTAGAATGTCTATTGCTGCTCTCCTTCAGACAAAATTAGATACGCTACTTATGTTGGCAGGGAGGTTGGCAGGAGCATCGTAGACAACAATTTAAACATTCCATGAAAAACACACGAGAATCGAAGATCTACCCAATTTGGGCAGATTTTAACCAATGGTTGTGTAGATAGATGGGCGGAAATCCCAGGTGGACAGGGGGGGACGTGTCCCCCCTACTCAAAATAGTAGGGGGACACAATATCAAATGTCCCCTTACTATTTTATGATGGTAAGAAATAGATCATTCAAAACGAAATAAAACGTGTATTTAGGACGAGATGACCTTATTTTGGGGATGATAACCTTTTTCTTCTTTGCTTGTCAAATTTATTTTCGTCGAAATGACCTCCAATTTTGGGTGATAAACTTTTTTTTTTGCTTGTCAAATGTTCCAGCCTCTTGTCCCTCTACCTTTTGAGAGAGATTTACTCCCCTGTGTGGACAGAATGTTGCCAATGGTTGGTTAAAATATGACTGCACCTTTACTCCCGAAATTTCCACGATCTCACCAGTGTATAATGGATATAAGAATACTATTATAGGTACACAATGAAGACAAAATTAGTATGTAATACATAGTTAGTGTCCATAGACCACCATGTACGCCACCCTTGAGGACAACGACCGGCATTAAAGTATGTTTACTGAACGCCAATATACAGCCGCTTAATATCATTGCCCGGTTTTTCGAAAAGGTATTAAACTTGCCCCCACGAGCTCGTTCATCGCTTTGGCGAAAAATGGATTTGGTTACCACCATGTTTTCATCTTTGCTGTATATAGGATCATGTATATTGACCTTTCTCTACACCTAAAATGGTGCCCATATACATTCAATGTTGTCATGTTGGTCAAGGGTCCATCTTTCGGCCATACCTAAGCCCCGACCTGAAAATGAAAAAAAAAACGTTACCCTCCTTTTATCTATGCATGTTCTCATCAGTTTTTTTTTCTTGTCTTTCTTTGATTTTTGTTTTCATTTTCTTAATTGAATTTTACACTTACTACATTCCATCACAGGGATATTTTAGTTTTAAAAGCTGGGGATAAAAAAAAATGAGAGCATCAGAGCTGTCGTAGTAAAAGGACCAAATGTAATAACTATCATCATCATCATGCATATTTCAACATGCAACTGAGAATATTGAACCTGCGACCATATCCTTTTTTGCAAAAAATGGCATTGTCAAGACCATGGTTCTGCTATTAAAAATATACATATATAATACGATTTTTAATCTGATCATATTCCGTTTAACATTGTCAATACAGGGATGTCTGATTGTACTTTCTTGAATACTTTTACTCTTCCTTTGTCTGGAAATATAAAACAAATAATGTCTGTGAATAGACGTCGGGTGAGTACACATTCATCCGATTCTCTGGGTCGGCGATGACATCATGTGTTATCCCCTTTCTTTTTATTTTTCAAGTTTTGTGTACTATGTTGGACTAATCCGGGAATATGTGACTGAAAACATGTGTGAAAGAGAAAGGCAAGACGCCAAACATGCCAAGAATCCCCACCTCTTGGTCCCTTGGGGGATTTGGGATGGGAGAGATGGTAGACGCAAACCATCCTGCGATCTCGGAGCTTGTTGACGGAAGAAAAAGTGGTGGTGGTGTTTTTAAGCACATACCCATGGGGGCAAATATTTCGCCTGGGCTGCATGGGCAGAGATTTATCAAGGAATTGAGCCGGTTGGAAGAGACCGAATTGTTATAATGAATGTCGAATGTATTGCACATGGGCTGCTCTCCAATATGGCGAAAGGGGGCAGGGGTGGGAGAGAGAGTTTTAAATAAAATAATTAAGAGAGGAAAAGAGGAGGAGAGAAGAGGTGTGGAAGAGAGAGTGAGTGGCAGAAATGGAGAGAAACTAAGAGATATGGCGATTATGTCAGGGCTTTGTGTGTGTGCGTGTGCGATGAAGTGGACGGAGGGAGGGTGGGGGACATAAATGGAAATGAGGAGGTTGTCGGGAGAGAAATGAGATTGAATATAGGTACTGTCGACAGATGTCATGACGTCATAAGTCATGTGATTTGGGATGTACTATCTCGGTTAGATATGAACATTCCATGAGATGTACCTAACATCCTCGGTTCAAGGCTCTCGGTATACAAACTTTTCTCCTTTTCACACGTCTAAGATGCGTGAACAATGCGTAAACATTTCAAATACTTGTAGGCTTCAGGAAAGAAAATAAGAATTAAAGGCACAACAGCGGTCTCCTCTCTTTTCGATTGGTTGAAATGGAAGTTTCAAGACGTGGTGTTATGACTTACTTATTTTATTAGTATGTATTACTGAGTAAGGTAGTTTACTTAATGCTCACCTACTTGCTTTTTACGTCCTTACTCTCTTGCCTACTTACGTATTGCTTACTTTCTTACCTACTTACTCAAGTAGGTATACCGACTTACTTGCTCACCTAATAACCTGTTCACGTATTTACCTATTTTCTTACTTACTCAACCACTAGTTAATAGTGACTGGACTACGAGTGTTGATTTCTTAGTTCAAATTAAAACTAGAAAATCAGCACTCGTAGTGCAGTCACTACGGGTCGTGTGGTCCAGTGGTTAGAACATTGGACTCATAATCGCAAGGTTGTGAGTTCGAATCCCAACTCTACCATTGTCTCCACTTTGATAAAAAGGCCCAAGAGTGATATCTGTCGTCTATTACGTCAGCCACTATGACTGATTAACCTAGACGTAAAATGTTTCCAAGGTAATTGGTCATACCAGCTTGGCGTTTACCAGCAAATAATGCTGTCCTACCGAGTTCCTACGGGAGTTACCACAAACAGAAACAGAAACTATACAAGAACTTTAAGTGCTAAAACACTTCATTTTCTACAGTGTACATACTTACTATATACTAACTTACTACCTAATTACGAACCTACTTCTTTACTTATTCACTGACATGTGGAGCATTAGAATAATTCAACAATACTCCATCAACACTACACTGCAAAACGCCGGTGTTAATTTAACACCAGCCTGGTATCTATATCGGAAAAAGCAGCACAAATAGTGTTAAAACAGTATCGGTTTGATTCTAAACTGGTGTTGTTTCAATACTTCTCTGGTGTGGGCATATACATAGATTCTGTGCTGGTGTTACATCAACACCGGAGTTTTTGCAGTGTAAAACCAGTGGGTTGTGACAAGGATTCATGTATGTTCTCCAATTGTTATCTCCTTTCTTATAAAAAAAATTGTGATTTTCTCCGAAGTATACCTTGGGTTGGTAACCAAGATATAACAAACAAGACGCTATTATATATCGTCATAAAATACAAATATGATTTTAAAAAACACTATTGAAAGGCGGGGGGACGAGTAGAGTAAACAGGGTATAATTGACTTTACCCTTTCATGGCAAAAACATTACCTATTCAACTTCCCCGTGTGTGTGTGTGTTATACAGATTTAAACTGTAGGGGGAAGGCAGGGTAAGTTGCGACAGTTTTTGCTTTTTGCATGTTAGAATTGATATGATTAATAATCTTGTCGAAATGAGTACCTTGCCTTGAAATTTAATTCTTCTGAAATATTTTCCACCTATATGTAACTTTCTATCCCCACACTGAAAGTCATCGTGACCTTTGAAAAAACGATGTCAAATGGCTCAACTTGCCCCTAATATATGGGGTAAGTTTGAGCCATCTTCTGGGGTAAGTTGAGCCACAAAAACTATGTACAAAATGTATGAGGGGAGAACCAGCATATCATTTTTTTGTTTAAAGTCTTTTCATTTGCTAATTCTCTATAAATACTAACATCCTTAGGAAATTCATATTTTTCCCTCCAAAAAACTACTTTTTGTTTCAAAGTTGAAAACAATGTGGTGGGGTTAGGGGTTATGCTATGGGTCATCAATACATGACACCACCACAATGTCTGACTCATTCATTATTGGCCTGGGGCTGGTGGCTCAACTTGCCCCTATGCTCAACTTACCCCGCCTTACCCTATACAACTTTTGTAACATAACTTTAAGGTTTATCCAATTTTGTTCAAATGTTCATATTAGCTTGCTCCACCCATTTTATGAAAACTTTCAATTCCTCATAAAATTAATTTCTAGTGAACTGAGAATAATTGAATATGACATGGGAGTAATTTAATGGTTGGGGAGGGTGAGTGTATATCGGGGGGGGGGGGTTGATCATGTGATGTGTAGACATGGTAGAGAAAGGTGAATATGAACACGATTGTAAGGGCAACCTCCAAACCAAACGAACTTACCGTGACATTACGAGGCGATGACAAACGGGGACGCCCCGAAATGCTGGTTGCGAGGGTGCCACTGTAATATGCTCAACACCCATGTACGCATCACCCTTTGAATGGACAGTGAAAATGTGAATGATAACTGCCACCATGAGAAAATTGTTTCACAGCTTATATCATGTGTAAGCGCAACCTGGTCATAGCGCTCTGCTACACTAGCAAGTTCTAAAATGATAACATTACAGCCATGACAGCGCGGTATAGGCCTATACTTATCTATGTAATTCATCCTTTTCCGATTGTCATAAGCCTGATATTTTGGAGGAACTTTTTAGGAACATACACTCATGTACATGTACGATGGAGCCCTTTCTACGTCTCAATTCATCATTGCTTTCTTTTTTTCTATCGTCCAAAGAATTTGCTAGACTAGTCGACTAACTTCCTTTTCATTAGATTTTGTAAAAGTTATTGGGATGAAATTAATTTTTACGTAATCATTTTCTTACGCCAATTTTTTTTAGATCCCCGTTAACAAATAAAAAAGCAAAGGCATATTTGAAAGTTCTTGGTAAGAAAAGATACGAAAGGGGGATCTTACGTACCCCTCCCTATCATTTTCATCCATCATTTCTCTCATCGTTATCTCTTTATCTTTCTCGTTTTCTGTTTCTCTCTCACATTCTCTATGCTGTATCAGTACTCTTTCTGATATACATCTGTTTATATGTATCCATCCATTGTTATATATATCACATTCATTTCATCATTTCTTTCTTTTTCATCTTTACTTTCCCATCTTTCCTTCTTTAACACTCTCTCGCTCTTACCGGCTGTATTTTATAATCGATTTTTTTTCCCTGGATACCCTGGACGAGTATAGAAAGGTGTGTACAAAATTGAAACAGGACAGAGAATGCGAATAGAGGCCTATAGGTTACTGGTCCAGGCACATTACTCCATTTAACTGCTTAGGAATGCATTTTGAAGTTTGCGGCGCAAATACCTTAGTAAGGATGTCCCTGGAATAAGGGTAATGTGCCTGACATTTTGGTGGAAGAGAAAAAGCAAAAGAACGGTATGATCCTTTTATTTATTACGAGCGGGAATCTTTATCATGTTCGCTGATATGAAATATAAGACTGGCGGAAATCAACACGTCACGTCCCTGCGACCGTAGTCTTAAGTCCAGACCCCAGTCTGCATATAACCACAGAATTATAATCTTTATCATCTCTGATTTTGAAAAATACCCTCTAGATATTACGGTGATGAAGTTTTACGTCGATTGTTTACATTGGCTAAATGTTAGTACATTTATGCATTATAATCAGGAATTCGCATTTCTGATTTTGGTGCTATGAATGCATGAGGAATACGCGGTTGTTTTATCTCCTTTCCCATGATCAGAATATATTGTATATCCCGAATGTTCATTTACCTGAAGGGGATGACTTTCCTGTATCATGTACCTGAACGATTGTGTTTCACCATGCAATCGAGGCACTTGTCAAAATAGAAAAACCCCCCCCCCCCCCTCTCCTAGGATTGATGGAGGGTTAAAGAGTCACATTTCTATATTTAAAAAAGAAACACTTGTGCGTTGGGATATTGAAATAAATTTGTAAGATGTGGATCACTCAAATAAATGAGGAAATATTCTGATAAACATTTAAAACATGGGAGCACTAGCGCAAGGGGGGGGGGGGTGGCTTAATGATGCACCCCAAGAAAAAATATTGATCATAACTTTTTGTACCGTCTCCCTAATTTTATTTCTTTATTCTTTTAATTTTGTTTTATTTTTTTTTGCTCTTCAAAAAATGTTCGCTCCTTCTGACGAGACTCCCAAGGTATGCCATTGTGTGGTAGAGGCATTACTTCAAACTTGAACTTTCTAGAAAGGTTTTTCGCTAATGTCTGGTACGGATCAACATTGTGGTAAATTGGCAACATGGGCTGGAATAAAAACAGAGCAAGCTATCAATAATTCACCATGGCATGAGAAAGAAAGAGTTTATAGTTATAGCAAAGCTTCGTGTTATTTACGATAAGCATGAACTTTATGAGACAATTTGAATAGTAAATAATATGACTGTTGATATTTCACCTACATCTGGATATTCTCAAAAGCAATGTTCCTTTGTGTGATCATTGGTGCTAGTCTTGTACGAATAATCCTATCTTCTTGTATGTTTGAAAGTTACCCTTCTAACTATGACCGTTTTAACCCCCCCCCCCCCTCCAAAAAATACTAATAATAATAAATAAATAAATGAATAAATGAAATAGAATAAATAATGTAAATTAATCTAATTCCAAAAACATTTGAATGCTGCAATCCATGCAGATTTCATTCTTCGTTGAGTTTCGTGTTGATATATTTACTTTTTATCTCTTCGTTTTTTGATACACGAGCGACCTCAAGTTTTGAAGAGACGATGACAATGGGCGCAATAAAATATCTTTCAAATCACTGGCGTATCAATTGGCGGTGGGACCACACCCTTCGCCCCCCCCCCAAAAAAAAAGAAGAAGTTTAACCACCAAGAAAATATAGTTGTCGAAATCTATCACATTGGCTATTCATGTCAATCATCCAACCTGAAGATAATAAATATCGAACAAGAAACAATTGGGAAAATGAGCATGAATTCAATCAAATTATTCTACCGTGAGAGTAAAAAAAAATTACAACTCACACAAATCCCCAATTTAAGTGGAAAATATGTCATGAACACATTATTATTGTACATGGCTGAAAGAATATCTTCTCCCAAATAACTTGATACCATATTTATGTGATATGTCTTCACGCTTGGATAATCAGTAGGTATTTTTTGTAGTGATGTAAAATTTGATTTGTGCCAAGGTAAGACATGACTGCAATGAATGAACCCCAGATGCCAATAATGTCATAATCCTACATGAGTTAGTAAATATATTTGCCAACCGCTTTTCAATGAAGATTAGCTTGAGAATTGATACTAAAAAGTGTTTAACAATTATAATGTAAATTACTAAAAAGTGTTTTGAATGGATCTTAATGCATCCCTTGTAGGTTTATGGCATCATTGACATCTAAATTCATTCAGTGCAGTCATGCCTTACTTTGGCACAAATTAAAATTGACATAACCGCATAGAATCCCTCCTTAAAGCGTTATTACATTCCACGTAATTATGTGGAGAAATTACTCTTTCATGCCATATACATTAATGATCTGTTCAGGCCATATTTCCCCCTTCAATTGGGGGTTTGTGGGGTATCTTTTTTTTTTCTTTTGCTCACACGGTATGCTAATAACTGCCTTCCCTGAATATGACAATCTGTATTTTCCTTATCACAAAGTTAACATTGGCATAAAAATTGTTAAATTGACTGTCCTCTTCTCTTATTTTTGTTAATTCTCCGCAGGATACGGACATGTTTCACCGCTGACGATAATAGGCAAGTTATTCTGCATGTTCTACGCATTGCTTGGTATGCCTCTCATGTTATTAGTCCTGACCAATGTTGGCCGAGTGATGGCGACATCAGCTCGACTACTCTACAGAATGTACACCAGTCGACTCTGCAAGAGACTTCGGTGCGGAAAGAGGAACAAAACCAAAAAGAAAAAGAAGAGGAAAAAACAAGCAAAGAAAACATTACAGCGAAAAGGTACAATTTCATATATTATTCTTTCTTACTGACCGACTTAATTTCCCTTCCCAACCCCCTTTCTCCCTTCCTCCCATTATCCCTCCCTCTCAATTTTTCGTCATTTCGGACTTTTCGCATTAACTACGGAGAAACTCTCTACAACGCACAATTCCTTTGGAATGCAAGTCAAATCACCATGGAGAGCTGAGACGCTTTTGTCGAAAGTTGGTGGACCAGGACAGCATCGGAATCTCTTGACTCTGTACAACGACAGTTCAAAATACAATATACAATACGACAAATACAGTAAAAAATCATATATATTTATAACCAATATCAGTAAACCAATAAACAATTTCACATGCCAGACACCAAGGCTTTGTGGCTGCTGACTCCCCTCTACTGAACTAAGTTTCATGTACATGTTTTGTTATTGTTTTTCTAATGTATTTTCGTTATTGTATTCAGGGCCTCTAACTATAACAGTTTTTTACCCACTGACAGAGTCATGCACCCTGGTAAAATAAGACGTGTATAATAAATAAATAGATTACGATACTGCAACAAATAACAATGAAATAGTTTTAAATTTGATTTCCTTTTTTATTTAGAGGAAATACATGTGGATCAATCAATAAAATAAATTAGATAAAAAAAACATCTAACAAATTGGTTGGCGAAGATTCCGTAAATTAAAGTTCACAATGATGGCGATGATGAAACCGATGTTGAAGCACGATAAATAATAAGAGTCACTATAACGAGTTGAAATGTCCGTGAAGACGATATTGATGATGAGTAACAGTCAATTTCAGCAATCTGGCGTAAAATTCTCAGTTCTGATCTGATATGATATGATGATGTCCTTGAAGAAACTGCCAGCTTATATACAAATTATTCGCTATTCTGGAAGCTTCTAGTATTGTCTACAAAAAAGATCATTCTCCTTCTTTATGGAGCAATCAAATTCTAGACGACTCTTGAATGACCTCAGTGAAATTAACAATTGGAAACAACATAGCTAATCCTATTTTTCATTTCCACTATCACTAGAAGTCTTTTGTCTACATATATTGTTTGTAAATTCCAGAAATAACAAAGATGACTCCATCTCATTGAACAGACATGCATATCAAAGCTTTAGTGAGACATTATGGAATATTCTTAACCATTCTTTGCTATGAATATCCTTAAAGAGAAAATAAGTAAATAAAATTAATGTAATTGCTCTTACAATTCTTATAAATAACAAAATAAATAAAATAGATCAATAAATAAAATGATATTATGCCTTTGTTCGTCCGGTGCAAATCTTTGAATGAATCTGCTGTCCCAGTACACCAAGTTTCGATAAAAGCCTCATTGTGATTTTAATTGCATTTTCAAATGACGCGATGCTTTATGCGCATTAAATGATTTTAAAGTTTTCTTGATATGCATGAGTCATCAGGTCCGGCTGGAGTGGAAAACATAAGGCGCTTACAAATCCTTACCAATAGGCCAGTTTAAACAACTCTTCTTGCAGACATGCCATAAACTGATTTCTCTCTCTTTTTGTCTTTATTTCATTTCAAAACACGTAGGTAGCACCAAATCAGCCAAGGGGGCTCCTTCAAGCCAGAAGAAAGTTCGAAAGGGATCAAAAAGGGGGAACAAGAAGAATTCTCAGTCTCATCGCCAAACAATCGTTAACATGGACAATCAGACCAAACTAACCAACCAACGTCCTTTATCTCTCAACATGGATATAGTATCCTCAAGTGATCCTAGATTACCACCACCTTACGCAGAATCGAATGAGATGGCAGATAGATTAGCAGAAGGCAACGATGAAGAGGAGGACGTGTTTTCGGACACACAGAGCTCCCGTCGCAGTCTTGGTAGTACACCACGTCAACAATCCTTGATCAATCTTCCTCGTCCCATCAGTGAAGAGATTGGTCAAGGATCAGTCGACGATTCTAAGAGTGACACAGCTTCACTCTGCACCGCGTCAGAGATGGACAGGCGATCGCCATCGCTTGCAAAGAGTGACAGTTATGATTCCGCCAGCTCGCAGCCATTCCCGACAACCAGTCGCGCCGAGTCGAATGTTGAGTTGGGTAGCGGGAAACAAAATCGTTCGTCTTTCCCTCGACAGCAGTCGTGCATTGAATTCCGTCAGTTTGATAAAGGAAGCAGCGAGGGGGAGGAGAGGAAGGAAGGAGACGGAAGTGAAGGTGATTCAAGTCGACCACCTTCAGAACAGAAGAGTATATCGAGACAAAGCTCATCAGCGTCAAGGTATAATCAGTCAGGGTCGCAGACCTATCCTAGAGCAGAAAAACGTCGGAAACGACGAAGGGACTATGCTCAGAGTGAAGGTAGTGCTTCTCTTGATCGCTCCAATCTAGGAGTTAATCATAGACATGGTAACACTTTTCCAAGGAGGCGGAGAGCGCGGAAAAAGATTCTAATGAAACCACCAAGTCTTTACTCATTACATCATCATAGAAAGCTAAAGCTTATAGACTCTACTCTTGCAATACGTTTAGCCACTTATGACAAGATTCTTGGTAGTAGTCGCGAAGACTTGGCTTTTGCTCTACCCGAGTTATCTTGTGGGGAAAACACAAAGCTCCTTCACGACATCGCAAATAAAGGTTTCGATCCTCGTCCACTTCCTGTTCAACCAGAGGCTGAAGTCGTACGTGAAGGTGGTAGAAAGGGAAAGGGTAAACGGAAAAAGAAAGGTCGTCGAGGGGATCAGCTCGATGATGAATTAGGAACAATCTATGAAGGTAGTGAATCAGACACTAGCGAAGGACGGGGTACAAGGAACCTTGAGGTAGCTGATATCCCGATGTGGCCCGTCTTACTCCTTCTATTTAGCTACATAACCTCCGGTGCCATTTTATTCTCTATGTTAGAAAGCAACTGGGATTTCTTCGACGCATTCTATTTCTGTTTCATCACACTAACTACCATTGGTTTTGGGGATCTAGTACCTGACACTAATTTAACTAGCTTAATCGCTTGCTGTGTGTATACAATGATCGGTATGGCAGTCACGTCGATGTGCATTGCTCTCATCATTAAAAAGTTTATATTTATAGTCAAAAGTTTTGGACGAAGGATCGGCATCATCAAGGATTGATCCAATGAATTATAGCACACATAGAGTTTTCGTTCCTAGTGGGTGTTTCATAAAGCCGTTTGTAAAGTTACGCACGACTGATGACCTTTCTTGTGCCACACTATCCCTATGTAGCTCTATTAGCACCTAGGCTAAGATCATGTTCCAGTCGTGCGTAAAGTTGTGCGAAACTTTACGAACAGCTTTATGAAACCCCCACCTGGGCGGAAGATTTTGCATGCTTGGGACGGGAGCTGAGTGAACATCAAAGTCCATTTTCAGATGTTCAAATTCTATAATCGCACCTGCCAACATTTTACATAGTGCATCGTAGCGTTTAACCAGCTTGGTGTTTCATAAACTATTTGTAAAATTACGCACAACTTTACGCACGACTGGAACATGTTCTTAGGTCATAATTCAATTATACAGGGATATCACGTAGCACAAGAAAGGATCACCAGTGGTGCGTAAAGTCATTCGCATCTTACGAACAGCTTTATGGAACACCCACCTGGTTCCTGAATGAACTTCTTTTTTTTGGGGGGGGGGGGATCAGCAATGGGTTACCAGGAGCGTACCATGTTCCGTTGTGCGCTGGACTGTTCACGTGAATTCACAAAGCTCGCATTACTGTGCTCTACCTTTCTCCAAGCTTACTACCATCCAGTAACAAAACTCCCTATTAATCCGATGAAAGGGAATCAGGCAATGATTACTCATCTCCGAATTCGTTTCATATAGATCAGTTATCATGGGATAGGAACAATATTTACTTGTATTCCTTTAAACAGTGTCTTCAACTTCTGGTTTAATCAACCCATAGAAAGAGAGCTAAACGCAATGATAGGGACTTACATCACGGACATGTTCCAGAGAATGCTAAATACCACGAAAGACTTCAGTAACTATTCCCACATACAAGGTAGACGAAGGTTCAGTTGTCTTGTTTTCTATGCTTTTTTAATAAGGCATTGCTCATAATTATTTTAAACACCGTCTGTTCCTTTTCCCAATTTTCAAGACAGTACGTCTATAACGTCACTCCATAGGTCATGATTATCACTTTTCTGAAAAAAAAATGGCGCCGTCTGGGAAATTGTTCTTAGCCCAGAAGCCCGTTAGAAAACGAAACCCATTATATGCGTTCAAAATGCGAGCTTTTATTCATTGAAAGTCAAGTATAATGGTTAACGTTTGACCAGTGCACTGTAAAAACGCTGTTTAATATTTGAAGCACGTTGTTTAAACCCGTCACTCGAGCAACTATTGTTTAAACGACTGTTTAAATTTTTTAAACAACTGTTAAAACTTTTTAAACAAGTTGTTTGAAAAGTTTAATCAATTACATAAAGTTTAAACAACTTGTTATTAGAGTGACAGGCTTAAACAACGTGCTATTTTTTTTCACTGTAGTTGATTGCAAATTTTGAAAATAAAGGGCCCCAGGTTGCATGCGATGCCTATGTATTTATTGTTAACTCTACAATGAGTCCAAGGCTACAGTCACAACGACAAATCAGACTCCAAACCGACCGATCGTATGTCATTGGAAATAATGTAATAGATTTGATCGGTTTGGGGTCAGCTTACCGGTGTGAATGGGACATTATTACTTTCATTTACACTCTTCAAGAGGTTGGGCAAAAAAAAACAATGTTTAACCATCACTTGGCAACATATTGTCCACACAACTATTGGTTAAAATCTGTCAAAATTGTGCAAAGCAAACTAATGATTGGATAATAAACTTGCTCAATTGGATAATTGCCCAGAATGTATTTTTAACCAACATACATTACCCTACCCAGTGAACAGTATGTTGCCCAACATCTTAAGTGTGTAACGATTACGTGATAGCAATTAATTCATGTTTTCGAACAACGAAAAAACAAATGAACAAACAAGAAAACACTTGTCACACTCAAGTCAACCTAAAAGGACACACAATCATTTCTCGCAACCAATGTCACACCCCAGTAACTCAAGAGGACATAGAATGAAATATAACAGTAAAAATACAGTTTAAAGAATTTATTAAAATTTTATCAGGCTCTTGTCGAACGATAATTCAATGGCTTTGTTTAAGAGTACAAATAACATATAAAATAAAAGTCTTTGAAATAACATACAAAGTAACCCACTTTATCCAGTGAAATAATCACTCCAGCTCAATGTTCATTGATACTGACGAATCGTTAAATAGTTACATCACTCGACGACGGATCTGACTCTTTTTAGAAGTCTTGTCCGTAGCGGGATTTGACAGTCATAATCATGGTAAAGCCGGAGCCGGGAATGGGACCAGAACGGCTACTGGAACGACCATTGGAACGGCAGTTGGAACCAGACTTTGAACCAAACTCAGAACCAGAATTGTAACCCATCTAAAAACAAACATTACCCAAACTATAGATAATCTAAGGAACAATAATATATTTAAATCTTCACACTATCCATATTTGTAATTCCTTAGAATTACAAATTTGTACTTCCTGCATTCAAAGGAATAATATCTACCAATCTTCAAATCACTCATTTGAAATTTCACAACTGATTAATTAGCATGATCAGTTCTCAAAATGTTTCACATATGACAAATGACTCCTTCCTAAAAAGCATTTCTTTTAGAAAATCCTTTCCGATTTCTGAGATTCAAAAAAAGTTAATAAATCTGTGTCCTGTACAACTCAACTTCTTTATATTGATTATTAATCAACATGACATTAATTAAATTGGAGACAGTTTAAAACCAACACTCTTCTCTTTTATATAAAATTCAATGGTCCTTTTAATGACATTGACTTTCTAAATGACACAATCAAAATACAAAATGAACAGTAATCAAAAATCATTTTCACTTACAGTTTGACATCTGTGACTAAAGGCAGGAAATCAAGCAGGAAGGCCTCAATTGTCAGCAGTAATGTTCTTGATGCTTTCACATGAAAAATACAGCGCTATCTGACCTAAATTCAAGTCTAAAATCTCCAATTTTCCAACAGCATTTCTCCCTATTTTACTTCTGAGCAGATAGTGCACGGTGCACGGTAAGGCAACCCCTATGAAAAAATGTTCCACCTGTTAAGCCAGGGAGAGTGCACTGGAGCCTAAAAATGGTTTATTCAGTCCCAGGCCTTAATGCGTATCAATAGGGGGTAGCATAGGGGAAGAAGGTTGAATCCCTAACACCGCTTTCATCAATGGAACTCGGGATGCATTTCATGAGCATGCCTTGTCACTGATTTCCTCTGACACTTGTTAAAAGTTACTAAAATCCTGTAATCTAATTGGCTGAGAGCGAAGTCCTCAATGGAAAATCGCCCACAAATGCCTCATGAAATGCCTTTCGTCAATCAGTGGCAATGGCTAGAATCGTCGACCTTACATAAAAATTGTGTTTGATAAAAAAATAATACCCAAATTGTTGAACGTTATGAATAAACTAGCTATTTGTGACTAATTATACAATTATGGATAGCTATGAATACATTATGTAGGCTAGTCATATTATCCTTCAGTACATTTTGAAACACGGCATAGAAGGAACGTGATTGAAATTATTATCTCATTTTGACTATTAAAGAAACAAGGTCAAGAATCATAGTTTTCTATCAAAATCATTTTTAGAAATATATTGTGTTTATTTGTAGATGATAAGAGAGCTTGTGGGAAAATAGGTAATCGAATCAAGAAAAAAAAACTTCAACTAGAAAATCAAATCAATGGAGCGTTGTGGCCCAGTGGATTAGTCTGCGGACTTTGAAACAGAGGCTCGTGGGTTTGAATCGCAGCCAGGCAACAAATTTATCCACTTTGTGCCGCACTCGACCCAGGTGAGGTGAATGGGTACCCGGTAGGATTTATTCCCTGAACGCTTCAGCGGCTATTGATATGGCGGCTCAGTTACAGCCGGGGTAATGATACGATACAAAGTATCAAATCGCAGTTTAGTATTATGCACAAAGTAACTACATGCGTTATATAAATGGACACATTATTTATTATCATTATTGATAAAATGCAGCATTTATATACCACTTAAGACAATGTTTATAGTTTCTGCATACTACTACCCCAGTTTTAGCACGGCTTTCATTATTAGATGCTCTAGTATTCAAGCAATTTCTTCCTATCGCGTACCCATTTACTACACCTGGGTGGAGAGTGGCAAATGTAGACAAACGCCTTGCCAAAGGACGCAAGTGTCGCGGTGGGATTCGAATCCCCGACCTTGTAGTTCAAAGTCCCGAGACTTATCCACAACACCTCTAAATAATAAGATTTTGATAGATTCAAGCATTATTGTTAAAATACCTTCCGTTTATATAATGTATTAGCAGAAAATGAAAATTCTTCTTTCCAAGGCCATTTAGACATGTCCAGTGACACGCTGATTCGGACCAGTCCCTGGCTAAGTTGTAAAATTATGCCGGCTTTCAGTAACTCGCTGGTCCAGACCAGACCTGGGTTGAGTCGTAAAATTTTGAGTTTGTGAATGGCGCGGGCTAAAATAACCTGCGCCATGTCTGAGTTATTTTACTGCTGCTTTTATCAGCACCAGACCAGCACCATCGTAAAAGTAGCGCGGATCTGCTACAGTTACTAAACGCTTGTGGTGCGGACTGTTTTAGTGCGGGCCTGGTGCGGACCAAAAACTATCAAGAGTTACTGAAAACGGTTTAAGTCTAGTGTGGCTAAGAATTGCATTAAATCATTACTGTAATTCCATCTGCTAAAATGTAGGTTGTCTTTGATCCTTTTTTTAGTTTGAGGGGGAAAGGGAAACAACTGATATCTTGTAAATGTCGCTGAAATGGGCAATTCTCCGTTGCAAATATTTTCTTGATTTTGATGTATTTTATTTTTATTTTTATATGAAAATAAAAACTAACAAACAATACCAAAATATTTTATTTGATTTGGGAACGATTCCAGACTTTGAAAAGTCGTGAAATCTTCGATACTTTCTCACTACTTAATCAGAGCGTTTATGATCTTTTCGAAATCATGTGCATTTCAGAGAAAGGTTTTAAAGAAGAATTTGAAGGGGGAAAAAACCCTGGCAAACATCTTCATTTGACATTTCCAATGTCACAACAAACAGGAAACACATGTTTGTACACATACTACAGTATAGCCTCTGTAAAACATGGTTTTGATCATTAACTTATCTCAATTTATGTAAACACTGCCTGACGTATCAAAAGTGGCTTTTTAAAAAAGTGATCATCGACCTTAAAGGGATGGTTCGGGCTGGAAATATTTACTTTAATACATAGAGTAGAATTCACTGAGCAAAATGCCGAAAATTTCATCAAAATCTGATAACAAATAATAAAGTTATTGAAGCTTAGTTTAGCAATATTGGTGTGAAAACAGTCGTCATATAGGTGGGCTTATGATGTCGCATCCCCACTTTCTGTTTTCTTATGTTATTACATAAAATCATATTTTTCATTATTTCATACTTGTGTGAACAATATGTCTCCCTTATAATGAAATAAGTTGCAGCAATAAATATCTAATGCACTAAATCAGCTGTCAATCCCATTTTTTCTAGTTCTTGGAGGAAAAAAGTTGAATAAACCAAATTTCATATAATAAAATACAAAAGAGCAAGTGGGGATGTGACACCATCAGCCCACCTAATGAATATTCATGAAGACTGTTTACACAAAATATTGCTAAAGTTTAAAATTCAATGATTTTTTTATCCGATTTTGATGAAATTTTTGGCATTTTGCTTAGAGAACTCTACTCTGTTAATTTGGCTATAAATACTTCCAGCCCGGACCATCCATTTAAGAAACTATTGAGATTTCTGAGATTTTGAAATTTCTCAAATTAGCTTAGCGCTTGTTTTTGTGGACACTTGCAATAATGATTGTGATTTTAATTTATAAGTCTACACTTCTATTTTAGAGGCTTTCTTTGAAACCAAAAACGTTACATAAACTCTATTCAAATCGATCGGGGTGTGACAGATGTGTAGCGCGTCAGATATATTTAACCTTTACAGCTCTTGATAAAGCAATATCCGCCATTTTATGGTCAACCCTCGCACCGTTTTTACTGCTATCTTAATATTCTTTTCTTTTTGGTACACTCTAAAAAGGGTTTACCCAACATTGGGTAAAATGGGAACATGCGTGTTGGTTGAGTAAAAAGATACCCAATTTGTTGTAAATTTTACGCAATGTTGCGTTGAAATAGCCCATTATGGGGTAAAAAAAAATCCCGGCAGACATGCATGTTCCCTTTTTATCCAATATTGGGTAAAATTTTTACTCAGTGTTTTTAGAGTGTAAGAATACGGGAAAAGTAATCGTTGATTGGTCAATGCTCAATCGGTTGTTATACATGTTATTGATTTTGCCAAATTTATTGCAATTGAATTTTTATTATTCATTAATTTATACAAATGTGGTTTCATATTGGTGTATTATTTACTGACAAAATGCGTGATGGTGAATTATTAAAGAAACAATTTGATAAGAAAAGAAGACGAAAACTTGTAAGTTTCTCTACTTCATTTTGAATGTACCTATCATTCTGTGTATAAGGGTATACGTGTGGTGGTGTCGGGGGATGATGTATAAAAAAATATCATTATTTCATATCACATTTTATTTTGCATGAATTCTGTAGATTGTAACAAAACATTTTGAAAAACAAACTCGTGGGAAGCTCAAGACGTTTTCAAAATGTTACATTTTCATATTACACAGGCCCGTAGCCAGGATTTTCTATGAGTGGGTTCCGAATTATAAAGAGTGAATCTTTCTAGTTTATGATCAGCTCCATTACTCCTTGGATCCAATGCGGGGGTGGGGGGGGGGGTCATCCATATTTTCCCAATCGGCAGCTTGAATAAACAATGTAAGGGAAAACTCACATTTTTTTATATTCTATGTATTCAGACATGAAAAATGAACTCTAACAGCAAGTTTTGTAATGGTAACCAAGATGCGTATCTAAGTATCTGTTAATGCGAACACGAAGTGCGATCTGAACTTCGTAATATACTGACCTGCCGAAGACCAAGGGCGCAGGAAAAGAAACTTGTTTTGGAGTGTTTTTAAGTGACTCATAAGGATACATACATAACCTACCAAATAATGCGAGCGCGAAATGCGTGCTAAAATAAGTTGATCTTCTGACCTGAAATCTTGACATTCTAAGCACTTTTCGCACCGATAATCAGGATGGGTATTCAAATCAACAATTTATGCGATCGCGAAGAGCGCGCTTAAATTTCAGATATTTGACGTGAAAAAAATGACAGTTTGTGGAAGTTTTTTTTGTAAAGAACAAGATTTAAAAAAAAACCCAGGAAAAACAATTATTTGTGAAGTGTGAGCTTTTTGAGGTCAAGACCTGAAAACGCCATTCTATTCATTTTTTTCATGGAAAGGTTGGGTGTCGTGTTAAAGAAATCTATTTATCTAATTCAACAACCTAACAAGATCAGGATGCTAATGCAAGGATGAAGCGCGAGCTGATTTTTTTTTATATTCCAATCTGAAAACCGAATATTTTGATCACGCTTTAAAAGCAAAGAAAGAGCTGTGTCAACAAACAAATCAATGCAAGCAGGGGCGGATCCAGGATTTTCCAAAAGGGGAGGTGGGGGCACATTTTTTTCGAGGAAAAATTTGACAATAAAAAAGGTCTTCACTTTCCAAAGAAAGGGGGGCACACACTTCTGTTTCAACGGCACTTTTACATTTACAAAGTTTGATTTTGCTTCTTTAAAGGGGATAGGCACGGGCCAGCTGTGCCCCCCCCCCTGGAACCGCCAGTGAATGCGAGCGTGAACTTCGAGTTAGTCAAGTTAAGCACTGTTTAAAATGTGACACATTATATTATGTAGAGGACTATTTAAATATATGGGGCAAGCGTAAAGTGCGAGTTGAATTTTGGTGGGGGATTAAGATCTATATGAACGGGACATTCTACCTTGTGTAATCATGATCATGAACAGGATGAGTATCTAACTAAACAATTAATGCGAATGAAAAGCGCTAAAAATAATTGATACAGGATTACCGACATGAAAAGTGGACAATAAAAATTCACCGTCATAAGAAGCATAATGAGAGACCCTCGGAAGTTGTCAATTTCATCCCAGTGCAGATTCTGATTCCTTTGCAAGATTCCGGCGATGTCTGTAAACAAAAATCATCACAATAAAAAGATATATTAATGCTTGGGCAATATAAATATTTTGTAATGTTCGCCTCCTTTTACACTCCCCCTACTTCATTTTTTTGGGAGGGGGCCAAAATCCCCAGCGTCCTGACTACGCGCCTCTCTCTGCGCTGTCTCTCCTTCACTCTCACTCACCGGGCCCCCCCCTCCCCGTTTTCCCCTTCTCACCATTGAGAAAGCGATTCGAGAAAAACTTCTTTACCTCCTTCAAAAGCATTGAAACCAAAGGTTAAGTGGTGGAAAAACAAATCTTTTAGTTTACTTATTGATCCCAAGCCGGCTCCACTCAATCGAAATCACTTTCATTCATTTAAGCTTTTTTAATCCTCAATTATTGTAGATCATAGTGAAAAGGGCCTGCACTAATCGACGTCGTTAAAAGAAGTGTTCTTCGAGGGTCAGCAGGGGTCGTTTCACGGAGGCTCTTGTTTACAATGATTCGCAGACAAATTTACTTCTAGCCAATCAGATGCAAGGATTTCAGTAGCTTATCGCAATGTTGCCAGTGAAAGTTTTCTTGAGAAAGCCCTCATGATATTTTACACAAGATTATCAAAATAAAGATTTTTTGTATCGAGTACAAAACCTAAGAGGTTATGATCCTGAATACCTGCCCCCCCTAAAATTGCCCTTGTCTCATAATCCTTCTCTTTCTTTCTTTCTTTCTTTCTTTCGTTTCCTTTTCATTTGTATTTGTTTGCGGGCCGGTATCGGTGGAAGTAAATGAAACCGCCTATTTCTAACTTTCTAGGAATTAGGTAAGGTACATTTCGCAGTAATTTCTCGTTGAAAAAAATTGAATAGCTTGAATATCGTTGGATCATTTGATGAAGGAAATTAAAAGAAAGAACAAGGATAAGAGAAAAGTCGTGAAATACACGAATGAAAAAAAAATGTTTATAGTAAGTAAATTAATTAAACAAAAAAAGATATGAATAAATAAATGAATAACAGTAATATAGCGCACGTATCCACCTTGTTCTCAAGACGCTAATTTATTCCCCCGGAGAAGCTCAGCAACCTATTCCGCTGCATAAATATAAAAAATAAAAATAAAGCAAATTCGTACCGTGGTCATAAGGCAAATATGGCACATGTGTCTACATTAGGGTCTAGTTATTACAGAGTTATTACCGAATTTTCTCTTGTAGTTACATCAATATCTGATCTATGTTGTTGTTTGGTTTGATTTCTAAAGATTTTTTATTTATTTATAATATTTAGTGTAATTCAACTTTATGCTTACGCAATGATTAATGGCGTAGTGTCAACTGGGGCTGTGTCTGATGTCGATGGGTTATAAGGTGCTATGCCTGGTGTAGATGGGCTGTATGGTGATGTGTCTGGTGTAGATGGGATATACGCTGTTGTGTCTGGTGTAGATTGGTTGAATAGTACTGTGTCTGATCTGGTGGAGATTGGTTTCATGGTGCTGTGTCTGGTGTAGATTGGCTGTATGGTGCTGTGTCCCGTGTCGATGGGTTGTATGGCGCCGTGTCTGGTGTCGATGGGTTGTATGGTGCCGTGTCTGGTGTCGATGGGTTGTATGGTGTTGTGTCTGGAGTAGATGGGTTGTACGGTGTAGTGTCTGGTGTAGATGGGTTGTATGTGCTGTATCTGGTGTAGATGAGTTGTATGGTGTTGTATCTGGTGTAGATGGGTTCTACGATAGAGTGTGTGCTACTTCATGGTTTAATGATGCTGAATAAAGTGACAGGTGGTTGTCTCCAGATACTTAGACGACAACAGACTTTAATCTAAACTTTAAGTATCATTTAGGTCTAGTTCAAGAACAAATCTTCATACATCTGCCAACTATAAAAAAAATAATTGAAATAATCATTAATGAGGTACGCCTATATTCAATTGTTTTTGCACTTTTCATTTACCTTTTCCCGATCATTTTGCTGGGGGGAAGGGTGAAAGAATATCTAAATGTCTTACAACCACCAGAAAACATACACATTTTGTGGGAATAACTTATATTTCCTTATTTTCATATTGCTTGATTTTTATATTAACCGTTTCAATAAATTTATTTGACATTTAACAACAGCCTCTGGTATCGGCAGGAGAAGAGCTCTCAACTGGCTCCCAAGTCAAATCCTTGGAAAAATGAAAAAGAAAGGCAAATTTCGATCAAAATTTCTTTTTGGATAGATTCTCATGTGTAAATTGTTTGATGAAATCGAAAATGTGAAAATGTTGGGATATTATTCAGCGTTAAGCATTATATACAGTGTTCTGTACTCAAAATATGAGAGTAGTTCTTTCCAGAAAGCACAAGTCCATTGAACTTTACATTCCTTCTGGGTTGATCATTTGAAAAAAAAATAGAAGACTTGAAGATTATTTAAAGCAACATCTCTTTGCTTTATGGCCTCTGTCACTTCCAACTTCAAGACCTGGACTTCGACATTCGAGTCCAGGAACAAGACTGGCTCTTATCAAGAGATAAGGTCTTGTCGATCAGATTATTTTTTTAATAAAAAAAGTGATTGGGTAATGATGGATCTAAGAATAATGATGAAATCTGTAAGATGTTTGGTTCTTCATAATGGCGAAGATTAACATTGTGGGCCATGCAATATAATACAGGTATGTATTATCATTATCGTTTTATGGTACTTACTAATGTCCAACCCATACACCAGGATTTAATTGTTAGGATATCTAGAGAACCCTTTAATATATACTGACATTCTCCTCAACAATTTAGGGGAAAAACTTGATCTCGCAATGATTGTTTCAAGTCTCCCAAAATAGACCAGTTCGTAGTTACTTCATGAACAATTTTGGTTAAATGACCATTCATTTCTTTCATTATGATAGGCAGATTTCAAAACAAGATATTACATAAGCTTGCCTTACATAGCAGGATGAAGCAATTGAATAGACCATGTGACTAGAATAGCACACCCACACCAATGAACACTTTATGAAGGTGTTTGTTGCATTCCTACTTTGAATGCATATCATAGCATGTTGCACAATGTACTTGGCAAACAGTGAAATACCAGTCGTTCGTGGACGAATTGTGGTTTTCTTGTGGATGTAAATGAATACCACTATTCAAAAGAATATATGAATAATCAAGACATCAAACATGTCAAAGTTGGTGCTTATCTCATTAGATTTTAAACCACCATGTCACTTTAGTACAAATGACCTTCCTTAAGTTTGATCATGCGTAGAATCTTTTGATCATGCGCAGAAAGGAACTACGAACTGGCTTAATGGATGGGATGAAACGACATTTGCTCCGGCGTCTATTGCTCCAGGGGTGTTTCACAAAGATTTAAGTATGACTTAGGTCGCACTTAAATGTCGACGCGTACATGATATGCAACGTGCGATCTTATTGATCAATACGCAGTAGTGCGCGTCCTCTTGGCCAATGCTGTTATACCTTTTATACTGCGCGCAACTAGACATTTAAGTGCGACTCTAAGTCATACTTAAATCTTTGTGAAACAGCCCCCTGATTTTGTTTCGTCTAAGATATAGGGTTAGGGTTGTAACAGGGTTTTATGTTACGTTTGGAGTTAGGATTAGGATAGGGTATAGTGTTTAATTGAGCCAGGTTAAAGTTGGTCATTCCATTAAAGGGAAATGAAACCTTTGGAACAAGTAGGCTTGTGTCGAAACCTAAAAATCAAAGAATAAGAACTAAGAAAGTTTGAGAAAAATCGGACAAAATAATGAGAAAGTTATGAGCATTTGAATATTGCAATCACTAATGCCATGGAGATCCTCCTATTGGCAATGCGACAAGGATATGTGATGTCACATGTGAACAACTTTCCATTTGATGGACTATAAAATACCCTCAAAATGTCTCTTTTTTGCTTTTTCTTTGGCGGTGATACAAACTCTTTATCCATGATGTATTCTTTGAAAATATGTATTACATGCTCTCCAATAGAAAGAACACATTATCTACGGATAGATGTGATAAAATAGGCAATTTAAGTGAAATATAAAGTAAAGTAATTGGAAGAGTTGTTCACAAGTGACATCACACATATTTGTCGGTGCCGGGTAAAGATGGCAGAGGTAAAAATGGCAAAGGCAAAAATGGCAGAGGTGAAAATGGCAGACGTAAAAATGGCAGAGGTAAAAATGGCAAAGGTAAAAATGGCAAAGGTAAAAATGGCAGAGGTAAAATTGGCAGAGGTAAAAATGGCAGAGGTATAAAGATAATGCATGACATGCTAGATCAGCAAGGGAAAAAAATAAAGCCTTTCCAGTTAAAATCAGTCATAATTATTGACCTTGAATGGACTCCTATCGACAAAATTAGTATTATGAACTGATGAGATATTATTTGGATTTTTTGTCATCATTTTAGGTCTATATATACTTTATCGTTGATATGATTAAACTCAAACATTTTCGTGCCAAAATGATTTCAATTATTGAGTGAAAGGATTTATCTTTGTCAGTTCGTATAGTAGAACAGCATTTCATCACACATAATATACCAAACGAATTGTAATGTAAACACCAATGTTCGCCACAATTTAACACACTGAAATTGACGAGTTCGGGATTTCTTTGAACCACTTCCATAACTTTGATAACAGAAAAATAACAAAACGTTCTGTAATGAAAGTAAATTTTCATATTTCAACATCATATTAATGGATCCAAATAGATATTAATATGATACGTATATAGCTTAATATAAATGATAGAATAATAGCAATAGTGCTCATTTTTCCAGGGGGGGGGGCACTTACATTGACGAGTGGATACCATGCGCGACCAAAAAAACACGTAAAAAGGATGTCTTTTTCACGATAGGGCACGTTACGTACGTAACGTGATAAGGGTGTCAAAAACACAAAAATAATGAAAAAAGGGTATCTATTTCGCTAGGACAATTACGTTTTTTGGGTCGAATTTGCGGGGATGATAAAACAAAATTAAAATGTTTTATAAAGGATGTCCTTTTTGCCCCAACACTTCGTGTTTAGAGTCCGATTTGCGCGAGGTGTAGAAGGTGGCGTCGTACTAAACCAAATAAGGTAAAGCCGACGACCGAAGGACCCGTAACATTAAAACATTCCTGTACTTGTTTAGGGGTTCATTTCAGGGAATATTTTCCAATATTATCTTTTGTTTCCAATACTTGTTAAGGGTAGGGTTTGACACCCCAATACTTGTTAAGGGGTGCATTTTCAGAATATGGAAATTACGTGTTTAGGGTGCTTTTCGAGACCCCATGGTCGCGCATGGTATCCACTCGTGAATGGAAGTGGCCCCCGGGTCATTTTTTCAGAGTAATACCTCATTGCAGCTAGTCCAAGTGGATATCAGGTTCCTTAACTAGTTTCTATGGTAACGGGTACCGCATGAATTTTGAAATGTGTAGCGAATTAGGGATTTTAATGTATATAGGTGTTTCTTAGGTACCATTCTATCGACCTGTCTTGAAGGGGAAATTCACCCTGACAAAATTACTGTAAAAATAGCAGAAAAATATATTGGTGAAGTTTTGCGGAAAGCCCATCAAAGATTAAGAAAGTTATTAGTTTGAGTTTTTGATCTGTGACGTCGTATACTAGTAACTACCCCATATTTTATGGGCCAAATTGTCTACCTTTAATTTTTTAATCAGTGGTTCGTGATTGCTAAAAAAAATCTTTCAAGAGCGGATGTGAAATTATTATTATTATTATTTGTATGTTAATACACTTAAGGTACAATTAAAACAATTTTCTTTTTTTTTCAGAAAATGACATTCCATTTATATTATTCATTACACCATATATGGGAAAAAATGCTCGCAGATGACATCCCCATTAACATGTATAATTTAGTAGCTTTTTAAATCTTTCATTGATTCCCTAAAGCCCTCACCAATATCATTCTAATAAACTTTATGTCAGTGTGAATTTCCCCTGTAATGAATATTTGGGATTTACTGTGTTCTTCAAATTTGAATATCAGAAGAGTGATTTGACACGAGAAGGTCGTGAGTGTAAGTCCAGGAAAAAAAGAAGAATTACCAACTCAAGTGTTATCAATTTTACCTCTGCCATTTTTACCTCTGCCAATTTTACCTCTGCCATTTTTACCTCTGCCATTTTTACCTTTGCCATTTTTACCTCTGCCATTTTTACCTTTGCCATTTTTACCTCTGCCATTTTTACCTCTGCCATTTTTACCTTTGCCATTTTTACCTTTGCCATTTTTACCTCTGCCATTTTTACACCGAGCCTATTTGTCGCATAATGCCAATTTGAGGATCTCCATAGCATTAGTGATCGCAATACTCAAATGCTCATAACTTTCTCATTATTTGTCCGATTTTTTTCAATCTTTCGTTGATCTGTTTCTTTGATTATTCTGTTTTCTCACAAGCTATCTTGTTCCAAATGTTTCATTCTCCTTTAATGTGTGGAATTTGTAGCGCAGCAATCGTCGCCGGAGCAAATGACATGGAACCATTAAGCCAGTTCGTAGTTCCTTTCTGCGCATGGTAAAAAGATTCTACGCATGATCAGAAGAAGGTCATTTGTACTAAAGTGACATGGTGCTTTAAAATCTAATGAGATAAGCACCAACTTTGATGCTTTGATTATTCATATATTCTTTTGAATTGTCGTTTTCATTTACATCCACAAAAAACAACAATGCTTCCACGAACGACTGGTATTTCACAGTTTGTCAAGTACATTGTGCAACATGCTAAAGATATGAATTCAAAGTAGGAATGCAACAAATACCTTCATTAAGTGTTCATTGGTGTGCTATTCTAGTCACCTGGTCTATTCAATTTCTTCATCCTGCTATGTAAGGCAAGCTTACGTAATATCTTGCTTTGAAATCGGCCTATCATGATGAAAGAAATGAAAGGTCATTTGACCAAAATTGCCCAAAATTACGAACTGGTCTATCATAAAGAAATAATTCTTGTTGCGAGACTATTGGCCTATCAAGCGTAATTGTTAGTTTACCATTGTTAAATTCAAACACTTGCCTTTATACCCCATTTCCAAAGAATAATTTGTGATCTACTCGTCTGTCGAATTAAGAGTTGCAGTTCACCGAAGAACGCGCTCATTCAAATGAAACTGATTATTGTAATAATAAGAATAAAGTACCTCCCACGATGTATTTTAGTAACTGTGCAAACATTTTTTATTTCATCGGCAGTCGATATTACATATTGGGAATTCATTCACCGATATTTTACTGCTCTAATAAATAGTCTTACTACACCGCAACCCACATATTCATTATCTCATTTTAGAGCGCAATTAACACAAACGAACTGGTAGGATCATAACTTTACAAAGTAGTCATTATTGATCTTTGTAGGTTTGCATGGTGGAGTTTAGAACGTGGAGAGGGTTTACGGTTCACCATGGGTAATATGAAGAAGGGAAATGAAATACAGGCAGAAAAATTGAAATGGAAAATCAAGAAAGGATGAAAAGAGGAAATTAGAGGTATTCTTTTTTTTTAAAGTGCGTGAAGTTCTGAAAAAGACTGTAAACCGGATGAGATGAGCTGAATATGGCTTGAGTAGTAGCAGGATGAAGTGAAGACAGGTTACTCGACGTTTCGGGCAGGTTGACTGTCCGTCTTCAGGAGTGTTCATTATTGTAATCATTATTGTTGAATCATTATGATATCACGATGAAACATTATTGTGAAATTGTTTATAATTTTAAAGTAAATTAATATATAAGAAGGAAGAATATGATAATTCTTATGTATATCAACATCTGTATTGGATGCTGCACAGTCCAAACATATTCTTTTCATGAAAAGTGACATAATTAGTGTCATTCTAATTAAGAATATTACTAGGAAAGATCCTATCAATGACTAGGTGCATAATTTGGAAAATTCCCTTTACATTTGTGATGTGTGCTTCACAAGATGGTAGTGTTCCCAGGGAAAGTTTTTTTTCAATTGAATAAATAGGGGCAAATGTAGAGTTATATAACTGGGACCCCTTTTTTGACTTATTTCTTTCTTTTTAACACTCGAAAAGTCACAAGTCCCTAACCCTCTAAAAAAAACGCCTCTGAGTACTGTGATGTTGCAATGAAAGTCACAGTCATTCTTTATACGATCCCAGTGAGTTCTTTATTCGAATGCCATTGGCCTGCATGCTTGAAAAGATGTATTGCTTGTTTTACAAACTGCACGAATGCCATCGAAGGAGGGCGATTCCATGCTAGAAAAATCAGCCATTTTTACAACATTTTTCAAGATGTCCAAACAAACGAGAAACTTCAATTTGTTTTGTGGTAATAATGAAGTACTACCAGGTAGCCATGTAAAAAAACTGACAAGCAATGTGCATGGGTGGACTACAGGTGAAAATGTTGAGAATCGTACGGGACATTTCTGAGTGCCGTACGACACACATCATTTTCACCTTTAATTCACCCATATTTTTTAATCGATTTTGGGGGCAGGTAATCAGTTTTCCACATGACTACCCACTATAACTTTATCATTGACAAAAAAATCAAAATGTATTACTCAAGCAGTCTGCTAGGAGACTAGAAATGGTAGAAATGTCCCGTACGACAGGTATGGAATCGCCCGGGAGGGCATTTAGATTCATCATGTTCATATTCCGTCGCGTGATATCATCAGTTGTTTTATTGAGAGTATCAAAAACCCTTAATAAAATACTCATGTTTCTGCTCCGCCCTATTGGAACAAAGAAACAACCGAAACGAGGCCGAATGCTTCCTAATGACGTTCATTCACTCATCATCGATCCTTTGGTAGCAAAATAGAAGAGGGAGAGAGTCACCTCTTTACGTCGAGACTGTTGTTAAGCTAGCGACTAAATTTTCTGTAATTGTTTGCGCTGATCAGTGAAAGCGAAACACGCCAAGCCTGTAATCCGAAGACACTTGAAGTAAGAGGTGTGTGATTGATCGAGACTCTTCTTAGAAGGACCCGAGCAAAACATCAAGGATTGGCCTTAAATGCTCATCTGCAATTGACTCGTTTCGAAGAGGAGGTGCTCAAAATCAAGTTTCTTTATGGACATGACTAAAAATATGGGCACCTTAGGTATATCTTCATAAAGATCTGTTTATGAAAATGGATAATAGACCTACCTAAACGGATAGTTGGATGTTTTCTGAAAGGCAACGCACACGTAGAAGAGAAGTAAATGTAAGTAAATCTTTTGACATTTCCACCATGTTAAGTTTCTTGATAAATTATTATTTTTATTATTACTTGTTCTTCCTACTCTTCTCCATCATGTTGAGGTTATTTTCGTCGTCTTATTTTCCTCCTTCTTCTTCTTTTACTTCGTCTTTTACTTCTTCTGTTTCTAATTATCAATGTTATATACATTTGTTAGATTCACTCCTGATAATCAACAAATGAGAAGAAAAGGCTAGGATCGTCTTATGGTCATTTTTTTGCTATTGATTTAAAGCTTATAAAAAAATTCTTCCATAAATGTATATTATATCAATGCGAAAGAAGTGATTACACAAGTGATGTATGTTTGCAATGCCAACATGTTCTTTAAAGGAGTACTCTGGGCAAAAAAATAACCACATCTAAATATACGTATGGAATAAATTCCACTAAGCAAAATGCTGAAAATTTTATCAAAATCGGTTGACAAATAACAAAGTTATTGAATTTAAACTTTAACAATATATTGTGAAAACGGCTATATGCACGTCTTCATTAATTTTCATTAGGTGCGCTGATGATGTCGCATCCCCATTTTCCCTTTTCTTTCGTTCTTACATGAATCATAATTATTTCATTTGTCATATATGTTTGAGTGATAGTCTCCCTTTTAATAAATAAGTTGCACCAACGAATGTCTATTGCATTCAATCAGTTGTCAATCTAGTATTTTTTTACAAACTCTATCCGTCTACTACTTCTCCCATTAGACTTCTTAATGTCTCAATCTCCGATCGATACGTGAAAGCGTTACTTTCTTTTTCCCCTTCTTTAGTCCATTTGGACCTGCGATCAGAATAATGCATTTCAACATAAAATCGAAATAAAAAGCTGTGAGTGAATATAGATCTAGTTTGACGCAGAGGTACCAGCTGAACTGTCATTTGTGATACCGTAGCTCACAGACGATCTCGACTCAGAGAGTCGCCAAGTCGAACGGCATCCCGCCGAAAGATAGGGGAAGGTTTTCATTTTGAAATCGCTTCTGTAACATTTTATTTGTTCCTTGGAGAGACTTAAATCAGAGAATGATGGCGAAATTTCATTACTCGTAGACCGTAGATTTTTAAACTCATATAATCGAAAAGTTCCATATCTTCTGAGATGAGAAAGTAAGTTTGCCTTTTACCACTATGGACGTAAAATGCGTCTTACGGTGTACCAAGTCTCTTCTTCGTCGTTTGTTCTGATCGTAAGCCTATATTTTATTTGGGGATAGTATTAAATACGAGGTAAGTATTCAATACTCAACACATAGCTAGTTATTTTTCATATTTTTAACCTGTTTTTGTGTTTAATTTTTGATTTACCCTTTTGATGTATAAATTAAGGTTTAATAAATGTATTTTTTAAGAATTCATATTGAAAGAATAAAACTTGTACTTAGAATTAGTTTTTTAGAAAACAATGACTGATTCTGAATTCAAAATAAATAGCAACAGGTATCGTTTTATAGCCTCAAATGATTACCATGTTAATACTGTACTATTTGTATTTTCGTTTACAAATTATCGTAATAATTATATTACTATTTTCTCTTTTGTATATTAATTTACATATAAAAGAAGAATTTATCTAATAATCCTTTATCAGCAAGGTGGAATTTTTATTCTTGTGAATATTTTATTTATACAAGATTAAATGTTTAAGAATCACTTCTTTGCATGGTGAAATTTCTATCTTTCTGGTAAATCTAGCTCAATCAATTGAGGTAAACAATCAACTTTTTGAAGAAAAAACTTTGAATTAATAACCTCTTTTAGGTAAGAATTCAATATCCCTTACATTAGAAAATCCACATAAATTATATTCGGTAAAATTTGTACTTATTCATGAATAAAATTGCATATTTTATTCATAATGATAAGAAAATAATCTGACTTGTAATTTATGTTGAGAATATTGTGTATGCCAGGTTTCGGCGCGATCGCGAGAACGGCGGCCGAGAGATCACAAAGGGGGCATCATGCCCCACCCCGTCCTCAATACGTATAAAATACAAGTAGCCAAGTCCTTTTAAGGTTAAACACAATTTTTTTTCTGCAAGGTGTCCATGTATTAATCATTGTTGTCGGGTAGATTTGTTACTTCCAGGGGCGGCGGAACCTTAAGGCAGGGGGCACTTGCCCCCCCCCCCAAAAAAAAATCCCCTTAGGAAAATTTTGTTTTTCTTTAATGGAAAATGCCCTCTTTTCAAAATGAAATGACAGTTTTGAAGCAAAACGTAATACATATTAGGTTAGAAAATAAAGCCTAAATATATCTTATCAATCAGAAGTAACTTCTAAAAGGCTTTGCTGAATTTAATTAATACAAAACACACAACTTCTATGCAGGTGATAATCTCATGGTGAAAATATCCGTTTGCACCAAAATGCCAATTTTGACATTATAAGTGTCCTTTTTGGCATAAGGCCCCCACTCCCCAAACGAAAAAACGTTGCCCCCCCCCCCCCTGGTTACTTCATTGCCGGGTACAATTTGTATTAATTTGGGGGGTAAATTTTGTATGAACGCCCCCAAAATGTACTTCTCTCTGTTTTAAAGCTGTATCCATTGCTCATTTATCGGGCAAATCTTGTTTTATTCATGGGGTAGAAATGTACTAGAGCTACTTCTTTGCTAGTAGACCAATTTGTTTAGCGGGTAGAATTTGTATTGCTCATTATCTTATATCTTTATGGTGTAGAAAAGGCATTCATTCACTTTTGACGGATAAAATTTGGTTCAATGAAAATAACCAACTTGAATTTGTCAAAATAAATGTTACCTCTAGCCCATAAATTATGTCTTTGCAGGTAATATTTTGCGGTTGGTGCACAGTCTGCTCTATGTTGGTGGGTCCTCTTTAGTGATACTCTCTATTTTCCCCCTTTAATTTACTAAAAAAATCTCACTATTAAAGCAAATAATCCCTAAACATCAAAACGTGATTTTTACACTCTAATGTGACCAGTATTCTTTTCAGGGCAGTCTGGTATCTGTGGGACATAACATTTCGGGTTTTTTTTTTTTGCTTTGTTTTAAGACAGTGTGATAAACTTGATCATATATTTTGAGGAAATAAGCTTGTTTAAACGATACCATTTTTGCTATCTTTATCTGACACAGATTATGCTTTCAGCTCTGGCTAAGGAATCCTTATCTAAAATGGGTTTCAAAGAAAGACGAGTTATTCTCCATCAGGAAGTGTCCGAGCTTCGATCAGACCTCGTAAGTTATATAGGTTATTTATTTGATGTCTATACTCTTTAGGAATTACTGATAATATCGGCTGGGTACGTAGAAACTTGTGGCTAAGTCTTCCAAAGTAACTTTGATTTCTGTATCCTTTGACAACTTTTCCCAAACAAAGAATCGATAATTTGACCGTCAAGTGGCCTAAACCTTTTGACAACTTGTCACATCGAAGATATAACACTTCATTTCATCCTCACTGATACGAAAAGCCAGCATTGAATGCACCTTGCAATAAAACGAATCCTTTTAGAGTTTTGTCATTCTTCCTGCTTACATTAATACCGCCTAATTTCCCCGATCGATGCTGAAATGTTACGATCGTTCGATCTCTATTGATTCAAAATTTGTCGGATGCCGATTACTGGTCGATTTATCCCGCAACACGAGACACGCAGACCTATTTATTGCTGAGAGGACAAAGAATAAGTGTTATTCTGGTCGCATTGTAGAACAATAGTTTACCCAAAGCCAATCGACTTCAATTCCATTAGATGATTAATGCTAATTTCTGCGAATGCTAATAGTAATACCCAATTTTCTTGATCAAGCCCTCATTATATACTAACACGTATTTTTAGAAAGATCTTAGTACAAACTACAAATGATTTGACCAATCACAAAATCGAAAGCGAAGTGCGCGCTTTCTCGCTTGCATGTTTTGTCCAGGCATCTCTATATTTTCTAGGTACATAAGTTTTAATAAATAATAATGATAATCATAATAATAACAACATCAGTACCACTACTACTACTACTACTACTACTACTGCTAATGATAATAAAACTAGTGTATAGTGCATATCACATTGTGATATTGTCTTTATGCATTTCCAAATGGCTTGGATATTGTTACCTCGGCTTTAATAGCTTGGCGGCCGTAATTATATACATTGCACACGCATTTCAAGGTGAATAAATTCTTGCCAGGTGCCCCTTTATCTCACCTGGGTTGGGTGCCGCGCAATTTAGCTCAATTTCTTGCTGAAGGGAATTGCACCATGGCTTGGATTTGAACCCACAACCTATATGGATTATTAATATAAGAAGCGTGGTTCGACTCTCGGGAAAGCAGTTTAGCAGGGAGCTGTGCTCGATAATGCCAAATTACCAGTTTAAAATTAGATACACCAAAAGATCCGACGGGCAAGTTGTGTAACATTCGAAACATTACAGTTACTGTCTACTCGTTCACATTGTTCTTTTCTCAGTTCATCCCGTAGTCATAAAGTTGTGTAAAATCAATGATCTAAAGAATATGGCGACAATATGCCGCATGTGGAGGTCGTATATCTTTTTTCTTGTCTTATTCAAAAGCTACTCCGCTGATGATTTGGACTCGTCAACATCGTTAATAGATCTCAATAGGATCTGGGGTATCATGACCTGTTCGCTTTAATCATGTATCGATTTGGATATATGATACCAATGGGTGTATATACACGTATATAGTCATAATCATATTGTAAGCGGTAAGAGAAGGGGTGACAGAGAGGAGGAAATAAAGAATGAAGAAAAAAACTTAATACATAAATAAACAAAATAAGATAAAAATAAAAATGAATGAATTAAATATATGAAACAAACAAACTTAAGGAAAATGAAAGAAAGAAAGAAAGAAAGAAAGAAAAGAAAGAAAGAAAGAAAGAAATGGAATAGAGGGAAGGAAAAGCAATTGAGAAGAAAAGAAGAATTAAGGAAAGGGACGAAGAAAGGCAGGAGAAAAAATGGAAGGCAGAAATTAGGAAGAAAGGGAGAAAGAAACAAAGATATTCCCAGCTGAGTCAGTTCCGATTCACTATCAGAAAAAAAATTATAACCATGATAATCCTGTGCATAGAAACAACGTCATGAATTGAAAAATGTAGATAATGCATGCTACTCGATCCTTAATCCTTCCCAATTAATTTTCTTATTGCAGGATAACATTAAAGACGCTCATCATCTTGTCAGAAAGGAAATCAAAGGTATTCGACGTGCCATGAAGCTACTCATTGCATCCTATCGTCAGCAAAACCCCGAGGGCAATAGCAAACCAAATAGAAAATTAACCGAACAGAATCAAATGATACGACTTCCAACCGAGTACTCGAGAAATATCGATATGGAATCGATATGTGGTGACCTACCGATACTGGAGCCTCTTTCCGATGACGATATTCTATTTGGCGAACACCAAGATGCGGAATTAGATCTAGAAGAACACGTTGGGCTCTCATCGTTCCAGCGACGACAAAGCATACAGTTTGGATCACCGTCTCCGCCGGAAAATTTTATAAGACGAACTAGTCCAACTCGCGCCTCGATTCAATTCGGGTCAGATTTCGGCATCGTTTCGCCTGGATTTATGACGCCCGAAGACAGCCGACCGCCACGGCTTGCCAGTATGGCAGAAGACGAACAAGATGAAACCGATTACACGACCTCCGAACGTGACACACCGGACAGTATCGCTACGAGTGAAGATTCGACTAGTCTACCAAATTCGAATGAACACTATGATCATCTGTCCCAGCGGCAGCAAAGTGGTCGATCACGATTTCTGACGAGACGGAGCACTGTGGACATGATCGACGCAGACTCCCTGAGATGGAGCACCAAGCGGGACTGGGAAGAAAAGCAATATATTATAGAATCGATACAACAGGGAAGACTCAATCCCGGACGGAAGAGACCACCTCTTCGTCGTCAACACACTCAACCGAATCTCCTCGGACATGCAGAAGGACGCGTGATGAACTCCTCAGTGACTTCAAGGAGAGGTTCTTCAGTCTCTTCATCGCCGTTAGATGGTAGAGGTCCAAAGCCGTTACAGATTCAGGCACTGTCAGGACACATGTCACCAACCTCTCCGCGATCGCCGACCTTACCGCGTCAGGGACTCATCGGTTCACCACTTACCACTCGAAGAGCATCTGCAGCAGCAGCAGCAGCAGCTGCAGCGGCATTGACAAAGCACCATAATCACCTCAGAAAAATATCAGATGTGGTCTAAGACCCACACACACACACACACACAGACTAAATCTATTCATATGTGTGAATACAATTTCCTTTAATACATGAAGAGAAATATTTCCCCTGCATGAATGTTTATGTGATGGGACTGCTAAAAAAAACCGTGGAATCATATGCGATCAACCTGAGGACTTCCAGATTTAGGTCACCTCCGAGGGACCTAGTAATGATGATTAAGGACTTCTAACCAAAGCCAATGATCTAGAACATGCTTTATTCAAGGACCCGATATGCGTGACCCAACTATTTGTTTTACTAAAGACTATGTCAGAAGCCATCACAATTAGGCCAATCATTCAAGACTATACTGCACATCATTGGAAAAATATGAAGCATGCAGAAGAATGCTATATAGTACAATACAGGTTTCATGTTCACATCCTGCCATTTTAATATTTTGCTTTTTAAGTACAGTAAAACTAAAAACCGCAAGCCTCGAGAATTGATGTTATATTGTCCTCATCGCCAGCCTTTATGTCCTCATCTATGTGAGCAGAGTTTTCACAAGTTATTGGTATATGGAGAAGTTAAGAACAATTTCGTGTTTAGACAGAAAATAACATCCAGTATTTCATGCTTAATTGAAATCAATTTTGGGCTACAATAATAATATGTAACAGTTTTTGCTGACAGTAGCAGCTGTAGCCAAATAGAGGTAAATGAACAATATACAATCACTAGCAAATTGCTTTTTGATATACCAATTTGTAGTCTGGAAAAATAATACTCCCGCAAGTTTTCATTTTTTTCTACAACGCTTTTAACCGCAACTCCGTTTACATAAGATTATTTCATAGAAACCTACTCATGGGATACTCAACAAAACCATGGCCATGCTGGGGGGGGGGAAGCAGGAAGCGTAAACTGTTTAAAACAAAACTCGAAAGCGAGGGAGCGAAGTGACCGAGCTTGCCATTTAGACACTTTTGCATGTTGTGAAGTGAAACTGAAGGATTTTGTGCATACTTTTAGTGAATTTTGTGCCCTTTGTGACAGTTTGCAGTAAAAAAAAAAGTTTTCAAGATTTCTTGGGGCAACTGCCCCGCTGCGAACGGCCGTGAATAAAACCTATTTTCGATGATTACAAATTGTTTCCACAGCAAAAACTCGGCTGGTAAACCGTGAAAATGCATAGGCCTTGCGTAGGTGTAATTTGTGTTTTATTGAATCCATGGATTACAATTTATTGATTCCATTTTCCCATTCAGTAAGGACATAAGAGTGGTAATCAAGGCCGAAAACAAACTAATTTGAATAGGTAAAAAAGGTTAAATCGGACAAGAAAAACACTTAATATTTCATCAAAATTCTGAGACGAGTTACAAAGTTATGAAATTTTGCAGTTATCGGGCAGTTATGCATTATTTCGGTGATACCGTTCGAAAGTTAATGGATATGCAATCAGTAAAACTGATGATGTCGTATCACCACTTATATATTCTTTTGTTTTTTGTTTTATGATATGACATTATATATATTTGGAAAATTTCCTTGAAGAATGAAAAATTCGATTAACCACTGGTTTAATGTGTGAGGTGATTGCTGCAACTTGTTTTGTTACATAAACAAACGTATACGAAAATATGAAATAATAATGACATCATGTAGTAACAGAAAACAGGAAAGTGGGTACATGACATCATCCCACTTTTTTGCATATTCATGACGTTGTGCATAAACATGTGACTGTTAAAATATTTATACATGAAAAAATCGATAACCTCATTCTTTGTTATCAGAATTAGATGAAATTTTCAGCGTTTTTCTCTGTTAATTTCACTCTCTTTATTTTGAACAGTTATATTTTGTGAAAGTCACTCAAGTGGGCCATCTTCTTCTGCTACACTGTTAAAAAACCCTGATTTTACATAAAAAACAAGATTTGCATAAAGCAATAACAGAATCATTCTGTAATTTTATAAAACAGGAATTTTTTACAATTCAACAGAACAGGTCTGTTTTAAAAGGGGAAAATGGTGTGTAATTTGTAAGGTTCCATACACCAAATACCAATTTCCTGTAATTTTACATGATATAATGTAAGATTACGCAATCTGGTAAGATTACATGCACTGTTAAAAAACCCGTGATTTTACAGAGAAATAAAAGAAGATTTTGCAGAAAGCAATTACAGAATCATTCTGCAAATTCATAAAACATGATTTTTTGCTGCAATTTAACAGAACAGGTCTGTTTAAAAAGGTGAAAAGACTGTTTTATTCAAGGAAATTTGTAAGATGCCATACACCAAATACCAATTTCCTGTAAGATTACGCAATCTGGTAAGATTACAGGTGTTCTCGAGACTCTGCTGCAGGAACTTCTTTTATTTTAAGGATAAATTTTCTAACAGTGTGGTGTTCTCGAGACTCTGCTGCAGGAACTTCGTTTATTTTAATGATACATTTTCTAACAGTGTATAATCTTCAAAGGGCTCTTGGAGATTAAATTAAACTTGGATGGACATTATTAGGAGAAGTGAAGGCATCTATTGCAAATAATTCTTGATTTTCATGTATATTCATGTATTTCATTTTTTATTTTATGTGGAAAAAAATCTCCTATAGACTGATGGCACACTCGTTATGAAAGCTGTTTACATGTATGGACGTCCATGAATTCAAAACTTTTATTCGATCAACCTATTTTCAATAAATCAAGTACTACACTCTCAATCCCTTATGTGCCTGGCATTGATTAATATGACATCGTATACAAGCTTTTAAAGGGATGGTCTGGGCTGAAAGTATTTATAGCTTAATAAATAGAGTAGAATTCACTGAGCAAACTGCCGAAAATTTCATCAAAATCGGATAACGAATAACAAAGTTATTGAATCTTAAAGTATAGCAATAATTTGTGAAAACGGTCGTCATGAATATACATTAGGTGGGCTGATGATGTCACACCTCCACTTGTTATTTTGTATTTTATCATCCGAAATTAGGTTTATTCACATTTTTTCCTCCAAGAGCTAGAAAAATTGGATTGACAACTGATTTAATACATTATATATTTATTGCTGCAACATATTATTCACACAAGTGTGAAATGAAAACATATGATTTTTTTGTAATAACATACGAAAACGGAAAGTGGAGATGTGACATCATCAGCCCACCTAATGATTATTCATGAAGACTGTTTTCACAAAATATTGCTAAACTTTAAATTTCAATAAATTTATTTGTTATACGATTTTGATGAAATTTTCGGCATTTTGCTCAGTGAATTGTACTCTATATATTAAGATATAAATATTTTTAGCCCGGACCATCCCTTTAAAAGAATGTATGAAAATGAGAAATGGATAGATATTTATTTTAATGAATAATTACTTACGTATGACAAGACACCACATGAATAAAACATCAGTGGAATATGGTTGACAGGATTTAGTTACATTTTCATTTTAATATATACAGATGTAACAAAATAGAATTTGTATTAAAAAAAGACATACTGGTGTCACCCTCACATTTTAATAACACATTAGAAACATACATACACGCTCTGTCTTGGAGGTAGCTTGGAATGTAAAACATATACTACTATTTAACGCAAACGGAGAGAAAAAAAAACCTGAAGCTGGGGCGGATCCAGGATTTAAAAAAGATTTTCACCCCAAAATTAAGGACATTTGTTCCACGAAAAAATTCGACAAGCAAGCACTGAAAAAAGAAGAAAAAGAAAATAAAACAGTCCTCACTTTCAAAGTCAAAGTGGAGGGGGGGACACTTGTGTTTTAACGACATATTACAGTAGAAAGTTTAATTGTGTCTCTCAAGAAAGGAGGGGGTGGGCCTCCGGGGCACCCCCCCCGATCCGCCTGTACCCTTAAGTACTCAAATTACATGTCGATTGCAGTAAGATTTTTTTCTACAATTCAACAATGAAAAAAGTAATTGTATCATCATGTAACTTGCTACAAACCCTATTACCCCCATGAACAAATTCAAAGCACATAATTACTTTATTAACTTTTGAGTCTTGCAAATTAAAGAAAAACGATGCAATACAAGAGAAATTAATTCGATAAGATACATGGCAAATAAATTTCTCATCAGTTCAGATAATTTAAATGATTTATAATCATACAGAAAAAAAAATCTTGATTTTTCTAGTCATACACGAAGGCAAGTGGATAAATAGATAACCCATTATAGCACCATATATTATTTCAAACATATCCTAATTTTCTACGACTTCATAAAAATAGTGAACATATTAAAAAAAAATATTTCAAACTAAAGAATGTCAATCCTTTTACAGTTACAATGAAGATACCATATTATTTTATCCTCCAAATTCATTCATCATTCTCACGTCTGATTATTTTGTTCGACATAATCATCCAAAATATAGCAATAAAATAGGGCCTTTTTTAAAGCGCCATGAACACCGAAAGGTAGACCTGTGCGCTATACAGTGCGTCCCACAAAAAACGAAATCGATATTTATCAATGATTTATCATAACTTTATCACAAATAAAATAGACAAAAGACCAACAAATGTAAAGCTTAGAAATCCCCTCTTTCATCTGAAATTACTTAGATTATTTCTCATTCACTCATGAGTGAGCAAAAACAATTTGAAGAGGGGCTACCGAAAAGTCATTTTGCGGGCTGTATCTGGGTTTCAAAAAGAAAACTCCCTTTTAAAAAGTTCAATATCTGCTCTATAATTTGATACCTCAATTACAGAAAATGGTCAAGAAATAACAAAGTTATGGTTATTTGAAGTAAGGCTTGAATTTCAATAATTTCATAAAATTAAGAGGTTCTACAGGCAAGCGTTCAAACTCACTTGACACTCCGTTTTGTTGACGATCAGCCATGTAATAAGTCTTTTGTTAATGCGATAGCTTCTGTGGGAAACCGGTGAAAACACGTTTATTTAATGAAATTATGGAAATACAAGCATTGTTTCGAGGGATTATAACTTTTTTATTTCTTGACCATTTTTTGTGATTAAGATATCAAATAAAAAAGCAGATATTGAACTTTTTAGTCATGTTTCGTTTTTTTCTGGGACGCACTGTATAACTAGCCACCATTATTATTATCATTATTATTATCATTAACATGTTATTAATCTCCATCCACTTATCACTTAAAGGGGAATCCAGCCTTGACCATAAAATGTTGTTGGGAAGGAGAAAAATAAATTAAAAAGAATGGTGAAAATTTGAAAGAAATCAGACAAGCAACAAGAAAGTTGTAGCTACTTTAAAATTGAGATCACTAATACTATGTAGATTTCAAATTGGCAACTTGGTAAGTAAATTATGACAAGGGGCAAGGACAACTTTCCCATAGGCCATGTACTTTATTATCAGGGATTTGTGGTTTTCTCCTAGTACCCATTCCCCTGGGGCAGTAATCTAAATATAACCCAGGTAGTATGTTGTTTTAAGTCTTGATGAAAGAAAAATAAAATTTGAAAAAAAAATTGCGAAAAATGACATTTTAGCCATAATATGTATTGGAGTACATGGAAGAGTAGTCCTTGCCTTACATCACTATGACATCCCATGTGCAGCCAATTTGAAGTCTCCATGGGTATAGTGATTACCGATATTTACAACTTTTAAATATTCATAACTTTCTTGTGGTTTGTCCAATATTGTTCAAACTTTCACCTATCAACTTGTCTGATTCTTCTTTTCCTTATAAAAACAAGTTTTCATTTGGGTTGGATTCCCCTTTAATTGGTTGTTTTTTTTATAAATTGCTCTCATAAATTTCAGTTAGCTCTTCCATTCTCTTTTAAGATTGTTTAATATTCTTTAAATAAATTGAATATAATGATGTTAATCATGATATGAGGTTATAGTGAGGCACTCAAAATTAAAAGTATGAATTATCTCTTTAGGAACATTTTTTGAAGACTTCCTATTGGCATTTCTATCAACGAAGAAAGGATGGAAGCTGCGGAGTAGCTGATCGTGACGAAACCAGCGAAAAGAAAACTCTGGAGAAGAGGAAAAACAGATATAAATACTATTTAAACCGTTTTTAAAATTATTGTAATGACAGTATTTCAACTTTAGAACCGGTGCCTTGCAATAATAGCAATTTCATCCTTATCTTTCTTCTTTGAAGTGAAGTGCAACTGTTAAGAATGCCTAGCGAAAGCAATGGCTATATTTTATGCATCTCATCCCATGTAACTGTCTCGTTTTTGTACTTCGTATGCAAAGACAATGGGAGATTTTCATTTATTATTATTATTATCATTTATTTATTTATCATTTTCCATTATAATTAGTCTGCTTAATCAATCTAGGGTTAAATCTAGTTGTTTAATGGTGCAATAATTTTCATTAAAAAAATGAAAAACAAAGGAAATAATACAGAGGGAAAGAAAATATGGCTTTCGCAATGTTTCATTGTGAAAACCAAATATAAGATTGAAAAAATTCTATACATGAAAGAAAAAAATCCTCGTAAAATTGGGTGTTAAATATGTAAATAATATTTTCAAACTTAAATTTGAATATTCTAGTCATAACAATAAATAAATTATCATTTCTAGGATGGATTGTCGTTTGTAAAATACAGGAGTATATTAAATGGAAATAACCATGAAAAGCGACAAGCCCTCCCCATAACAGAGGAGGAAAGAAAGAAAAAGAAAACAAAAAGGGTGAAATATATTTTTTCTCATTCAATAAATAATGCAGGTAGGGATGACGTATTTTTTTCAAATCAGCATTTTTTGTATAAAGATAATTGTTTTACTCGTCTGGTCCGCTGTCTCTATTTAATAAAGATTTTGCCCTTTATACCATGTCTGGCTCCTTAAAAATCTTAGACTCATTGCGCCACTGGCCCCGCCTCCCCCCCCCCCCAAAAAAAAAAAAAAAAAAAAAAAAAAGAAATAACCTAAACTTTAAAAATCCCTCACAGAGAACAAAATATATGCCAGTTATCGACACCAATGGTTAGATGAAAATAGGTTGTTACATTCATTGCAATTCTTTATTTTCTTTTCAATCAGTAAGTTACTTGGTAACCCATGCTGTACATTGGCCTACCTGATGAATGACGGTTACATTGTAGCTCATTGCAACGGTTCCAGTAAAGAGATAAATAATAGCAGGATGTAGTAGATACGCACAGAACGTCAATCGAGACAAAGGGATCCACAATCTCCAGGAAAGAAATCGATTTATCACACCTGTAATAATGAACGATACAGATGAGATGTTGGGGGCCCTTTTGCGATCATAAATATCAATCAAAAAATCTGTTTAGACTAGCAAAAAACATCAATACAAACACAATCTTTTATTGAAAAAAAAAACAATTTGCGTTGACTTTGTATTTAAAATGATGTTTTTGAGCAAATTTGGGTCCGCCATGCACTTACATAATATTGCATAATTTCGGGAACCCGTACCCAGGCGTTGAAAATTAGGTCTCAAAAGAAGTCAGCAAGTGGCTTGGTAACAAAAATAGCAGGGTGGCGTAGTCACAAAATTCGTCGACCCCCCCCAGTTAACTTCGGGTTTACGGAGTGAAACTAACTTCTTTCACTAGCAATTTACTAGGGCCTATAAGTAAAATCACAAAGAAGTACAATCACAAAGGAGTTAAACTAGTTCCCTCCCAATTCACAAGTTGTCACTCATTAAGGTGTGAAATATACCTTTCCATTTCTAATTCACTATAGCTGCTACCCGTTTAGCATTCTACGATTTAAAACCTTGTTGATCTGGCGCTGCACAGTGGCTGCCAAGCCCAGGATCAAATGAGCAGACAAATATTTTGATGATTTCAAATAATAAAAGGTGGATTTTCATTCACTCATTAAGTGGTGAAAATATAAGTTTAATTCACTATAAACTCCTTAAGCTGTGACACTAAACTTTTTACATACACTAATTACTGTAATTTCACTCATTAAGAAGTTAAACTAAACTCCTTTACGCTCTTTATTCGCTATAAATTCAGTCAATATGGAGCATGGCTAATCTTTTTGGAGTGAAATCAAACCTTTTCTTTCACTCCAAATTCACTATGAAACCACTCGTAAAGGATTGAAACTAAACCTTGTTCCACACACAATTTACTAGTAAGTGGGTGGATGGAAATCTTTTCCATTCCTAACTCACTGCATATTCGCTGATTAAGGAGTGATCATTAAGGAGAAAGAGTTGATTACCTCCGTAGCCATGATGACAGGAGAAGACTACCCAGGACATAGCCAAAGTCCAGGCAAGTTTGCCAATGCTGCCATACAGAATATTAAGAGACTTGTCCAGAGGTACGAACTCCATCCCTGGGTGATCATAAATACTATACAGACCATAAACCAGGGACATCCCAATGGCAAAGGATGTCAACCAACCAAGTATAACTATGATCTGAATTTAAAAAAAAAACAAATATAAAAACACATTTTGCAACTTTTTCTATACCTCTTACAATCCAAAATGGTCTATAGAACTGCTTCTCGCTATGATGTCAGACTGACTGATAATGAATTACTGATGTGAAGGGTTGTAGACGAGGCCGATACTTCTGCCGGTCACGAGGCCACTAGAGAACATCTTTTCCCATTGATAGTCTCTGTACATATGGAGCGGTCCGAGGTCGAGAACATGGCCCACCTTGACTTCATTGCTGCCAGAGGGACTCCCAACAGCACAATCGAATGTAATGATTTTGCATAATTTGCAAAATCAAGATTACGTTTCATACATTGTACTAAACTCGTGATATTTCTTGATAATGACCTCAATATTGAAACAGATTAAAATCACTCACATTATCATGCATACATGAACCAAGTTTGAAGTATAATCCTAAAAAGGTTCTAAAGTTATCAGAGATGAAGAGATATGTCAATGTAGTACTGACATCTGTGCCCATCTGTGAGCTTTGACCTCATGCTCCCTTCCCGCAAATCAAACCAGTACATGAGCCAAGTTCAGTAAGTTGGAAATTCACAGTACAGCTTTTCCAGCTATTCTAAGAGCAAGATATTTCCATATAGATGACTTCTTCGACACTTGATTTAAAACCTCCATATCCAATTAGATTATTATTTCCCCAATATGCAACTATGCTACAACTAAACCACTACTACTACTACTACTACTACTACTACTACTGCTGCTGCTGCTGCTACTACTACTACTATACTACAACTATACTACTACTACTACTACTACACAGCAAAAACTGTGGTGTTAACCGGTGTACATAGCGGACCACACCAGTTATTTTACACCGGTGTTAAATTGGTGGTGTTAGTTTTACACCTATAGGTGTTATTACAATACCTTTTGTTATTACATTTACATTCTTTGGTGTTATGTTTAATCTCTAGGGTGTAATTTCAACACCTCAGGGTGTGGTCCTCTATTAACACCAATTGGTGTCAGTTTTAACACCGCAGTTTTTACAGTGTACTACTACTACTACTACTACTACTACTGCTGCTGTTGCTGCTACTATTACTACTACTACTACTACTACTACAACAACTAATAATAATAATAATTTTATTTCATTTCATCCTTGTTGACCTCATTCAACAAAGTAAAGTTTTAAGGTACCGAACGATTTTTGAACAATCGACACAGAATCTTCCACAGGTAAAAATAGTTAGAAAACTGTTCTGAACGACTTTTCAGGTCACAAATGCAACAAACATTTCGTATCTCGACCATTATTACTCTTCAAATTCAATAATAATAAAAAAAAAGACACAGGAGAGAGAATATATATTACTTACCACATGCAATCTTGGAACTCTTTTGTTCTTTAGTCTATGTAGAATATATCCCATGGCAATACCGATCAAGTATGGCGTGGCATTAGCGTAAGGCTTTACAGAGAAGATGAACATAGGATTGTCACCCCGACCGACCAGTCTATGAAAGAAAAAAAAAACCTTTAGGGGCGACATGGTCATCAGTCAAGATTAGATCTAATAACAACATTATGATTCAATACTATTGCAGGAATAATTATAAGAGCCAAGCCAAGCCATAAATACCACAATGAAGTATTGTACATGACAAAGCTAGCCATACTGGTGGGCGGAAATCCTAGGGGGGGGGGGACATGTTCCCCTACCCAAAATAGTAGGAGGGACACAATATCAAATGTCCCCCTACTATTTTTGGTCTTATATGATGGAAAGAAATACACCATCAAAAATCGAAATAAAACATGTATTTTGGACGAGATAAGCTTACTTTTTGATAACCTTTTATTTTCCGCTTGTCGAAATGACCTGACATTGGGATGATAACCTTTTTTTTCTAGCCACTGGTCCCCTTTGGCGAGAGATTTCCGCCCTTGGCCATGCTCTACATCCTTTCTATGATAGTGATTACTAGTATCTTGCATTGTATCCTCTTTCTCTACAACCATATTTGAGGTTTTGACATTGTTTTTATCCCTTTTCCATAGTGGCAATCGTGTTAAGATAGCCATCTTTGTGTCTTTCTACTCATGACCTTCCTTCGTATATATTTAATTCCTGTAAACCTTGGTTAGTTGCAAAATTCCTCTTTCCTTTGCCACTGCAACAGCAATATAAATATATTTTTGTATTAGATTCTAGCCCCCTTTTTGTTATTGATGTTTAGTTTTCGTATCAGCAACGTTTATATTTTCTACAAATTACATTTAAGAGATATGTGGTAGGTGGCAAGGGACTTCATGGGGGTTGTTTTAAGAAATGTTTGATATCAATTGCAAAATTTACGTTGTAACTTTATAACTAAATTAGTTTGCACTTCTTGTTGCAAGGAGATCAACAACAAATTGCAAATTTGTAATTCAATAATAATAATAATAATAGTGGAATATCATGTGGTCAGTTTACATAGCGCAGTTATGTAAACCTATATACTCTACTGCGAGGGAGCAAAAATTTCGACATTTTTATCACGAAGATCCAATTTTGTGATAGATTTTGACAACATTCAGAGAAAATAATATATTTTACACTTCTCTCTTTCCTTTTTCCCGGTCGCAAAAAGGAGACAATCGTCCCAAGCCCCCACCCCATCTGTATGTCACTGTAGCTAGACCCTGGCTAGACCACAAACGCCCCACAAAATAAGTGCAAGACATGATAAAGGTTACAATTCTTGAAACGTCACTAAGAGTTGCTCTTTCACGACGATTGTTGCTCGAATAGAAATAGAGTTAAACTTGGCCGTTAAAGCCAAATATATGCCAAGAGTTGTGCCAGGGTATTTCTTTTCTTTTAGTTTTTTGCTCTCAACTTTTTATAGGCCTATATTAGATATATCGATCTGCACATTTCTCCGCCCCCTGCGGACCCGACTATGTTTATATAACTCTTATTTATTCTGTTATACTATGATATTGAATAAAATGTGAATTTACGCATTGACAAATTGAGTAGCTTGATAGTCCCTCACAGAGAACAGAACAGCACGTATGATAATACTGATGGTTGTCAGAAGACATAATACAAAGATGCCAATAACTGGAAACCTGTAAAGAAAACATTCAAATAGATTTGAGTTATCAAAAAATAGATATTGCTAAGAATATTAATATATGGTCAAAATGAAATGAAACAGTACCACAACCTGCACTCTGACAGACTGGTTTACTATCTGAACTGATTCCTGAATGTTTCATTTAAAGTTAAACAAATGTTTCAAGAAAATATTGAGCTGTGAACATAGACCGTTTAAGAATATTTTTAATTAATGGTCCTACCCATTCATTTCATGGTCGGTCTCTCATAATATAGCAGGTGGGTGTTTCATAAAGCTGTTCGTAAGTTAAGAACGACTTTAAGAACGACTAGTGATCATTTCTTGTGGTAAATAGTAGATTCAGTGGAGATGGTTTAGAGCGTAAAAAGTATCACCAGTCGTTCTTAAAGTCACTCTTTACTTACGAACAGCTTTATGAAGCGGATCCCTGGATTCATTGCGTATTAAGTGGATGCATTGTATTGATTTTGATTTTATTGAATGTTCATGCACATCAACAAAACGTCAATTGGCCATATTGATGGCTCTGGATGGGCATACAAGTTTTGTATAACTTTAAGCCTTCTTCCATACAAGCTTTGGTCCCAAATTGCACAAAAGCAAGTAGGATCCCACTAGAAACCGCGCAATGCGCGTATTATAATAGTAGTGATTTCTATCATGTAGGCAGGAGACTCCACTGCCTCCCCTCCCCTTTCCGCTCCCTGCTCCGTCAAAATTCGGAACCTTATCAAAAATTTTACTCCCTAGTGTAAAGGCACTGAGACGGATGACACCCCCCCCCCACACACCCCACACACACACACACACATTCCTGGCTCTACCATTGTGCAAAGGGACAACTTGAGCTTCAAGTTCCTAGTTTCAAGTTCAAGGGATGAAAACAAAGATTACTGCTTGTGTGTTTGACTCTCAATGTAGGCGACGATCCAGCGAGGGCGGGGGGGAGGGGAGCAGGGGGCATTATTTGAATATGCAAACAATATTTGTACACTGTGCAGAAGTGGAACACAGCCCCCACTCCTTTAAAAAAGCATTTTCATCTTTACTTGTTAATTCATTCCTTTTCACTTTCCCATCATTTCTAAATAACAATCATGTCCCTTTTTTTTTTGGGGGGGGGGCAATCAGAGTCCCCCTCTTTTGTTTCCCAAATGTTTGCCAATCATAATAGATTCGTTTTCACCCCTCATTAGCCATAACCATGATAATCCGTTGACACCGGGGCGGATCCAAGGTTTCATTGGCCCGAATTCTCGAAGAATGGCTAGCTTAGCCCACGGGGAATAGTTAGCCCAGTGGGCTAAGATAGCACGGGCTAACTATTAATCATTTAAGAAGATATCTTACCACCAGATGAGAACGATGATGATGATCGCAAGCAGAAACAACTGCATGTCCGTGGCAAGATACCATGACCAGGATAAGCACTGTATCACGAGAGAGAAAAGACACATAAAATGTTCTTCTTTGGACAAATGAATAGGCTAGCTTTTTGGACAGTAAACATTTTTGTCCGACAAGATGTCAGACACCTTTCCTTGATTCTGATTGACTGTGAGGCACTGTTACTATGGTAACTGTCGGACAAAATAGGACTTTTCGGATAAAACGTCTGACAAATCCTTTCGTGAAATGCTCCCCTGAACTTCAACACCACAAGGGACCCGTTTCATATAAATCGACAATTATTGTATATTTACCATTATGATAACTACCATGGTAACAGGGTAAGCAGCTAATCAATATCAACCCTGTTAAAAAAAAAAAATTGCAGAAATTTATTCTACGAAACAGAAGACTGTACAGAAAATGTAACATAATCACCCTTCAAATTGTCACATAAGGATGTTTTCTGCAATTAAACAGAACAGGGGGGGTTTTCACAAAGATTTTAAGTGTGACTCAACAGTTGCACTTACCCACCGAAAGCATGAGCAGATGACATCATAGGTGGTGTGCTGCCGGTCTTTGGCATGACCGCAGTCAACGGCCGAGATCCAAGAGGTAGGCTGAATCGCCCCCCCCCCTCCCCCCGCCCTACCATGGAGGTAGAAACTCCATGGCCGTACTAATAATGGACCCATTATTTTGATATCTCAAATAAAAAAGAAAAGGAGACTGTACCCCTGAGGATGTATTCGATGGCACGAAATTGTTGATATAGAGAAAGTTGGTCCACCACCAATCGTAACATTCTTGGGTATCTTGGACTCGTAAATGCCAGAAAGGTCCCTCACCAAGATACGGGTACACAAACGTGTATAAGAGAATCATGACGGCCATTGCCGGTGTTATTCTGTGGATGGTAAAGACAAGATGATCACTGCTAAATCAATGGTTTTCAAACTAAACCAGTCGGTGTTGATAAGACCGTGTCAAGCATTTTTAAACCAGAGATGAATTCATGGCGTAAGTCAAACACCCACTAGCATGGGTGCTCTTTCGTTCAAAAGATCTCTGATCGCACTTCGTGCTCGCATTGTCGATCTAGTACACACAAGTAGTATCTATATAGCCTTATCTAGTCTAGTGTTAAAGGTCAAGTCCACATTAAAGTTTCACAAAAATTATATGCACAATCTTAGTCACATGCAAATTAGAGAATCAATGATGTCCCTCATTCACTTTTTCTTTTGTTTTTTATTGTTTGAATTACACAATATTACAATTTTTACAGATTGGAAAATATGGACCAACTTGACTGAACCATACAATTTTAAACAATGGTAGTTCTACATGTTCAGAGAGAAATAAAACATAATTTCACATGACAATGAAGAGAACATTAGTATATTTCATATTTTTATATAATAAAATACAAAAGAAATAGTGAGTGAGAAGTGTCATCAGTTTTCTCATTTGCATACCGACCGGGGCGTGCATATAACTGTTTTGTGAAATTCAGCGAAAGTTTGAAATGTCTTAACTTTCTTATTTTACATTCAATTTTGATGAAATTTTCAGTGCTCTTTTTATTCAAATCAACTTTTTGTTGGGGTGAACTTGTCCTTTAATTCATGATACGGGCTACTATGACTTCCACAAGTTTATCAATGTGACTTTGCGTGAAAAATAAACCAAACAAGCCATCAATATCAGAATTTACCCTGCTATTGTGGTAATGTAATCGTTCAAACACAGGAAGTGTTTTTTATGTCAGGAGACGTACACAGGGTTAACAAAAACACAGCAAATGTATTGAGAATGCCCATCAAATAAAAAAGAATAGCTTGGAAGACTTTGTCGAAAAATCTACGATTGTAATTGATGAACCGGAAGTGGAGTTTCGTCCTGTGTTTCGGAGCTGACGAATAATTGCAATATGTCGTTTGCCCATCAGAGTCCAGGATGAAATTGCCGCTTCCATTAATAATAATAATAATAATAATAATTAGCATTTAGTACGCTCTCCATAGTTAACTATATCACAGCGTTTACAAACGAGTTTAAAACAAGAGTACATAATAATTACAATCAAAATACATTCAAAAGAAATTAATCGGAAAAGAGGTATGTTTTTAGAAGTTTCTTGAATTGATCTGAAGAGTTTGATGATTTCATGAAAGTGGGTATGTTGTTCCATTCTTTAGAAGCAGTAACACTAAATGTGCGATCACCTGTTTTGTACGAGTTTTGGGTATATGGCAAGCAAATATGGGTCTTTAGATGAACGGAGATTAGGGAGAGTTGGTCTATGGGAAGCAAGGCTATCTTTGATATATTTTGGCATCTGGTTATTAAAGGCTTTGAAGACAAAAAGAAGTAATTTAAAGACAATTCTCTTCTTTACTGGGAGCCAATGAAGAGATTTAAGTAAAGGGCCATGCAGGATCATGACGTCGGTCCACCCTAAAGATAATAAGGGCTGCCCAGTTTTGTAAACTTTGTAGGCGCTTCAAATACACTTGGGGAACAGATGTTAAGGCTGTTAATTCATTCACAAATTTTCGACAAAGCCTTCTTGGTTGTTCTTTGTCATGAAGGGAATAAGACAAACATTTCATTGTTCTATTCTTGGATTCATTCTTCGTACGCGGCGGAGTGAAAACCCCCTCTGTCGTCCTAATCAAGTACAACATGGACTTCGCCTGGGTGGAGAGAGGCCAAAGTAGATTATTACCTGAGATAACGATGAACTATTGCAATTAACCAGTTCACTCTCCCAACAGACTTTGCCATGTATTTGAACCCTGTATAGGCAACGAGGAGACCGCTGTATAATACAAAGTAATAAAAGACAGTGAGTAGAATTTAGTGATACACGCATACGACTCCATTTTAATTCAGAGGCAAAATACAAATAAATGAATAGATAAATGAATAAATCAATTAATCATTTAAAAAAAGGGAAAATTAATACACAAACAATAAATCAATGAATAAATCAATCAATCAATAAAATAAATGAATAAATATATACATAAATAAGTAATTAAATAGATAAATAAAATGAAAAAAATCACAAAACAACTGCCGAAAACTTCATTAATACTTCCATATATGTATTGATATAACAGGCAATAATGTATCACTCATAAATAAGTAAGAGTATAAATATTTGTTGATTCCATCCTCCAGACCTTTATCAACTACGTTCCATTGTAAAAAGGCTAAGCCTAACTCTTATAATAATACTAGTTATACATTTATATAGCGCTTATTACACTTCATTTCTAAGTGCTTTACATTGCAATTATTATTTGTTAATATATTATAACACTACCAAATTGTAAGTCATTCATGAATCCACATTTTCTTGCATTATTCGGTGGACAAAAATGACTTACAATTGCAGTTTCAATGAATGAGAAAGAAATATTTAACTTTCCAATTATGGTGAGGGGTAATGGTGTAACCCCCCCCCAAAAAAAAAAAAAAAATCTGTAAAGATAAAACGAAAAAAGTACACCCGTCACGGCCATAGAAAAATTGCCCCCCCCCCTCTCCAAAAAAGACAAGCAAACAAATAAATAAACAAAGAGGAAAAAGGGGGACACAGGGGAGGTCTACCTCTATGAGAATTATTGCCATGAGTAGTAGTAGAAGTAGTAGTAGTAGCAGTAGCAGTTGTAGTAGTAGTAGTTGTAGTAGTAGTAGTAGTAGCAGTAGTAGCAGTAGTAGTAGTAGTAGTAGTATAGTAGTAGTAGTAGTAGTAATAGTAGTAGTAGTAGTAGTAGTAGTAGTAGTAGTAGTAGTAGTAGTAGTAGTAGTAGTAGTAGTAGAAGTAGAAGTAGTAGTAGAAGTAGTAGTAGTAGTAGTAGTAGTATATCAGAAATAGTAGTAGTTGATTAAGTAGCAGTAGCTAAGTATCAAGAACAGCAACTGTTGTAGTCTTTGTAGCAATTCGAGAACTATTTATGCTTCCTTTTTATTCATGTGTTTTAATTGCAAACATACTTGATTTCCCTAATCGATTCAACTTACCCAAGGAAAAAGAATGTATCTAAGGCGACGTAACCACTGTATATAACTTGACTTGTTAACCATTTAGCGGGACCAGTGTACACCCACAATATATCAGCTGAAATGATAACATGATATTATTTCAGGTCAAATTATGTCGTTATTTAGAAAATATAAGTTATTTTTATCAATAGATTCATTGGATTCAGATGCTCTCTCCAAAACCTGTTCAATGTGAATGTTGTAAAACGTAACAAAGATAATTCTAGCAAGGTCGGCGAATGCGTGCAAAAGACTTGAAAAATACAATCCCATTGAATACATTAAAATCAACAACAAAACGGCCATTGTGGCAGAGTAAAATGCTAACCGACTCATGCTTTAATTGCCTATTCATATAATTAGTTTTTTTTTCCTTCTCATTTCAAAAGTGGAATAGCCGTGGTGTAGTGGTTCTGTCTCTCGCCTTTTAAACAGTGTCGTGGGTTCGAATTCCACCGCGGTCTATATAGTGCGTATCAAAAAAAAGTTTACACTTTGAAAAAATTATGTAAAATTATACATTTGTAATATCCTGAAGATTTTTCCACATTTTAACATTGGTACAGACCCATTTAAGCAAATGACGATATAACTGTCAAAAAATATTTCTGCTTGAGTGAGCACCACTTAATTTTGAAAAGTTAGTGAAAAATGATTTGCGCAGAACTTTGAAATAGATATGCGAATAAAAGTAGACCTTAATCATGAAGAACACATGTAATTTAGCTAGTTGAACTGATTTGAAGATATCCGTTTTACCTTTCTTGACTTGTTTCTTTGCCCAATACACTTCTAAAAGTGCATTTCACCCCGACCCACTCCCCCATACACTGAGGCCATCGTGACGATATTTGCTTTACACTGAGCTGTGATTTACATGAAATGGCTTAGGCTTGATTTTCATTTTGTTAATCATTGTCAAGCTTGGGAAAAGTGTGGAGAAACAAGTATTAAGTGAAAAATGAAATGTAAACCCACTTTAAATGATAAAAACTTAGTGAAAAAATGCTGGAGATGTCTGATATAAACTTTTGTTCAGATTCAGTTATGTCCTCAGATCCAGCTGGCACAAAAAGTGTAAAGGTTGTGCTTACCAAGTGCTGAAATTTCAATTTGGGTGGCAAAATTGTTGCAAAATGCTTGAATGTATCCCTTTTATTTCAATTGACTTAAAGTGCAAGGGAAATGTATGAGAAATGTTTAGCAGGGAAAGTTTGATTTCACCCTTTCCCCTTGACACAGCGTGAAAACAAGCATTTCTGCGCAAACAGATTTCTGCGAGCTTTACAAAAATGGACAGTGCTCACTCAAGTGTAACATTCCGTCAAAACTTTTACTTTCATTAGATAAATGAGACCCAAACCCAAGATTATATGTGAAAAAATTACCCACATATTGTATATTCTTTAATTCCCAAGGCTTTTTCAAAGTGTAAACTTTTTTTTGATACGCACTGTATAGCGTCGTTTGGCAAGGCGTTAATCCACACTTTGCCACTCTCGACCCAGGTACCCTGTAGGATGCGAAAGATATTGTATGTTTGAATTTGCCAGCGCCATGATGAGGCTACGATGAATGCAAGGAATGCTCCCCAGGGAGTGGAAATTGTGCATTTTTCGTGCGGGATTGAAATGAATCCATTTACCGGGGTAATAATATGCTGTAACGCGCTTTGAGCCATCCTGGGAAAAGCGCTTTATAAAAATTGGCTATTATATTTCGTACAGTTACCATGGTCATACATTTAGTTGCATCTGATGAGCTTAGAGTCCCACAGGGTGACTCCATTCTCTCCCCTGATATTTAATAGTGAACAAAAGAAAAAATGAGGAGAAACGCATAAAGAATATATAGTCTAAAAAGGAACAAGTGGAGGTCGTACGACTCTGTATTACCCCCAACTATTCAAAAGGCCATTTTGCTCCCTTCCCCTTTTAACAATTTGGATTGTTTTGTCAGAAACATATCCCTACAGTCAGTGACCTGTACTGCGTACAACTATTCCAATTCATGTATCTGCTAGATAGAAATAGTGTACCTAATGTCCTACAAAATAAATTTATGAGATAAATACTCTGCATTCATATAATACGAGACAGTCAAATGACTATCACTTACCTAAAAGTAGAACAATATTTTCTAGAAAAAACTGTATTTTTCACAGGACCAACACTCTGGAATTCTCTGGACAGAGTAATAAAAGAGGCAGCTAATCTGAACCGATTTAAATTACGCACCAAAAAGATTCTTCTGAATTCTTATTGATTCAATCAAATATTTTGTGAACTTCATACTCATCCACGGTAGTGTTGATCATTTTAAAGTTAATATCTAATTTCGTATATAGTGTATATACATTTGTGTTAGTGTTTATATCTATATAAATTTATATAGTTTTGCTGATTGTTTTTACTCTACTTATACCCTAGTATAAAATTTTCTTAAGGGGGTCTACATCTTACAAGCTTTGCTTTTCAGTAGGCTCCTCCACTTTTTTTTATTTCATTGGTATGTTTCAATCCTGCATGTTTTCAGTTGATGCATCTTTTCATTGTAAAAATAATTTATTACGAAATCTACTTTGAGGATTTGCGGAATATGAATATATTGTGACGGAACCGCTGGGCGGCGGCGTGGGTTCGGTCCGCCGGCAGCTCGCTCTTGTCAGGATGCCTGCCGCCGGCGGGTGCGTCGCCGCGTCGATTTCCAAACTTTTAGTCGTGGATCCGTTTGGCAGAGATATACTGCCGCAGTTGACACTTGCACACGCCTCGATCCTGTCAGTACCACAACCAGGCAACCTCCAGACGGCTACACTCTTTGTTGTCAGCTCCAACAGCTCACCCGACCATATGCATCTGATTCCTGTAGTTAATTTCCTACGACCATATGCATCTGATTCCTGTAGTTAAGCTCCTACGACCATATGCATCTGATTCCTGTAATTAAGCTCTCTCGACCATAGGTATAGACTATGGTAATTTCCTCTGTCGTCTGCTTACGACCAGCTACTACGTCTGTTCAGTACAGCAACCACGTCTGCTCCGTACTGCAACCACGTCTGAATTTCCGTACTGCAACCACGTCTGTTCAGTACACGACCACGTCTGATACCGTACTGCAACAACGTCTGTTCAGCACTGCAACCACGTCTGTTCAGTACCACGACCACGTCTGAGTCCGTACTGCAACCACCGACATCTGTTCAGTACTGCAACCACGTCTGTTCAGTACCACGACCACGTCTGAGTCCGTACTGCAACCACTGACATCTGTTCAGTACTGCAACCACGTCTGTTCAGTACCACGACCACGTCTGAGTCCGTACTGCAACCACTGACATCTGTTCAGTACTGCAACCAAGCACGTCTGATTCCGTACTGCAACCACGTCTGTTCAGTACCGCAACCACGTCTGTTACCGTACTGCAACCAGGAACCTCTGTTCAGTACCGGAAACTACGTCTGGTTCTTCGACCATATGTATGGGTCCTTCTGCAGTCAGGTTCCCACGACCACACCCATTGGCTCTGCTCTACTTGTAGTTTTCCCGTTGTCTGCTCCGGACCTCCGACCGTCTGCTTCCAGACCAGCAACCATCCGCTTCAGACCAACCCGTCTGCTCCGGACCACCAGCCGTCTGCTCCAGACTCCGAACCGTCCGCCTCCAGACCAACCAGACTACCAAAAGAGCAAGCCCTGGTATAGTCTCTTGCTGGCGTGCAAAAGACCCAACATACAAGGAAATCTAACCACAGTCGTCGCCTAGGATTCTAGGTTTCCCCGTGGAAAGACATGCGAACGATCATATAAATCATTTCGATCGCATCCACCAACTTTATTTATTGGATAGCGAATCCAAATCGATCTGCATACTTTACGTGCAATGCACCCCGTGGGCGCCGTATTTCAACAGATCATCGGCAAAGCCTCACGAGTACACCAACTTACTGTACTTATGCATTAATTATACAATATCTGTTATAGTTAACCTCTGTTACAATCTTAAAACAGCTATAACTTTGGTCTCCGAAACCGGATATGCATGAATGACATATCAAATTAAAGCATTTATTTAGATCAAGCTAGTGATAACCATAATAATCAGTTAAACATCTCCAGGAAATTGTTATTCCACAAAAACGGTTCAAAACATGCATAACTTTCAATGTCTTATCTACGTCGTTATTACTGTAGAAACATGCATGTAATATCGCCAGCTACGACAAAATCATTATAAATCAACCAAAAATAATTTCCTAACACGAAATAAAACCCATTTCGTGACACAACTCCCTTATTTTTCAAAGCTCGGCCCCCGAGCGTCATTTAACAACATCAGACACTGTAGCACGAAAAGATAACTCTTAAACAACGAGGCATTAAAAATAATGTCCAAAGTACACGGTGACATGCTTTCTTATAGTGTCCTTGTATTAACAAAACAACATAATAAAGAACACGATAGGGATACTGTTCAAGACGACTCTTTTTTTCTTGAGTTTCTCCGTCATTCTAACAGTTCTCCTTCCTTAGTGATGTTAAGCTCCGTGCTCCGTGGTACGAACAAAGCTAGGTGACATCTGGCGGAATCTGGAATGCGTCGGTTGACTTGTTCAGGGTCACCTTCTCTTCTGATCCGCCGGTTCTCATCTCTTGTAAGAATGCCTGAATTCTCTGGCGGGGGTTGTCAGTCTGCGTCTCAGCATTCCTTCCAGTGCATTCTATCCAGTCACTGGTAGACGGCATCTCCAAAACCACTTTCCTAGAAGCGTATCTCAAATCAAGCAGTGAAGGCGACGTCTCATCATAGTCCAGGTCCTCTGGTTCAGGGGTAGAATTCCGACCATGCCATGGAGATACTTCTGGTCGGTCAGGTTGAGGAGACTTTGGACAATCTGGAATGGATGATTTAGGTATGTCCTTTTGTGGTGTCCTGGACCTCCGTCTTGGTGATCGGGAACAGGAGCGTCGAGCCAAGCTTCCACGTTCTGACTGACGTGGTGAGCGAGAGTCAGTGCGACATAGTGACCTATTAAGAGATCGACTCAGTCGCAGTTCCCTATCTTCCCGGTCCGGCGGAACAGGGTCTATTCGAACAAGACGGCATGTAGAATCTTCCGTCAGTTCTAAAGCATCCCAATGTTCCAGTAGATGTCTAGAAGCCATGGAACACGTGCATACTTCATCTTGATCTGGCCTGTTGCCAAGTTTCTTGGCCGTGTAGATAGGACGTATGTCCTTGTCTTCTTCTTGCCAGTCAGCTTTCTCCTGTGAGCTCCGGTCAGTGATGGTTTCAACCAGTTGTATCTGCTCCTGAATGTCGTCAATTCTAGGCAGCGGGTAGGCATCTTTAATCGTCTCTGCATTGAGTTGACGGTAGTCAACACACAATCTTTGGCTGCCATCTTTCTTTTTGACCAGTACGATGTTAGATGCCCATGGGCTGGTCACTGGCTCAATCAGTCCCTGAGCTAGTAGATTCTTTACTTGCTCGTCTATTCCTTTCCTCTGCGTCCAGGGATGTCTCCTGTCGGCTTGACGTATTGGTTTCGCAGTAACAGTATCTATGCCATGTTGGACAAAACTGGTCTGTCCAAGATCCGAAGGTCCTGTAGAGAAAACATCTGCATTCTCAACCAGCAGTTCTTTTATCAAATCATGGCATTGGGCTGGCACTTCGTCAGTACTGCGAACAAAGAGGTCCTTCAAATGTTCTGGTATTTCTTTGTTGGTATTTGTCTCAGTTGGCTCGGCAAGGTTGCACATTTCCATGCTCACTTCTTCCAGCCCTGACAATGAAGCAATGGCAGTGCCTGCCTTTATGATCCTTTGTTCCTTGGTTGGGTTGAAAACCCGAACAGGTAGTACATCTTCGTCTGCCTTCACAACAGATCTGGCGACGATGAGTCCTTTCTTGATTAGTTCTGTTGGATTTGCAGGTGGTTCTACTAATCCATCACCTAGTGACACTTTTCTGCCTGTAACTCTACCTGCTAATACCATCTCGTGTCCTGGAGGAATTGAATAATCTTCTCCCGCTACTATCCTCCTGCAGAATGATTCTCCGTTACTATCTAGGTATGGAATTATGCCATAGTTGGTCCTCAGTTCCATCTTTTGGCAGTCTAACACAGCATTGATTTTGACTAGGAAATCTAGCCCTAGAATGCCCTCATTCTTTAGACTAGCCACTGTAGCCATTGTAGTGACGACTATATCTCCAATCTGCACTTCCAACATTGACTTTCCTCTGATTCTCAATTGAGATCCATCTGCTTGTAGTACAACACTTGTCACTGGTAGTAATTCTGGTCTTCTGATTTCCTCTATCTGGTCAAACACTTTCTCTCCAATGAGAGTGTTGGTAGCTCCAGTGTCGACCAGTAATTTCAATTCTTGTCCATTTACTTTGCCTTGAAGGTAAAGCCCTTTTCTCTTGGTATCTAGAGTCGCTCCGACTCTGGTTTGTTCCTCTTTCGTTTGTCCTCTTTTATTTTGTTCATCTAGAGTCACTTCGACTCTTGTTTGCTCCTCTTTTTCTTGTTCCTTTGTTCCTCTTTTCTCTTGTCCATATAGAGTGGCTTCGACTCTGATTTGTTCATCTGTTTCTTGTTCTCTTATTCCTTTCTTGTCTTGTCCATCTAGAGTCGTTTCGACTCTGATTAGTTCCTCTTTTCCTTTTATTTCGTTCATCATTTCCCTTTCGGGTACTTGAAAAGCTGCTGTTCTTCCTTTTATTTTCTTTGGATATGGGCAGTTGTTCCTCCAATGCCCTAATCCATTGCAGTTGAAACATCTTTGTTCCTCTTGTTCATCAATCCTTGATTTATTTGGTTCCTCTCTTTTTCTTTGTGGCTCAAAGCCATCTTTTCTTGATTCCTGATATTTGGTCCTGATTTTTGTTTCCTTTTTCTTGTCTCTTTCATCCAAGGCGTCTATGACAGCCTTTACTATCTTGTCGATAGTTGGATTTCTTGGTTGCTTTTCCTCCACTGCTGCAACCTCACACTCCTGCTCTTCCAGAGCTCGGCTGTACCTTATGGCCCGCTTCACTTCATTCCTCTGACCCTCCATTCTCAGAAAGGCCTCTGTGTTTAAAGCAGCTTCCACAGCATCATCCAATGTGCGAGGTTGAGCACGGAACAATCCCTCTCTTATTTCTGGTGTTACTATGGCATCTAGGAAATGCCCTCGGGCAAGCCGATCTTGCCCCTTTTCGTCAAATTCGGGATATGCCAATCCACACAGCTCCCGTATTTTCTGTCCTAACTCCTGGAGACTTTCCTTTGGTTGGCGACGACGTTGCCTCAACTCCGCCAGGTATACCTCAGCTTTGCCTCCTAGGCCAAACCTGTTTCTGAGCCTGTATACCAACTCGTCGTATGTCAACACCACTCCAGGTTGTTGGGTCAACAACTTCACAGCAGGGCCCCTCAGACTTGCAGCAAGAAACTGAACTGCTTCCCTTTTTGTCCATCCGTTTACTCCAGCACAGGCCTCAAAGTGATGCAAATAATCTTCGACAGGTGTACGTCCATCAAATCTGTCCGGTACCAGATGTGGTCGTCTGCCAATCATAGCATCAAAATTTGCCATCCCCGCATCCTGAATATGTGGGGAAAACTGTGGGGGTGTAAATTGAACACCGGGTCTTGCAGTAGATGATCGTCTCATCTGCTCTCTGGGCGTTGAGCTGAATCCAGCCTGCTGTGCCCCTTCCATCTGTGAGTCATACCTTGGTCCTCTGTCCGCTTGTCCACTCACAGTTGGGGGAATATCCTGTCCACTTGATTCTGCACCGGGTGCTTGTCTTATGGACAATCTTAACTGTTCCATCATTTGGTCAATCTCTGTCATGCTCCTCTCTAAGTGCGCCATCATCTCTCCTGGCGTCGGTCGATACTGCATATTTCCTTGTTGTGCCATTGTCACTGGATCCCACTTCTGACACCACTTGTGACGGAACCGCTGGGCGGCGGCGTGGGTTCGGTCCGCCGGCAGCTCGCTCTTGTCAGGATGCCTGCCGCCGGCGGGTGCGTCGCCGCGTCGATTTCCAAACTTTTAGTCGTGGATCCGTTTGGCAGAGATATACTGCCGCAGTTGACACTTGCACACGCCTCGATCCTGTCAGTACCACAACCAGGCAACCTCCAGACGGCTACACTCTTTGTTGTCAGCTCCAACAGCTCACCCGACCATATGCATCTGATTCCTGTAGTTAATTTCCTACGACCATATGCATCTGATTCCTGTAGTTAAGCTCCTACGACCATATGCATCTGATTCCTGTAATTAAGCTCTCTCGACCATAGGTATAGACTATGGTAATTTCCTCTGTCGTCTGCTTACGACCAGCTACTACGTCTGTTCAGTACAGCAACCACGTCTGCTCCGTACTGCAACCACGTCTGAATTTCCGTACTGCAACCACGTCTGTTCAGTACACGACCACGTCTGATACCGTACTGCAACAACGTCTGTTCAGCACTGCAACCACGTCTGTTCAGTACCACGACCACGTCTGAGTCCGTACTGCAACCACCGACATCTGTTCAGTACTGCAACCACGTCTGTTCAGTACCACGACCACGTCTGAGTCCGTACTGCAACCACTGACATCTGTTCAGTACTGCAACCACGTCTGTTCAGTACCACGACCACGTCTGAGTCCGTACTGCAACCACTGACATCTGTTCAGTACTGCAACCAAGCACGTCTGATTCCGTACTGCAACCACGTCTGTTCAGTACCGCAACCACGTCTGTTACCGTACTGCAACCAGGAACCTCTGTTCAGTACCGGAAACTACGTCTGGTTCTTCGACCATATGTATGGGTCCTTCTGCAGTCAGGTTCCCACGACCACACCCATTGGCTCTGCTCTACTTGTAGTTTTCCCGTTGTCTGCTCCGGACCTCCGACCGTCTGCTTCCAGACCAGCAACCATCCGCTTCAGACCAACCCGTCTGCTCCGGACCACCAGCCGTCTGCTCCAGACTCCGAACCGTCCGCCTCCAGACCAACCAGACTACCAAAAGAGCAAGCCCTGGTATAGTCTCTTGCTGGCGTGCAAAAGACCCAACATACAAGGAAATCTAACCACAGTCGTCGCCTAGGATTCTAGGTTTCCCCGTGGAAAGACATGCGAACGATCATATACATCATTTCGATCGCATCCACCAACTTTATTTATTGGATAGCGAATCCAAATCGATCTGCATACTTTACGTGCAATGCACCCCGTGGGCGCCGTATTTCAACAGATCATCGGCAAAGCCTCACGAGTACACCAACTTACTGTACTTATGCATTAATTATACAATATCTGTTATAGTTAACCTCTGTTACAATCTTAAAACAGCTATAACTTTGGTCTCCGAAACCGGATATGCATGAATGACATATCAAATTAAAGCATTTATTTAGATCAAGCTAGTGATAACCATAATAATCAGTTAAACATCTCCAGGAAATTGTTATTCCACAAAAACGGTTCAAAACATGCATAACTTTCAATGTCTTATCTACGTCGTTATTACTGTAGAAACATGCATGTAATATCGCCAGCTACGACAAAATCATTATAAATCAACCAAAAATAATTTCCTAACACGAAATAAAACCCATTTCGTGACAATATCAATAAATAAATAGAACAAAAAAAGTGCATTTGACAGAATGGGAATATCTTGACTGGAAATAAGACAAAATGGTAATTTGATTTACATTTTAGCCCAAAACGAAATTTGATTATTTTCTCCTAAATATTCCCTTAATATATATTTCAAGCACTTGGAGAGTAGAATTTGCCGTGATATTATATGTTATGTTACAAAGGGCTTTGGGCGTGTTCAATGAAACAGTCCCCGACTTCGCAAACAAAATGGGCATCCCACATTCTACATGAACCTTTTAATACTTGGAATAGACTGTATATGATTCCCTTTAAATGTTGTCTTTCAACATAACTACTTTACTTTCAACGCAAATTTTTCAATCGAATAATTGGGGTGAACAAACATCTTTACGATATGGGCTTGTCTGAATCTAATTCATGTACATTTTCTTATTCTATTTAAAGTATTTCGAATCTGTTTTGGAACTGCCCTGTACTCAACAAATTATTCAGAACTTCCAAACCTCTTTTTTGAACAATGACCTTTATTTGAATACGAATTAATTTTGTTTGGTTGCCCTGACACTCAATACTCAACTGTAAATAATAATTGTCTACATTTATATAGCGCTTAATACATCGGAACGACGTCTCTAAGCGCTTTACAGACATATTATTACCCCGGTCATCGGATCCTTGCATGCCCGCATACAATGTATGTACCTTCTCCACTCCCTGGCGAGCATTCCAACAAGAATTCCAAGACTCAATTGCTAGGTATACTACATATAGGCTTTCACATCCTACCGGGTACCCATTTCACACCTGGGTGGAGAGTGGCAAAGTGTGGATTAACGCCTTGCCAAAGGACGCTAGGCCATGGTGGGATTCGAACACACGACCCTCTGATTACAAGGCGAGAGTCAGAACCGCTACACCACGACGCTTCCACCGTTAACCGATATATTCTTCACACTAGATATTTTGAGTTTTTTTCGACACTTTATAAGGGTGATCGGTTGTGTTTTGGCTCTTTTAAGAATGTATTAAAACGCTATTGTGAAATTGAAAGGGTTCTCAGTCAAACACATCATAAATTTTGTTTCATCATTCAGATAATAGTACGCATGTTCAGTTGTTGTAAACATGTTCGCTTCATGATTTTTCTGGAAATTGAATTGCTCTCGTGTTTGATTTTGAATAAAATCTTCCTATGAAAAAAAAGTTCAATGAAACAGCGGTATGTAAATGCGTTGGCTTGATAAAACCAAACATACGAAGAAGAAACATGGACTTTAAAAGCAGTATGGCTGCTACTTGAAAACCGTCGTCTGGAGGGAAAAACACCCTTTTTTACATCTAAACAAAATTTTTAAAGGTCAAAAGATACTTGATATACCAAGAAGTAGCCGTTAAAAATACCATGCAACAAAAAGTCATCAGAGTTCTGTCAGTGATGACCTCCTTGTGACGTGGGGGGCGATTTCCCGTCAAGGTAATATTCTTACCATGGAGCTGTTATAGCTCTATGTTCTTTTTTTTCAAAGAAAGTCTTTATTTAATATTTCTCCACAACGCATATAAACAAATGCAAAATGTATGTGATACATCGAATTCAATATCATACATATACACAATACATAATTTAAATAAGCTCGATGTGCCTCGATTCATCAAGATATACAATAAACTTATTTTGTTGCATGTGCATAGTTCGTTCTATCTCATGCTGATACTTTAATTCATGTTCTATGCTCTATGTTCTTACCAAGTGCTTGCGATTTTTGTTGGAAACTGAATGAATGTCCCAGTATTATCCAGAACATACTAATAACTCTCATTCCGTGAAGACACACAATGTCATCTTTCGCTGATATCGTACTAGTGATTTGATTTACAGAACGAGTCAGAGAGAAACAGAGAAAACACCGCCGCCACGTCGACAGATCTGCAGTACAAGAAAAATTGATATTATTTATTTCTTCTTTAAAAGCTTAGTATTAATGTAATGAACTGATCAGGTAATGAAAACCCAGCAATAACTTTGAAACAAGGAAACAAATATCTTGATAAAACATATGCAAATTTATTCTGAAATACCTGTCAAGAAACCATTAAATATTTAGTTTCTTAGCAGCACTTTTGCTGTGTTGTAACAGAATATGAACGTAAATCACAAATGAATTTGAGACGAATATGTTTTTCCTTTCACATTTTGTGTTTTGTTATTGTCTTTATAATTAATCTGAATGTTTAGTGAAATTAAATAAATCAATAAATGACATGATTAGATAGGTCTACCAAAATATTAACAATATAATTTCATATTAGACACGAACACAGCCACCTAATTGTCAATGATTTATATATTTTTAGGAGTAAAACGAGAGTCAGAATCAATTACCTTTAGAATAATCTCTTTCAGTCTTTCTGTGACTATGTTCATTGCTATTGCAAGAAGACTGCTGTTGAAGTATGGGTATACTTTCTTCATCCGAGATGCTGGTATAGTGATGGCGATAACTCTCATAAGCTGTTGCGCCCAGACAGAGTGCAAACAGCAGTGAAATAAAAACTCTACCAGCAAAGGAGAAAACGGATTTCATATCAGTATTGGTTTATATCGTTAATAAATAACATGTACAACAGAAGATCAAAAAGACCAGAAGTCCGTTATACAGTGCGTATAAAAAAATCCTGTAAAATTATACATTTGTAATATCCTGAAGATTTTTCCACATTTTAACATTGGTACAGATCCATTTAAGCAAATGACGATATAACTGTCGAAAAATGTTTCCGCTTGAGTGAGCACCATCTTACTTTTGAATAGTTAGTGAAAAATGATTTGCGCAGAACTGAAATAGTTGTGGGAATAAAAGTAGACCTTAATCATGAAGAACACATGGAATTGGGCTAGGAAAAATTGATTTGAAGATATCTTTTACCTTTTTTAATTTGTTTCCTTGCCCAAAACACTTTTAAGAGTGCATTGCGCCCCACCCCACTCCCCCACACACCGATGCCATCGTAACAATATTTGCATTACACTGAGCTGTGATTTACATGAAACGGCTTAGGCTTGATTTTCATTTTGTTAATCATTGTTGAGAAACAAGTATTAAATGAAAAATGAAATGTAAACCTTCTTTAAATGATAAAAACTTAGTGAAAAATGCTGGAGATGTCTGACATGAACTTTTGTTCAGATTCAGTTATGTCCTCAGATCCAGCTGGCAGAAAAAGGGTAAAGGTTGTGCTTACTAAGTGTTGACATTTCAATTTGGGTGGCAAAATTGTTCTAAAATGCTTGAATGTATCCATTTTATTTCCATTGACTAAAAGTGCAAGGGAATGTATGAGAAATGTTTCACAGGGTAAGTTTGAATTTGCCCTGTCCCCTTGACACAGAGTGAAAACGAGCATTTCTGCGCAAACAGATTTCTGCGACCTTTACAAAAATTGACAGTGCTCACTCAAGTGTAACATTCTGTCAAAACTTTTACTTTCATTGGATAGATGAGACCCAAACCCAAGATTATATGTGAAAAAATTACCCACATGTTGTATATTTTTAAATTCCCAGGGCTTTTTCAAAGTGTAAACTTTTTTTTTTGATACGCACTGTATAAAGACTTACAACTATTGTAACTTTGTCATTATTAGGGCCTCCATTCAAATCTTGATTGTGATTGGATGCTTGAGCCAGTGGCGGATCCAGAGGGGGGCGCCCCGGGCGCGCGCCCCCCCCCCCCTATTTTCGCCGGATTTTTTTTTTTTTTTTTTGGATGGTTATATTTACTGGATTGGTACAATGTAGTCAATTTCAAGGGCTAGATCTAGTCAAAACTATATTTTAACTTACACTCATGGCCTTTGTGTTCGCACAAATGCACCTCTGTCATACTGTATTGCAATATGTAAATTCCGGAATTCCAGGGCGCGCAAGTCGATTGGTTGGAAAGTTGCACCACTTGTAATCGGGAGTTGCAGTGCAGTGACCAGTGTGAAGATGTTGGATTGGATATCATTTTTTCCCGAAATTTTGTGTTTTTTGTAACATGCGTTTGTCCGTTTTTATGGCAAATACATGTAAATTGTAAGTAACAGATCGCGAGAGAAAGTGTCAACGATGCGAATGATAATGTCTATCCCCGAGATTATTCTTCACTCAAAGATGAAGCCCTATATCGGGCGCCACGTGCGCAGCATTATCATTCTGCCTTGGTCATGTACGTTTTCACTGAAATGTATAGGTCAGACATATTTGTATTTAATGTAAACTAACTTTTACACTTTCTGGTAGATTCAGAGGCATATTATCCAGGGCGCCCCAACTAAGTTTCGCCGAAGCAATCATTCCAACGAATTATCAATTAAGGAGCAAAATTGTATATTCTCAATCACCAGTCGACCCCACTCCGCGTTTGCTGTGTATAGGCAGCTATTATAATATGTCAGTGTAAGGAGCGAAGATTTTATGTGACGGGGGGGGGGGGGGTGGGTTGGGGAGAATAAAAATACTTTCGTGCTGGGGAAAAACGTCCCGAGGACACATTGTGTATTGTTAAAAAGAAGAAATTGTGACATTAACCCCCCCCCCCCCCCTTACCCCATTTTAATGTTTGATAATCTATAGGTTTGCTGATTACAATATATCTTAAAAAAAAAAATTGCCAGCAAAATCGAAAACGTAAACAATAAAAACGATGAGAATCCCCTTATGAAGCATTATATTACTTTGAGGTTGTGCAGAATGACTGGATTATTGAAGATGATTTGAAAATAATACGAGGGAAAAGGTTGATTACTAGAAGATGATGTCGTTTTTTCTGTAGTTTGTAACAATTTACTGTGCATTTTGGGAAAAAAGAACCAAATTTTATGCATGTTGCCATACGACTAAACAATTCTCGTTTGAAACACACAATGTATATACACAAATGACAATAAACAGAATGGATTATTCGGAACTTACAAGTCTCAGTTTCGTATCATTTAAATGTGACGTTTCAATCACACGATGCAAGCAAGTGAAGAGCCTTTGCCAAATGTATGTTTTGAATGACCGCTTATACGGTGTGTGACTGGAAACCAGCTCCTAAATGAGTCAGTACAGCAGTGGCGTAACTACGGGGGGGGGGGCATGGGGGGGCACGTGTCCCCCCCCCCCCCCAATCGGCTGACCAAAAAAAAAAACGGGGAAAAGGAGAAAAAGAGGGAGAAAGGAAGAGAAACGTAGTGGGAAAGAAGACATTATTGTTCATTATGATGTTATATTATATCATAATTATGTTATGTTATATTACATAAGAAACATTTTTTCATAACTTTATGAGACATAATTTGCTCAGGGCCTATGTCTTCATTGCTCCTGGTGCTCGCATTGTCTGTTACCGAGAAATATAATCATGCTATACTAAAACCTCCCGTTTGCAAGTCAACATACACCAAACTGCCAAATATATTTCCTCGCACTTCGAGTTTAATATTATTGTTTTATGTACAATAGTATGCTTCTTTTTCATGACTACTTATAGTGATTGCCCCATTTTAAGGTCTTAATATAAAACATTTCCTGTCCGTGCTCACGTTCGCAGTAGTGGATTGGTGAAATATGAGTTCCTAGAATCAGTCCTTAAAATGTCCCTTTTTCTAATCTGAATATCAAAAATTTTCAGCTCGCGCTTTGCGCTCGCATCATTTGGTTAGTATAGACTATGTATGGTCTTCGTGGATTCCTAAAAACAAGCCTTGAAATGTCCCTCTTCAGTTCTGAATTTCCTACATTTTCAGCTCGCGCTTCGCGCTCGCAAGAGTTGATTAGTGAGATGGGTATGTTAATCATGATGACAAGTGCTTTATGTGCATGTTTAGATGCAATCCTAACAAAATAAGCAAGCGCTTATTGGCACTCGCATTAGATTACTACTGTGAGATGTGTATAATCTTAATGGATTTCTGAAATATAGTCCTTAAAATCTTCCTATTTGGGGGTCAATATTTACAAAAAATCAGCTCGCGCTTCGCGCTCGCATTATTTAGCGAGACAAGTACGGATTTCTTGATTATTCATGATTACAAAAGATTGATTACAATGTCCTTTTTTAGGTCTGAATATAAAAAACTTTAAGCTCGCGCTACGCGCTTGCGTTATTTGACCAGTGAGAGACATTTCCGTTTGATGGCACTGTCCTTAAAATGGCTCTAATAGGTCAGTATACCCAGCAACTGGGCGCGCTTCGCGCGCTCACTTAGTGACTCAAGATTTTTGCTGGTGCCCCCCCAATGCCATGACTCACGGTACGCCACTGAGTCAGTATGTGTCTTTTAATTCATGAAGTTACAGTGATTTAAGTGTGCATTTTTCTTCTAAAGGTGCTCTCAAAATACGACTTTTGGACATGATTTTTTGAAAAAGTCCTCCCCCCGCTCGGTCGCTTCGCTCCCTCGCCGCTGGCGCCCCCCCTATTTCAAAATCCTGGATCCGCCCTTGTGAGCCCTGTAACCATGGCATTTGTTTATAATTGCTCCAACGTTCTCGTTCCTTTTCATTATCCCCTCAAGGTGCAGAAGTATTATTATCATTATGATCCACCTTTGACCATAATTCCTCTCATTTGATTTTTTCGTTGCACATTCTGTAACACCAAGGAGCTTCAAACAGTTTGAAGCTCCTTGGTAATACCATGGTCACATTTGCTCTACGGCGGCCGTACGGCGAGTCGAAAACAGCCGTTTTATTCATTTTACTAAAACCACCAATATGTAGCTGGTACAAACAAATGTTAAAACGGCTGATTTCGACTCGCCGTACGGCCGCCGTAGAGTAAATGTGACCAAGGTATTACACTAATAATGTCAATGGTTTATAAAACAGTTTTTGTAACATTTAAAAGCTACTGAAATAGTTCAAGTTATCGGCTGCGTGCATGGGTTATTTTAACTAGTACCAGAACTCTGGAGTCCGTTTCACAAAAAAAAAGTTAATGGCAAATTGCAAATTTTGATGAATTTGAATCCGTGTTGAAATCATTTTGATGAGTATTGCACATCCTTTCCAGCCTATAACAATCATTTTGTTTCTATAAGAGGTTAAGACTATATTATCATTATTGAATGGACGAGTATGCATATAAAAAAAGGTAATTACCGAGAAAATTGACACGCTTTTAAAGTAGCAAGGGGGTTAAAAACTATGCAATCCGACAGCCATTGATTTTCTTAACAACGGGCATAGACCCTATGGCCCGTATTCTGAAGTCGGGTTTAACTTAAACTCAGGTTTAAAGTATGGATAGTCAATTGTTACATAAATCACTAACGGTAGAGATATCATTATGTCAGCTCATTTGGCTATCAAATCATGATTGTTTTAAGAAGTATAAATAAATGATTGTCTTCACCATTGATGAATCAAAAAGAGCACAATAAACATAAGAAACATTCAACTTAATGAAAAATTTTGACATGTTTGGCTTCCCATAATTTCGTCTTCTTTTATGAGGCCGCCATCAATTCAAGCCTACCCGCTCACGATGGCGGTCTCCTGCGTTCATTTATTACATTATATATATATATATATATATGTTTACATTTATAAAAGATTAATTTATACTCACATCCTTATTTGTATTTATTATGTAATATGACCACATTGTTTATATTGTGAATTATTTTGTATATTGTAATTATAAATAATTTTGTATTGTGTTTTTGAACGCAGAAATAAATGCAAACAAACAAAAAAAACAATAATTTTAGCACAGAGTTAGACCATGGTCTAAGTTAAACCTGAATTCAGAATGCGGGACTATGTAAACCATTTGAAATTTGGTTCTTAACATAAGTTTGCATGAAATTTATCATTAATGAAGGTAGAAGTAGTATAAAAGGATTAAAAACATAATAATTGCAAACTATCAATACATACATGGTGCATATGAACCCAGAATCGCTTGATGGATTTAGTCTATCACTGCAGTTGATCATCTGATCCTTAGTACCGTTAAATAATAAAATCTCTGCAATGAGAAAAGAGTGGCATAAAGAGGTCAATTTAGAAATGTTCGTACTTGAAAGCGATACAGCAATGTTATCGATTTATCTGGGGAGGGTGGTGGTGGTGATGATGATGGTGCTGGTAATGGTAATAATGATGGTGGTAATGGTAGTGGTGGTGGTGGTTGATGGTAATGATGATGATGGTGGTAGTGGTGGCGATGATGATGATGATTATGAAGATTATTATAATTTATTATATTTTAGTATTTTTTTAATTTGCATTGTTACTTGATTTTAACGGAACTAAATTCAAATCAAATCAAAATCAAACCAAAAATTAACCAAACCTCTGTACGGAGGTAAAAATCCCAATATTCAAGAGGTTTAGCCATGGCAACTATAAAAACTACTGCTGTTGCTATTAGTCGTATTCCAACTACCACCACTACGACTCTACCGTAAACTACGAGCTTTAACGATAAATACAAACAAATCTGTGTAAAAATAAATATTTCTAATCATACATAGGCCTGTTCATGAACAATATATATATAATTCATACTCACCAATTAATTTAATGGCATCATTGATATCCTTTCCTGAACATACTTCAGGAACGCAGAGGCCAAGTGACAATGAACCACTCACCTAAAAAATGCACAGAGGTGTACTTATCATATTAGCAATTGGGAGAAAAGTCTAATAACTCAGAGCCCAAGTTATATGGGCGTGGTCAATGGCGTGCATGCTTTGAAACCTTGTCAGGTGAGCAGATATTTTCTTAGAACAAAAAAATGGAAGAAGAAGAGATCGTTGGTCAGCCTGACATTTCTAGAAGGACTTTCCCGATAAAATATTTCTGACATTAAAGAAAAAGATTCCTCTAAATTATGTCAGGTGCATTCTCCGCCCCTTGGTGGGCGTGGCTGATATACTCTCCTCTAGCTTACACATAATAACAAAATACATTATAAAGTTTTACAAGAGATTAAGGGCGTGGCAGATCACCCCCCCCCCCCCGATTATCCCTTGATTCCCCCCCCCCCTTATACATAATAATAAAATACATTGTAAAGTTTTACCAGAGAGTAAAGGCATGGCAGATCACCCCCCCCCCCTATACATAATAACAATATATTATAAAGTTTTACCAGAGAGTAAGGGCGTGGCAGATAACCCCCCCCCCCCCAATCATCCCTTGATTCAACTACTGTATTACCCTCGTGCTGAATGCCTCTACGTGTATTGGTAACTTGAGGAGACAGTAATGAAGATCTGTAGCGTCCATACACTGCCTGAAATCTCCTAACCAGGCGAGATTACCCTGTAAGATCCCCGAGGATGGCTTGCCCGTTGCATCTATGACTGAAACGAAAAAGCAAATTAACTTGATATTAAAGAACTTTGTAGCTTATTTTGCAACCATTCATTAAATATTACCAAGGGGTTTAAAAGTTGATGGGGGGCTGACCATGCACAAGTACACCATTCTTATCCCCCTCCCGTGGTTAAGCATTCCCTGTTTTCAACGGCTTGACTTGATTTTCTTTAAAAGTGTAGGCCCATTCTTTCTCTTTTAAACCTGTACACAACTATAATAACTAAAATGTGTCCAAGGATTCACACATTTTCAGGAACTGTTTATTTTTACCCTTAATATATACTCCAATTGAAATATCAAAATCACTGAATCAAATAATTAAAACGAAAAGAAGTGTTTCGAATTCATCGGGTTTCAACACTATCATGCTTAACCACAATATGTAATACTTATGTAGATATGCTATTCGAGAATAAAACTAATTCCTATGGTGCTATACTGGTATTGACATGGACTGTCAAACATGAATTTAAATTTCCGATGATGGTATTAGAGACACGGACAAGGATTCAACTTACTTGTATTCCGCTTCTCTCCTCCTTCTGCGAAGATCTGCTCAATCTCAGTGAAACATTTTGATTTATAAGAATCCTCACCAACCCTGAGAGATGAAAGAATGTTCTCTTCAATCCAGTCATTCCAAAATGTCATCATCTTCTCGCCTGGTAAGTCATTCCTCTCAAGCCCAGCTCGGACAGGAGAGAAACAACATACACCCGATAGGAAGAATAATATACCTAGGTAGATAACAAACATACACAAAAAAATAATAATGCGGGATACCTATCTAGCATCATTCTTCAAGGTCCAGAGGGCCTGTCTCTCATCTTTCACAACATGGGGCATGGGTGCGAATCACAGCCATGGCGCATTTTCCTTCAGCAAGATATTTAGCCACATTATGATGCACTCAACTCGTGGTTAAGCCGGGAAATAATATATGTGTTTTGTACTGTTGTCATTGTTGTATCCTATAGAAAACGTAAAGATATTATTACCATTATTACTCAAAAGTCCCTGGAGTTTAAACGTAACAAGATATAACCATAACAAGACTGGGTGGGATGATATAGCCCCCCCCCCCTTTCCCCCGACAAATTTGTAACGCGAAAAGCTGGCGCCAAGCGCCGCCTCACAGTGGGCCAGAATGAATATTAAGGGGACCAAAATTATAATCCGTGTTAATAAAGTTTTTACTGAAACATTTTGTTCAGGGGCAATAACAATGTCTTTTTATTATTGTGAGCTCTTTTTGAAGAATTTTGTGACCTTTTTCGAGATTTTAACTCGAATCGTTATTAAACCAGCTCTGGTAACTTTGACACCACGAAAGTGTTTACCAGGAGTGGAACTAGACGCTGGAAATAGACGTCGGTGAACGCCAACGTAACGAAGCCATTACCGATTATGCCGGGGCTACAGCCGGCCTGCAGCCTGTTGGAGATGACCACTCGTCTCACTTAGCTGGTTAATCAAGCATTTTACCGGCCACGGGAACTGTTAACCTGGACGAGTTCAATAAGAACCTGGGAACGCTTTTTTGGCCGAAAGTTTTTGAAGCGATCTCGAAGGCGACCTCGGAATCAATTATGGACACTGTAACACAGCGTATCAATCAATCGATCGACCATGACAATCAATCAAAGATGTCAATGATTCAAAAGTTAGAAGAAATTCAAGATTTGCATCAAAAGATGAAGAAATCAACTTCCGAAATTGAAGAGCTGTATGAATTGAAGAATTCCCCAAAGTTGCCTGCGAATCTATGACTTGCCAGAATCTGCAAATGAGAAGACCTATGATGTGACCTTGAAGCTAATCGGTGACAAGCTTGGGATCCAACTGCTATACCGAGAGATATCGATAGGTCTCATAGGCTCTATAAGTAATGCAGAGCTCTAAGACAAGACCAAAGTGGAGAAACTGAGAACGAAAATAATGAGGAGAAGATGGAAATTTATTGTAACACAGCATTGATCTGGGCAACAGAAGGTAAAATGAAAAGGGGCAGGCCCAAAAGAACTTGGCGGCGAATAGTAGAAAAAGAAATGACCCTGGCTGGATGGAGGACGTGGGCAGAAGCCAGATCTGTGGCCTCTGACATGTCAGATAGGCAAAGATGGAAACGTTCGCTGGAGGCCCTATGTGCCACTAGGCATCTGGAGGATAGGTAACAGGTAACATGGGCTCTATATCCAAGATATCATGAAGGTCACATGGAATCAAGCCTCTACTTGTCAAGTTTGCCAGCAGAATGCCAGGTACAATGCAAGGAATGATGTGTATCGCGCTCGCATGAAGCTGCAAGGAAGCAATATTTTCATCAATGAGCATCTCACCAGAAATCGTCAAGCTCTCTTCAATTGCGACCACGTGAGGTTCCAATTGCAAGTTTATTTAAAAATACCCCTTTCATTACTGTTCAGCACCGAGGTGTTATTTTTTACTATGTTATATTTTTTCCAATTTTGCAGTGGTATTTTTTTTATGCATCTCAATACTATCTAATTAATTATTTTGGCACCCTTTTCAGTATTCCCTTTTTAAACGTGCAATATTTTGTGTAATAGTATTTATATATTTTTATTTATGTCTTGGGAGCGGCATGTGTGGGGGCTCATGCCTTCGGGCAACAGTGATGAATTTCGCTTTTGTGCCCCCTGACCCACATGCCGTTCCCGCATTCTTTGCATGTTAATGTACTGTAAATTTTCTAATGTAATGTGTATGTACTTTTTTATATTGGTCAAATAAATAATAATAATAATAACCAGGTTCGCGACCACGTGAATGTGCGAAAAGCCTCGTAAAACGACGGCAATATCTCTGCTCTGACAATGGATAACAGGAGAGTAAAAATCTTGGCTGGACGCGACCTATAAAACTTATAAGGAACATTTCGCAATATGACTCAGCAATATCTGACGTTTTTACGTGCCAATAAGGTATACCCATGTCTTGATTGTTCTAAGCCTGCAAAAACAACCATAATACTGTCCTTTTTGTACCACTTGTTATGTTACCGTTTCATAATTTACTTGAACAGAATGTGAATGACGATAGAAAGGAACCTGCTTACAATAAATTTCATCGTGACGGTTGTGAATTAATATTTAAACACCTAAGTATGCATCGTGGCTTACAGATCTGTCTAAATGTTTGCTCCCTTTAAGAGTGTCGATGCATTCACTTAATGTGAAACCAGTCTGGATGACAATTACACGCTCCATGTAGATATAGACAAGGAGGTGGTATCATATTACACACATGGAATCAAATCGAATTTTCAACTATCCTTCTTTTTCTACTTTTTCTTCTTCTTTTTTCTTCTCCTTCTTCTTCTGATAAAGTACAGTCCATCGACTGGTGTATTGTCGTACTACATTTGGATGGTCTGTTGTGGAGTATGTGCAGTGCCATTTTAAAAGATTTTACAAAGTTACTAAGTGCTGACAGAACTTAGTAACTTTGTAGAATCTTTTAAAATGGCAAAAAACCATGCTCCTTTATCAATGAACTGAATGATAACCTTGGTTACTCTGCAAAAGTAAATTATATTGTGATTTGGTATCGACCACCCGATATACCTCAACGAGTTGTTCAGTAAGAGTATCTAGAATCGAAATCAAACGATTATTAATTCATGGTGACCAAAATTGTGATGTAAAGGCATGGGTGAAATGGTGAAAGGTAGCAAGCGGTGATGATTTTTTTCTCTCCACTCCACGACCGCTCCAACAACGCTCGGGCGGTGTGACCATGCCTTTAGAAAAGAGGGCCATGCAGCAAGTCATATTAAGAAACTACGGCAATTCATTTCTAAACCAACGAGAGCAACATCTGAAACTAGTACTATCATTGATTTGTCATCAAATAGCACCAATCAGACTTAGCGACCACTACATGCTTGTAGCTGCAGTTGGTAATTGTAAACCACCAAACTCAAACCATATATAGGTACATAGAATCTTGAAACCCGGAAAGCATTAATCTCAATCTCAACAGTTTATTTAATGATTTATATGCTGAATCTTGGTGTCAAACACCAAGTACGAATGATGTTTCTAATTCTTTCAGTAAATGGTACACTGCTTTTAGGAAAATTCTCGATAACCACGCTCCCTAAGTAAAGGGTATATATAGGCGCGTTAGGAAGAGAGGTGCTCTTATAGTCCTTCGATAAATAGTGGAATAGGAAATGATCATGGGAGAAAGGGACAAACTTAAAGCAAAAGCTGGAGTAACTAGACTTCATAGTGGTTAAAATACGTATAAAGCATCTCGAAACCATGTAACAACTGTTATTCGCAAATATGAGACTATGTTACTGAAACTCTATTGAAAAATAAAGGTAGACCTTCATAAATTTGGAAACTCTTACGAACTCTGATAGCAGAGTCGAATCAGTCAAACGTGATAAATTGCATTCAATGCGGAAACATTGAATTTGTAAACCAGAAAGATATTGCAAATGTTATCATTGACGTATCTAAAAAACAACAACAACTAAAACTTGCTCATTCGCTCACAAAAGGCAATGCCATTCAGTATCTAGATAAAACGGAGGATGTTTTTCTTTCTTGCAAATCACTGAGCGTGACAGTCTTTTGCCACCATTCCTAAACACAAAGCCAATCGTGCCCTACTCTTCTAACAGAGTATTGGGTCCATCATTTTGGATATATCTAGCACAATACAATGGGAATTGTATTTTGTATCTGTATGTTAACAGGAAATCAATGAAAACAGCTTTGCTCATTCGATTTTTTATATTTTTTATCCAGCATAAATGTTGAATAGATAAACAAATGAAAGAATAAATAATCATTATAGAAGAAACAATAGAAGTTCGTTCTAAAAACAAGTACAATGCTTCTTGCAGTCTCGCCTACGTTACGCGATTCAATATCATGAATATAATTATGTAGCGACAGAGTCCGACTTTGAAAACGACAAAGATGAATTTCATAAAGACAAGAAAACAAAGCAATTCATATGATAATAAAATGCTAGAATCATTGACCCAAAATGACCTTTGACCTTGATCATGTGATCTACATGTAAGATTCGTGAAAGACGATCAGTGATACTTGATTACCCCATGTCCACATTCATTACTAAAATATATATATATATATACAATCAGCAAAATAAGTTCTTGGACACTTATAAAAGATAAAATATTCCATATCATTGTATGTCAACATGACCAGACAATATTCCTCTTCTATTACGACATGACATTTTCATGAGAACAGTCATGCATAGATGGTTAAATGCTTTAAACAATAGCAATGTCAGTAAAAGAAAATTGCAAGAAATGAATCAGTCAGTGCACGGCTGGTTACGTACAGGCAAACAATAGCAATGTCAGTAAAAAGAAAATTGCAAGAGAACGGTCATTCTTTCAGTTGTGAAAGTTTGTGTGGCATAAATATCACTTAAACGATAAAATCAAACTTGAAGTCAAATACCACTCTAAAAGTGAAGAGAAATTTATCCACCTTGGATGCATCACTATTCCAATGGAATTTTAAGTCAAAGTTAGTCGATGAAAAAAATGTCAAATTTCAGTATCTTGGCATAAGCAAAAGAAAATTATCCTTATCCTCTTATCTTCTGCAGGGGTGGTGGCCCTAGGTCGACCACTGCTAGGGCGGTCTTCATCAGTAGCCAAATGGTCGCATGTCATAAGGTGGTCCAATTTCGCGAACAGGGTAAAAATTGTCAACATTTTTATTTTTTGATATGTTAAAGCTATTACCATTCTCGAAATAATGAAAAACTTTTAAGTCTCAAATACCTTTATTTTTCCTTAAAATGACTAATTAACAGCTAATTATTACATAGACGTCAATGTAAATGTGAATTTTGAAATGCGTTTTTCTCAAATTGGACCTGCTGCACATAAAATGGTGTCAAAAGTTAATGCAACATTGGATCACCCTATAGTATTTTGCAGTTATAATCTTGAAACATCAATAATTAAACCTGTACCAAATATTGAATAATTATCTATTATTGTAAGCATATTAATTATACTAATTAATTAACCGTATTTAATTTCACATTTTTGCCCCAAAAATACGTGTCACTGTGTTTATATGCTTGGCAAAATGACAACATCATGGGTAGAAATGTTTGTTGCAATGATACACAACATTTACACTAAAAATTAGGATTACAAATTAGATAATTAACCAAATTTCTCCAGTTTACTAATTGATTAGGTTGCAGATCAGAGCTGACATACACATGTATTTCATTGCTGCACCCCTGTTACTTCAAACTTAATGTGCTATAGTTTTTGTTCCTGATATTGTATTGATCTAATTCATAGTAATATATTTAGCCTATAGTTCTAGCTTTAAAATGAGATCTTACTCAATAAATTTGGTCAAGATGCTGTGATGTAGCAACAATTTATCCATGGCACCGTGTGGAAAATTGTTCATACGCCACCCTTTTTGCATACCCAACTTATGAAATGCGACCCAATACCAATGGTTCAAATTTGAAATTGTTGTTGGTGAAACTTGGAAATATCGAGCCACTTGTCTAAATGACTGCTCAGACTGCAACATTCCTATTGCACTTGCACGCTCTTGGTTGGAAAGCTTCATCTTGAAAGTGGGTGTCCAAATGATCCATCTCATCATGCATCTCATGATGCATCCCTAAGCATTCAATTCAAATGATAACCACCTGTTGAAATTGTTGAATGTATGCCTAAAGGATGGCCATGATCATTAGCCATTTCTTGCAATCTTCTTTTACTGACATTGCTACTTTTTAATGCATTTAACCACCCATGCATTGCTGTTCACATGAAAATGTCATGTCATACTGGAAGAGGAATATTGTCTGGTCATGTTGACATACAATAATTTGCCTTTCATTATATCTCTATGGAATATTTTAACTTTTATAAGTGTCCAAGAACTTTTTTTGCCGAGTGTATATCCATATTCTTTCAAAGTTTTGATGGTATTTCAACTATCCCAAACATGTATAGGCCTAAAGAAGTCTTGCCATCGACTTGTAGAGATGGCAAGATAATTTTTAAGTAGGCATGATAACCCCATAAACATGGTAACGTTTATGATCATGTTAACATGGCGACCGAGACACGTTATTTCGCCAAGTCGATATATGAAAAAAGATGTATATGTTACCATAATCCATATTAGAACAAAAGTCAAAATGCGCCCATTCTTTGTTAGAACTTTGTCAGGCAAACTCGTTTTCCCCGATTATAATTCATGAGGGGGTGGGACAAGTGCCCCCACTCCCCCCCCCCCTCCCGCGCCTCCGGCGCTTATGTAGGGCTAAAACTGTCTTCTGTGATGAAGTGGGATGTGTTCGTCGATTCTTTCTCAAGGACTTCACAAGGGGTACTCATTGAATTTTCTCCGTAATAAGTATAGGTATTTAGGAAATCACAAAGCTTTTTGGCCCTCACAGTGTTGTGTAAATTCCAAGATATCTTTCCTATGATAATCTCCTTTTCATGGAAATCTTATTATTTGCAGTGTTTTGCTCATAACAGCCTTTTAAAATGTGCAGTGGGATTTCACTGTCCACGTTTATGGTCTATTTGCTTGGGGTTTTTTAAGGAGAGGAGGAAGGGGCGGGATGAGACTGAAGAGAAAGTCAGAGAGAGAGAGAGAGAGGGGAGGGGGGCGGATGGGGCGGTCGCTTTGACAAAGCGTTTGCTGAATATAAAAGGATGAATTGCGATGAAGAGAATGGAAAGGGAAGGGGGGTAGTTGTCGGATGTCAAATAAAGCTAAATAAATTTATCTAGAATTTATCTAAAAAAAAAGGCTTCCAAAATATAAAGTGTCCGGACGCCTGACCCCCCCCCCCCTCATTTCTAAAACATTCTCTTTCTGTTCTAGATATATTAAGAAACATTGAATATCATGATTTTTGTTAGATTAGGAGATTTTTTGTTTGTTTAAGATTGTACTTTTTTTCTTTCTTTCTTTCATATCCTTTTCCTGGCATCATTCTATCCTTCCTCTTTGCCCCTTTTTTTATTCCATCCTATCTTTCTTTCCTGATCTTCTCTCTCTGTTCATTTTTCTTTCTTTCCTTGTTTGTCTTACTCTCCGTCCTATTTTAAATTTCCTTTTTTCCTTCATTTTTTCTTTCCACTTTTCTTTGCTTCCTCTCCCTTTTCTTTTCATTCTTTCTCGATCCTTCTCTTTTTTAAATTCTCTCCTTAATTTTTCCTCCCTCTCTTTCATCCTTTCTTTCATTCTTTATTCTATTTTTCCTTCTAATTTGTGTCCTTTTTTCTTTATTTCCCTCCCTCCCTTCCAGGGTGACCAGACGTCCCGTATTTCCCGGGATTGTCCCGTATTTTGCTCCTTTGTCCCGGCGTCCCGACAAACCCTTCCCGGGACGCCTTTTTGTCCCGTATTTAAGAATATTGAACAGAATGTAGTGATTTTTTTCATCAAATAACCAACAGATGACGAAGCAGAGATAACAATGAAACTAATTTGGAGATATAATCGGTGGAACAATTATTTAGTTTTCATAACTAGATCTTGTTGTTTCAGCTTTCGTTTTGAGTCTTGTTGTGTATGATGCCGCTGTTTCATCTAATTTTTAAGTTTGACAATGTTTCACTTTAAAATTTTACTCATTTCTAAATAATGTTAGTTTTTCAAAATTCTGAAAATATATTAAAAAACACCAAACTTCATTATGATTTTTGTTAGATGACTTGATTTTTTTGTTTGCTTGAAGTTTGAACTTTTTTCCTTTTTCTTTTGTATCATTCTTTGTTCATCCTTATATCCTTCCTGCTTGCCCTTTTTTGTTCCATCTATCTTTATTTCCGATCTTTTTTTCCTGAACCTTTCTCTCTCTGTTCATTTGTCTTTCTTTCCTTCTTTCTGTTACTTTTCTTTATCAAATTTCCATTCCTTATTTCCTGAATTCATTCATTCTTTCTTTCCTTAAACTTTTCTTTGCTTCCTTCTCACTTCCTCTCCCCTTTTTCGTTCTCTCCTTCCATTATTTTCTCTTTTTGTCATTCTCTCATCTCTTCATTCTTTCCTCCCTCTCTTTTCTCCTTTCTTTCATTCTTTATTTTATTTTTCCCTCCAATTCTTTTCCCTTATTATTTCTTTCCCTTCCTTCCTCCCTTCCTATTTTCTTCTTTGTTTCTTTCTTCCAAAGAATGAAGGAAAATATTTCTTTCCTTCATTCTTTCTTTCCTCCCCTTTTTCTCACTTTCTTTTTTCCTTTCTCTTCTTTATTTTGTCTTTCACACATCTATTCATCTTCCCTTCCTTTCTTTTTTTGTCTTTCTATATTCAAAGAATGACGGAAACCTTTTTTCTCTCTTTTATTCTTTCTTTCATCCTTCTTTTATTCTAATTTTCTTTAATGTTTTTCTTTTCATTTTCCCCTTCAGTTCATTTTTCCTTTCCTTTTCTTTTGTCTTTTCTTTCTCTCCTTCATTTACCCTCCCTTTCAATTCTTTATATTTTTCACATGTCTAACATTGTGTATCTTTTTGATCTTTTTTGTTGATTGTCCCGTCTTTCTTTCAAAGAATAAAGGAAGCATTTTTTCTTTTATTCGTTCTTTCTTTCCTCATCCTTTTTTCTTGCTTCTTTTATTTCTCTCCCTTATGTTTTCTTTCACACATCTTCCCTTCTTTTCTTTTTCTTTCCTTCTAAATTCATTTCAAATAATGACGGAAACATTTTTTTCTTTTATTCTATCTTTCATCATTTTATTCTAACATTCCTTTTTTTCTTTATTTTTTCCTTCATTTTCCCCTTCATTTTTTTCTTTTTATCCGTTCTCAATTCAACTCTTTTCTTACACCTTTTCATTCCCTCCTTCATTCTTTCGTTCACCCCCCCCCCCCCCCCCCACCTTCCAATTCTGTACATTTTTCCCCAAGTCGAACACCGTGTAGCCTCCTTTGTTGATCTTTTTTAAGACCTGGCTCGGTCGACCGCTCATGCAGCGTACTTTGTCGATTGTCCCGTATTTCTTTTTGTGAAATCTGGTCAGTCCTGCTTTCAGCTGGTTCCAAAATCAGATTTTCGTCTTCGAAATCACGACGTTCGAAATCGTGAGCCGCCATGTTTGCATAAAATTCGTGAAGCCGATGTGAAATGCATTATGGGTGAAAACACTACTGCGCAAGCGCAAACCCGAGCTGTTGATCGCGTCGATCAACTTTCCTTATCTGCAGGGGGTGGAAACTCCGCTTCTGCATCCGGTCAGACATGGGGAAATTTTGGAAGGTCAAAAGTGCACACTGCTCCCATTTTTCGCGTACAAGGCTATGGACACCGCAACTTCATGGCACACCAGCGAAACAGAGGCGTGGTCATAAATTGGCCTGCGCGCACAGCGTAAAAATATGCAAATAAGCAAATTGTCACAAATTAGCATAATACGCGACGTGATTGAATATGAAATGTATTCATAGAGCTGCGTCTTTGGTAAATTCATGTCATTGATCGATCCCCCGTTCACCCCCTCAAGGTATTCAGTTGTTTATTCATCTTTTCTTGTTTACATATTTTTTATTTTTTCGCGATTATTACTACATCAATTAATTCCCTTATTTATTTGCTAGATATTTCCCTGGAAGACATTTTGGAAGCTTACAAGAGATTCATTAGTAGGATTGAACTTAGGGATCTGCTTGCTCTATTGGTGTTCATCACTGCCCATTATTTTCATTACACATCATGAATAGCCACAAATATTTGGTTATTATTATTATTTTTTTGGGGGGTGGGGTAAATACTTAAAATGATGAGAAAAATCTGAGCAAGAGAGCAATCAGGTCATTTTGTCTTTATTTTGAAATTGAAATGAACAATCTGGTGCAAATCTTATGAAGATTTTTTTTTTTAAAGTCTGAGTTTGGGATGGGAGCAAAAGAGAGCCCAGTACCCCCCCCCCATGTATTTGCTCTCATCAAGGCTATCTTAAAGGTCACTTCCAAATAAAATAAAAATTTTGTACCTGCCCACCCCCTATATTTCTCTATCGATTCCACCCCCCCCCCCTCTCTCTCTCTCTCTTCCACACACACACATTCCACATAATCATGTGAGCAAACAATTATTCTCATTTCATTTTAATTCCTATCCCACTTTTAAATCAAACTCATTCATGTCCAGGGCCGTCGCCAGGGGGGGTGCGGAGGGTGCGAACGCACCCCCCTTCAGAACAAAAAAAAAAAAAAAAAAAAATACCGGAGGGGGGGGGTAGGGATACTTGAGGGCTCTTTTGAAAAAGATCTGGCCGGCGGGCTATATAACTGCATGAAATTGAGTTAATACGTTGTTTTTTGTGTTTTTGTGTTTTTTTTCATAAAAAGCACCCCCCCTAGAAAAAAGCTGGTGACGGCCCTCATGTCTTTAATTCGGCTGCACCTGAATGTCACAGTATGCCATGTTGCAATGGCTTTCATGGGCTATCTTGCCACGCATGTTATTTTGATACTAAATACCTGTTGTACTAGTATTATACCCATGGATACCCGACATACAGAATCAATCAATCAGTAGCACCATCATATTCCAGTCATATAGAAGTAATCTTCAGTGCTATTTCATCACAACACAGTTTGGTAGCAATAACATCATCATCACATATCTTTCACGGAATATAAATTGGTGGATTAATTAAATCACGAATATCAAGATTAGAAAGTAATATTTCAAATTAAAATGTTTATTAATTAATAAATTTTTGAATACATGATAAAAATATTTTTTCTCTTTTTTCTCACCAAAGCATCAAATTACATCAGCAAAATGCCTATAATGAGTGCAAAAGAAATTGCAAAGATATTACAAGAGACGGGATGTATTTTTTTGGTAAAATCTAGAGAAAAAAAATAGAAAAAAAATAAGTATGTATATTCACTTACATAGTTATTGATAAGCCTTACATAGTCAATATAAGGGGGGCATCAAGGATGCCATTAATAAAAAGATTATCGATATACCTCTCAAAGTCAGTTACTCAAATATCAAATCATTATTTTAGCATTTGCTGACAAGAAATAGCCTGCTAATCTAATCGGGGACACTTCATAAAAAAAGGAGCACATTGCCACATTTCTCTAAAGAGTGCCTTCCCAAATCTGCACATTAGAAAATCAGTAACAAAGTTGCTTATTGTCTATTGTTGTGAAGTGCTGCTAGAGCTGTGTTCTATTTCCAACAAATTCTTTTATTTTCAGAGCTAATCTAGTTCATTATATGGGACATCGACAATACAGTGTTACAAAAACAAAGAGATTAAAAACGAAAAAAAAAAATAGTACAACTTTTCACTTCCCCCAGAAAATGAATTCAACAGCTTAATGTCCAGCAATACATAGAGGTTCTTGTTTCATAAAGACTTCAATTATGGTAAATTGGCCCCAAATGTAACTAGCAACTAGCATGGGAACCCCAATTTTGATCTGTTGCTTTAATGTTTCCATAGTAATTACCAGAATTTCAAAGTTAGAATAGTAGTTAGTCTTAAAGGGGAGGTTTACCCTGACAAAAGTTTATTGTAAAAATAGTAGAAAAAATAATAAAAAATATTGCCAAAGGTTTGAGAAAAATTTATCAAATAATTAAAAGATATTAGAATTTCAATTATTTGATTTGTGACGTCATATGCGAGCAGCATTCATACATAGCGAATGGTAAAAAATCAAATAAATGTCATTTTCTCAGAAAATTGAAACTGATTCTTGAATAGAAAACAAAATTAGGTCATCAGGAACCATACAAAATTTGAAATTCATGCATTTTATATTACATAACACATGGGGCAGCTGCTCGTCTACTATGACGTCACAAATCCAAAACTTTGAACTCTAATAACTTTCTTACTTTTTAACGGATTTTCCTGAAACCTTCACCAATGTTTTTTTACTAATTTTTCTGCTATTTTTACAACAAAGTTTTGTTTAGGGTGAACTTCCCCTTTAATGAATTGGGGTCCTGGACTGAGAGTGATTTCTTCGCCCTTTGTTCTGTCACATTGTTTTTATTATGCACATTTTTTCAATGAAAATCCAATATTTCTTATCACCTTTATATGTCTGTAGGCATGTATGTTACATAGCCCAGACCTCAGTAAAGGTCCATTCTGCATTGTTTAGATAACCAGAATACAACCTATCCCTTTCAAACTACTAATATTATTCAAAGTGCTTTCACTACTATAAGTACTACATGTAGATGATTAGAACATTAATAAGGGGGGGGGGGGTAAGTGTGCCCTTTGGAAAAATATTTTAATCTTGTGTGAAACCTATGGACCTAAATATCTATACTCCAATTAATCTTTTTTTCAACAGATGTGTAGTTTAAGCAGCATTCAATATGTATTGACACATTTATTTAAATTCATTCAAGTTTTTAAATCTGTAATTGCAATGAAGAAACTGCTTTTTATGAACCTGGCCTTCATATTTCGTCTTGATCTGCCCTGGTGATACTCAAACAGCTTGTGAAACCTGCATAGTAAACAAAAAGAGAAAGGAACCAAATGAACTGCTGATATAAATTATTCTTACTCATCTAGTCCAGTTTATTTAGAAGTTTTAAACTTTTTATGAGCCCCTACTCTTCCATGCAATATTATTTAGAAAATGCACATGTAGTAACTTATGTTGCCAGATAAAAATCATAGATCACTATTATAGATCATTATTCATATAACTTTTTTTATTAAGTGTGAAAACCCATTCAAATATATATCGAAAGATTAATCTCAATATTTTGTCCTTTTTTAATTCTGTCTTCAGAGAAACTGAGTTTTAAAGTGATTTTATGTATGATTAATATAGCTAAAAGAAATGGACAATAAGTATGCATTGATAATGATGGAAATACTGGTGAATTTGAATCCAAAAGAATATTATCTCATCATGGAGCTTTACTTTATGGGATAACATGATTCAGAAAAAATAGGTTTTTTATATTTTTATGAAAACAAGCATACCTGGCAAGCTTTTAGATCAGATATCCTGTTACTCATCAGATTGTACCTCTTGGTGATGTGCAAATGGTATTTGACTTTGTACTTCTGACTAGGCTGGGACTGCTAAGAACTGGATCCCATTGGATCTGCAATTCAATATACATACAATACTTTACAGTTAAAAATTTCAAAAGTGAAAAACAAAATTCCTCTCTTAAAACAATTTTTTCAGAGTTTCCAGCTTTCACAATTCCCAACTAGAAAAAAGCAGGTCTTGACCAAAAACTAAATGGTTCAAGCATACATGGCCTACTATAGTGAGGTCTTTTGTCAATCTTCAATATATATATACACCAAGCCAGCTTTGACAGATGTAGGATAATTATCATTTTTGTGATATGGCTCTCGCTCATTCATCAGTGCGATACAATCATTAAATTTTTTGCACTAGTCTATAAACATGTCTGATTTGAATCTCTACGTTAAGTGAGTTCCTCTTAAGTTTGATTTTTATTTAAAAATAGGGTTAGCTCACTTGCTGGCAGGTTTAAATGACCCTTTGCCTTTCACCACAAATAACACCAAGTGAGGACAATAAAGATAAATCAATTGGATCAGCTGCTCTCTTTGCTTAGCCTTATACTTAAACAATTCAAAATAGGGCACTATAAATTTTCTCAACCCTTCCAAAAAACAATTGAGCAGTTTGAACCCTGACAAAGAAATGTTACCCCCCCCCCCCCCCCCCGAAAAAAAAATCATTAAACTACGTTGCTAGGCTAATTATATTTTAGTCCAATGGTCCAGCCAGGAATTAAAATAAAGTTAACTTAAATCTTTGTAGAAAAAGTGGAACCAGACAGGTCTAGAATTTTATTTTTAGAAATCTATATCTAAGTTAGACCTATCCTAGGGCCTTACTTTTATTTTAAAAAAGAAAAACGTTAACATCTGTCTCAAATCATTCCATGCCATGGCAAAATCTACCAATATCATTCCAAACAGATTCAGTTCATTTAGATTTCATTTCATTTCATTTTAAATGCAGATAATTATATTGAAATAGCGGTGTCGAAAAATCAGTACTAGGCCCATGGCCTATAACTTCAAATTTCAACTCAAGCTTGTTTGACAATTAATTTACAACACCTAATGACCTAGCCTACATCGGCAATTTCGCAGCCGGCTGGCACCGGCGATATCAAAGTCCGCATCCCGCTCTGGCTATATACGGTATTTGGCTTAATTTGGATGCAGCTTTGCCGTAAACAAGTCCACATCTACCCCTGATATTTGACAATAAGAACTGAAATACAGATTTAATAAGGGCGGACATGAAGCATCCCAATTAACCAACTTAGTTCTACGAAAAACTATGTTATTTTCTGAGAAAATATGTCAGTCAGATTTCAGACTTATTTAGGATCAGACAGGAAAAAGAAATGGAAGTATGGAAATTGTGGTTTGCGTTGTAAACTGCACATAAAGCCATGCATGCGACGCCGAACCCCAGCAAACACATTACAATATCAACTAAGATCAAAGTAAGGAATTGAACTTAACTTACTTTTATTCCTATGGAATGTCATTAGATTGATATTAATGTCTCCTCCAAGATTTTCTGCTCCTTTGAAGTTCACTCAGAAATCATGATTTCAAACATCAATTCTAAAAACAGATAATTAGACTTGCTATTGTATTTCAAAAAGTTGAATTTCGCAGAATCAAAAAGAACGACACTTCGCACAGATATCGTAGGGAATTGTGGGACGGAAAAAAATGTTTAATGCATGAGTACATGAATAAAACATTAGCGTTTTATCCAATCATACAAGTGCATTGTGCGTATTTTGACGTCATTACTCATGAATTAAACATTGACCTTCCAAAATCAACCTTCAAATTGGACAAATGGCAGCCATGTTTGTTATGTACAAAACCTATGGAAAATCAAAAACGCGCGAAAAGAGTTGCCTCTCTAGCTCCCTTCGGGAGCTTACGTATACGTAAGATCGTATCTCTGTGCTTATCTGATTTACGAGCGGCCTCTGTAGTGCGCCGTGAGGGACCCTGCTGAGAGGGGATTAGCGGTGCCACGCATGGGGCAAAGCGTTTGAGAGAGTCAGATCTCCTTCTGTTAATAGCTCTATGGTTATACATAACATACATGGGTAGATACATATGTGTTATACTTTGAAATATCAAGGAGTGAGATGATATCTGCTTGGAAATATCTGCTATAACACTCCATGCAGAGAGGAACGTGTATACAGAATATGAATATGTAGAAGATCACCACCGTCATGTAATTGGGCCTAATAAGCGACATAAAAATAAACATTGCCCTTTCTTTCTTTTCCTTTCTTTTTCGTTTTCCTTTTTTTCCCTTTGATTCTTCTTGATTTTTTCTTTTCCTATTTCTTTCTTCTCTTCGGTTTTCTTTCTTTTTTTCTCTTCTTCTTTTCCTGTGACCCCCTTACTTTCTTTTTCTTTCTTTCTTTCTTTCTAAAATTTTTCAATTTTTTTCTCTTTCTCTCTCTTTTACTCTTTCATTCTTTCCTTTCCTTCTTTCTTATTTTTATTTTCGTTTTATCTTTCACTTGCTCTCTCATTCTTCTTCCCTTCCTTAAATATCCTGTTTTTAAATGATGTATCTTTATCATTTCTACATTATTGATTAATGTACAGAACCGTTTTCTATACTGGACCTACCAATCAAAAATGCTAGCGCAGAGCGCTAGCTCATATGCCTACTTTTTCAAAATCAAACACCTCAGAAGGGATATTTTGAAACTTTAATGTAATACACAAAGACAATATGTACAGTACTTGACAAATTACATAATGCGAACGCACAGCGAAAGCTGAAAATGTTGATATTCACACCATAAAACGGACATTTTACAAAGCACTTATGAAGAAAAATATCATTTGTAAAACAAATAATGAAAGCTCGATGTCCGAACTGAAATAAGATATGTATCTCATCGAACAGGCAATGTCAGCGCGAAGCGGGAGCGAAAATTTTACATATTTTTGTTATTTTCCCGGAGTTCCCCTGACCTTATCTTATTCTCTTGTCTTTCTTCTCTTTTTTATCTTCTTCCTCTCTTCTCCCTTCTTTTTCTTTTTTATTTCCGCCTTTTTCCTTCTTTTAGTTCTGCCAATATAAGGGGGGCGGACACTTCGGGCCCACCCTGGATCCGCCTATGAAATGATATAAATAGCATACACTACAGCCAATATAACCGGTAAGCACATATTTAACAAACAACAAAAATCTGACCTACTTTCCACAATTCAAATCCAACAAATTAATATTTGGAAACGAAATAATTATCCTTCAAACCAATGGGGCACATACATGTAAGCAATTTGCACTAGTAAACAGGTAATTAAAAAACATCAAGGCATATACATGTAGCTCCCGGGCATAACTATATGCAACTTTCACATCTTTGGCATCGACATTGCATGTGTTGACAAAGCTAATTGTTTTCATATTCAGTTCATTCAGCAGGATTGGCTGATTTAAATCACTATGATGATTATTTTTTCAAATCATTGCTTTAAAGGTCATATCCACCCCAGAAAAAAAGTTTAATTGAATAAAAATAGAGAAAATCAAAGAATAACGCTGGAAACTGCATCAAAATTGACTGTAAAATAGGATAGTAATAAAACATCTTAAAGTTTCGCTTATTTTTCACAAACCGGTGGGTGTTTAATAAAGCTGTTCGTATAAGAGCGACTTTAAGAACGATTGGTGATCCTTTCTTGTGGTAAATAGTATATATATTGGCGATGATTTATCGCGTAAGAGAGGATCATTAGTCGTTCTTAAAGGTCAAGTCCACCTCAGAAAAATGTTGATTTGAATCAACAGAGAAAAATCAGACAAGCACAATGCTAAAGATTTCATCAAAATCGGATGTAAAATAAGAAAGTTATTACATTTCAAAGTTTCGCGCATTTTTAACAAAATAGTTACATGAACGAGCCAGTGTTACATCCAAATGAGAGAGTCGATGATGTCACTCACTCACTATTTCTTTTGTTTTTTATTGTTTGAATTATACAATATTTCAATTTTTACGAATTTGATGATTAGGACCTCCTTGCCTGAAGCACAAAATGTTAGAATAATGGAATTCCATGTGTTCAGGGAGGAATGAAACTTCATTTCACATGACAATGACGAGAAAATCAAAATATTTCATATTTCAAACAATAAAAAGAAATAGGGAGTGAGTGACATCATCGAATCTCTCATTTGGATGTTACTGGCTCTTTCATATAACTGTTTTGTTAAAAATAAGCGAAACTTTGAAATGTCAGAATTTTCTTATTTTATATCCGATTTTGATGAAATTTTTAGTGTTATGATTGTTGAATTTTTCTCTTTGTATTCAAATCAAGTTTTTGTTGGGGTGGATATGTCCTTTAAAATCGCCCTTAACTTATTAACAGCTTTATGAAAAGGCCCTTAGGTACGTGGACAATTCAGTGATATGGAAATCATAGAGTCGATGATGTCACTCACTCACTTTTTCTTTTGTATTTGTACTGTTTGAATAATACAACATTTAAATTTTTAAGAATGTAAAAAAATAGTTTATCATTTTATTCTTTTATATGTCTTATTCAAATAAATAGGCCGACACAGTAGTATAAGGGAACCCGTTTTCTTATTTTTTGCAAAACTTCTAACAACTGCCAAATACTGCAGGTATTCAAGTTTTATTGTGAAAGAAATCATTTAAATCAACTTGCAAGTTTGTCAAAAATTTGCAAGCAAATGCTTTGAAATAGTCCAATAGTTCCAACTATGGCTCAAAGAAGAACTTAAAGGAATTGTCCAGGATGGAGAAATTTATATCTCACTGATTGATAGAGTAAAATTCAAAATGCTGAAAATGTGATCAAAATCGCATAACAAAGAACAAAGTTATTGAACTTTAAAGATTTCTTTTCCATCTTTCCGGTGAAACTAGGCATGTCTTCATGAATATCCATTAGTTGGGCTGATGGTGGCATATCTCCACTTGTTCTTTTTATCATAATTATATGATATTAGGTTTATTAAGAAAAGAATTTACCAAGAACTAAAAAAATTGATTTGAGAACTAATTAAGTACATTAGTTATTTATTGCCGCAACTTATTTCATCATAATGGAGACACATTATTTACACATGTATGAAAAAATGAAATAATTATGATTTCGTGTTATAAGAAAAAGGAAAGATGGGATGTGACATCATTAACCCACCAAATGAATATTCATGACGATGTAAATATAACTGTTTTTCACAAAATACTGATAAAGTTTAAAATACAATAACCTCGTTATTTGTCATCAAATTTTTGTGAAATTTTCATCATTTTACTCTATTTATCTAGACGTGAATATTTTCAGCCTGGTCCATTTCTTTAAGTTTGAATGCAGTCGGTCAAAGTTTTGCAAGCCAATGCTTTGAAACAGTTGTTCCAATTTGGCTCAAAGAACAACTTGGGGTTGAAACAAACAAAAGATAAGTGCAGTTTTCTTTAACATTATGATCTTCAATCATGGGCTTGATAATAAGATTTAAAAAATGTTTCTCTTTGGAGAATTTGAATCTCTGAGTCATGGAATTCTTCCAAATAAACTGATTCTCATTAAATGTTCAGAGTTTTAAAATGAACACCAACTTTGCAGCATTAGCTGTACCAAGACAGTTCCTTTGAACCAATCAGTAGAAGCTCTCGACATTCACTTTAGACACAGCAGAAAATGTCAGCCTATTCATGGCTTTAATATTTTCTGTAAATTATATTTTGACTGGATTTGATTATGAAATATAGTTAAGAATATTCTTAGTGGTGAAATGTATGATCTTAAAATTGATGTCAGTGTAAAGGGTTAAATTTTGGGTGTTTGCGCTTTGTTTTAAAAAAAATCTGTTAGAAAAAATCATATTAAAATTTAAAAAATCTTATTTAAATCAAATAAATCCGATTTAAGTTTATATAAAAAAATGCCAACATTGTCATTCAGCATACTTATTGGTTTGAATTGAAAGTACCAGATTTGTCACATACATAACTGTACGTCTTTACCACTGGTATTATGGCTGGCATAAAAGCACTTTCAATACAAAGGTGAACGAATGTTGCTGGGCATGACAACTTAAATGATGCTGATTAAGGCTAATTAATATCAAACCGAGCTGTAAACATAACAGTAAAACAGGTTGAATACAGTAGCATGCATGGAGAAGTGAATATACATACAAGGTCCCAGGTCCAATCAACAAACTGTGGTTAGAAGTTAATTCCAAACAGGAACAAAATAATAATAAATAAATAATAACAAAATAATAAAAGCTATCCTGTTTGATTTAAAGTATGATAGTTTACAAACTTACAATCTTGAAATTTAAGATTTTCATTTTGTAAACTATCTATTATTCAAGTTCTGAACTCTATGGTGTTTTTGAGTTGGATAATATTTCGAGTTTAAGTACCATTATGATACATGTTTTAAGGAATACTGGTTTAATTTACTAACTTAAGCGTAGTTTGCTTCATAAAAATCTGATAACTTTATACCATTCCATGATTCGCTCTTATTTAAAATATTGCAATACCAATGTAACCTCATATGAATTTGGACTCAATATTCAAAATTCAAAAGAAACTTAAGAATAATTACCAATTTCCATTACCTAGCACCATCCGCGCATTTATTTAAAGGACAAGTCCACCTCAAGAAAAACTTGATTTGAACAAAATGAGAAAATTTCAACAAGCATAACACTGAAAATTTCATCAAACTTGGATGTAAAATAAGAAAGTTATGGCATTTTAAAGTTTCGCTTCATTTCACAAAACAGTTATATGCACATCTCTTCGGTCGGTATGAAAATGAGGAACTGATGACATCACTCACTATTTCTTTTGTATTTTATTATATGAAATACGAAATATTTTCATTTTCTTGTCATTTTCATGTGAAATGAAGTTTCATTCCTCCCTGAACACGTAGAATTCCATTATTTTAACATTTTGTGCTTCAGGCAAGGATGTCATAATCGTCAAATTCGTAAAAATTGAAATATTCTATAATTCAAACAATAAAAAACAAAAGAAATAGCGAATGAGTGACATCATTGACTCTCTCATTTGGATGTAACTGGCTCGTTCATATAACTATTTTGTTAAAAATAAGCGAAACTTTGAAATGTCATAACTTTCTTATTTTACATTCGATTTTGATGAAATTTTTTGCACTATATGCTAGTTTGATTTTTCAGTATTTATTCAAGTCAGCATTTTCCCATTTTCCTTGGGTGGTCTTGAACTTTATAAGAAACTGTCCTTATGATATTAATAAGATAGAACTCACAATATTTATGTATACGTACAAGCAGAGGTTGCTACCCATGTAGAGTTTTCAGATCTTTTTTTCAATACAGTAATCAAGTTCATAACCATAATGCCCGTTCTTCCAATAAATTTCATTTATGGTCTATCAGGTCTAGTCACGAAGCTGGGTTATGTAGGTCCCAAACAATGGAATGAGATTCCCCAAATAATAACTAATTCACAATTTTTATCTCCCTTTAGAAAACAGTATACAAATTTTCTAGGAAATGATTATTAATTCTCGCAGTTGATATCGATGCATACTTGTACTGTATAGACCCCTCAACTCGTGTTCTTTGTAATGTGTTGTTGTTTTTTCCTCCCTTTTCCTGCACTAATTATTATAATGATATGACATTTTGTTTTGTATTAATGTTGTGTTTTTTACTATGTTTTGGTGATCCAGCCTCACAGGTTTCTTATTACCTTCATTGGAAGCCACGGAATTTATTTTTATTATCTAATCGCATTATTTGATGTTTCCTTGTATTTTTATACTATTTGTGAAATAAAGATTGAATTGAATTGAATGAGTTAGATATGATGAAAAGTGTTTGATAATGATAATACCATAATAGAGCTATTTGGGCAATGGAGCCATACATGCAGCTGCTCAGTGGAATGTCATATGTAAACACTTTCTGATGGCCTGAGCCAGGGTATTATATAATAACCCTGCTCGTGGCTCTGTGGTTAAAGTAGGGGATTATCTATACTCCTCAGGGGTCCTAAAATTTGGTTGATAGACAGATGAAGTTATCCAATGAAAGCTCTCTGAAATTTTGGGTGGGTGGGACTTATTTTGACCGTGGGAACAAGATTTCCAAAGAAGAAGCAGACTCTGAAATGGCTCGCTTCGCTCACCCTTTCAGGCTGGTTTGCTTCGCAAACCAGTAGCAGATCCCACCTCACGAGCCATTCAGAGTCTGCATAGCAGACTACCATGGCCCTGCCCATGGCATGACCCGCTGGGTGAACCATATTGCCACATGTTCAACTGGCCTTCACACGCATGACTTCGGTTATACATTAAAGTCATTCGCCAAGACGGGAGCCGAGGTGGCATTAAAGTTTCTTTGACATCCAAATCCAAATTGACCCCTAAACATGAGCTGAACATGTTTTATATTCCGACCTAAAAACTTGAAATACTTGTGCACTCTTTGTAACCATAAACAGGATAGTATCTCACTAATAGCACGAGCTGATTTTTTTTTTTATATTCAGACCTTCGAGGCACTTTTGCAAACATTGAACAGGATAGTACGCGAGCGCAAAGCACAATCCGAGAAGTTTGATTTTCAGACATGAACACTCGACAATTGAGCACATTTTCAATAAGCAAACGGACATGTATCTCAATAAGTAATAAAAGGGATTGAGTGTGAAGCGCCAGCTGATATTTGTTATAGTGTAAACCTAAAAGAAGGACGTTCAATAGAGTTTTCCGATCATGAAATGATGGGTATTTTCCTAAATAATAGGTGTTAGCGAGCTGAATATTTTCAATATTTCGATCTGAAATATCTACACGTTTTGAAATAAAGATCAAGTTGTGTATCAATGAACAATTTATGCGAGCGCAAAGAGCGAGCTGATTTTTTTTTTACTAACTCGGAGATATCTCGTTTTTAAATTTGCCATGTCTCCCCTCATTTTCATCATTTTTCTTCCTTCTTGTCTACTGGTCGCTATTTCATTCATATGTCTTGGGCTATAAGGAAAGCCATTCGTTTGAAGACTGAAGAGCCTTGGTGACACGAAGTAAGCCCACGGCTAGACGGAATTATTGCAAACATATATATACATGTATTGTAATTGTGAATCATTTACTTATTCTTGTATATGTATATATATATATATATATATATATATATATATATATATATATATATATATATATCGTAATATATATATATATATATATATATATATATATATATATATGTTCTGTTTATTCATAATTTGTAAAGCGCATAGAGAACTAGACCAGTTATTATGCGCTTAATAAATCCTCTATTATTATTATTATTATTATAATAAGACAGTTGCGTACCGTGGCATATGGGGGGCACCAGCAAAACTTTCGAATTACTTATTTTGTGCGCATAGCCAAGTATACTGAACTAGACATTTTCATTAAAAGGATATATTTATCTCACTGACCAAATTACAGCACGAAGCACAAGCTGATTTTTTTCTTAATTTAGATCTAAAAATTAAGGGACATTACATAAGCAAATTTTTCTAATCATGATACGAAGCTTACTGAACGGACAATGCGAGCGCGAAGCTGAGTTGAATTTTTTTTATAAATATTGACCAAAAAAGGGATCGACATTTTAGGGACTTTTTCATAGGAATTCATTGAGAGCATACATATCTCACCAATCCACTAACATGAATGTAATCACGGATTGAAATATTATTTATTCAGACTTTAAAAGGGGGTAATCACTTAATTTAAGTAGTCATGAAATAAAAGATGCATATGCATAAACTAATAAAAGCTCGAAGTGCGAGCAAATTGGTGTAATAATATTGCCTTGAAAACGAGATGTGTTAGTACCATTTGATCCCCTTGCACATGATTATTTATCTCAATAAACAGACAGTGCAAGCACCAGGAGTCCAGGACTGATGAACACATAGGTCCTAGGCAAACCATGTTTCAAAAAAATATTTCATACAGTATAATATTACAATTTAACATGATAGATCTGATTGAACATATTATAATACAATACTAAATCATTTCTTCTTTTTCTTCCCCACTACGTTTCTCTGCATGTGAATCCCCCTCCGTTGTAACGCCAATGTAAATAAAAGCATAACATAGCCCCATGGGCGTCAGGTATGCCCCCCCCCCCCCGTCAATTCTATATACCCCGGGATATAAACCTCAACTACGTGCAGGCCTGTAATATAATATGTTTCCACTCATACTCTGACGATTATAATATACATGTATGTCGATATCAATTTACACAGTACACACTGGGTTGCAGCTCAAGGTGTGCTATAGGCCTATATAGGACGTTTTAGATTCTCTGTTTTGAGTAAAATCAGATCATACTCACCGAGAAATATCTTGGATTGAGGAACAAATAAACATGTAGGAGAAATGGCCATGTCGTGGTGATTTGTTTGTCGTGCTATAGCTCTCCGTCTCAGGACGATATTACAGGCCTATTCCGCCGCTCAGCCCTATTTCACTTCCAGTTCCAGTGTGTGTACTGCCATTGATAGTGACCAGACAATATCGGTTGTTAGACTTTTACAACAATCCTATTGAACTATTCTTGTGGAGACCTTTTGAGCCATGATTCTCCCGATCCACAACAAAGGCTGTGCATTGGCTGAATACGGCGAACCGATGGACATGGGCGAACAGACTCACCCCTCGATGCCCCGTAGTGGAAGAAGTGGAACCATGCACTCTTTTTTTAGCTGAAATTGTTTATAGGCCTATATATTACAGCTTCTTCGTGCAGTGGTAGGCTAGGCGATATCTGAAGCAGCTGCATATGGATCTGTGGCAATGACAGTTACTACGAGTAGAAAATATAATTTATTATGAAATAACAGTATGTGAAAAGTTCCACAAATGCACACTGGACCAGTGCGGTTACACCTTGGTCACATTTGCTCCACGGCGGCCGTACGGCGAGTCGAAAACAGCCGTTTTATTAATTTTAATTCAAACCACCTATATGTAGTTGGTACAAATAATGTTAAAACGGCTGTTTTAGACTAGCCGTACGGCCGCCGTAGAGCAAAAGTGACCAAGGTATTTCCTCATCACCTTGAAGCCGGATGGAAGAAGAAGCTGTTTTTTTAAATTCAATGGGCGTGTTTGTCCGAATTCAGACCACTTACATTGTTTCGGTGAAACCATACAATAATAGAGCTCTATTGATAGCTACAGCTCGGTGGTGAAACACTTACTATGCACAGTGGCGTAACAACTAGGTGGGGGGGAGGGGGCATGCAGTCTGCCCCCCGCGTGGGAAAAGGGAGACAGAGGGAAAGTAAGACATAAAGAAGAAAAGAAAAAAGAAGGAAGGAATGAAGAAAATGCAGAAAAACGGAAATGATGAAAAAAAAGAAAAGGGAAAGGGATATCGAAAAGGGGAAAAGAAGGGAAAGAATACATGAAGTATAGTAGACAAGAAATTGTAGGGTGTATCGGAACGAAAGAGGGGAAAGGGAAGAAAGAAGAATATGTGAGAAAGAAAATTCCGAATTATTTTTTGATTTTCATTCTTTGTTTATTCAATTCATTTATAAAGACATTGGAATAAATTAGGATCGAAGTGGCACTTATGGAACAGGAATTAATGAGTATGACAGAAAAGGGAAATGAAGAGGCAAATAGAACGGGAAATGAAAGCATAATTTTCAGCTAAACTTGCATGGCCGGTGGTCCTGAATTGGAAATTGAAGAAAAAAAATAAAAAAAGAACAAGGCCAGGATTAATAATAGAAAACGGGAAGAAATATATTGTCTAAAATGTTATAGGCTTGTCAGATTTCATAAACTTAAAGGGGAAAGAAACCTTTGGATCACGTAGGCTTGTGATGGAACAGAAAAATCAAAGAATATCGAAGAACAAAGAAAGTTTGAGAAAACTCAAATAATGAGAAAGTGAAACTGAAAATGTCATCAAAATCAGATGTAGAATAAGAAAGTTATGACATTAAAGGGGAAGTTCACCCTGACAAAAAGTTTATTGTAAAAATAGCAGAAAAAATAATAAAAAATATTGCCGAAGGTTTGAGAAAAATTCATCAAATAATAAAAAAGTTATTAGAATTTCAATTATTTGATTTGTGACGTCATATGCGAGCAGCATTTCTACATAGCGAATGGTAAAAAATCAATGAAATGTCATTTTCACAGAAAATTGTAAATGGTTTTCACTACAACTTTTGTATATCAATAGACAAATCATTTCACACCCGATCATGAAAAGAAAACAAAATTAAGTCATCAGGAACCATAAAAAATTTGAAATTCATACATTTTATATTACATAACACATGGGGCAGCTGCTCGTTTATGACGTCACAAATCCCAAATTTTGAACTCTAATAACTTTCTTACTCTTTAACAGATTTTCCTCAAACCTTCACCAATATTTTTTACTATTTTTTTGCTATTTTTACAACAAAGTTTTCTTCAGGGTGAACTTCCCTTTAAGTTTCGCGTAATTTCACATAATAGTTGTATGGACATCCTTGTCTGTATGCAAATGATGGGGCTGGTGCCATCACTCAATCACTCACTCATTTGGTTAGTGAGAAACGTATGGTTTAAGTGCATCCTACCCCTCTTCAGCCTTAATTTCAAATTTTTTCAGCTCGCGCTTCGCGCTCGCAATATTTGATTGGTGAGAAACTATCATGTTCATGACTATAATGTCTACAAAAAGTGCTTCATGTGTTTATAAACTCATGAAGCACTAGATGTAATTCTAAAAAAATTAGCAAGCACGTGGCGCTAGCATTATGTATGCTTTTCATGAATACCTTTTTTTTTAAATAGTCCTTAAAATGTCCCTGTTTGGAGCTAAAATATACAGTTTGTCTAGTGAGACAGGTACATTTTCACGATTATAAACATTTGCTTATAATGGGCTTTTTTTGGGGGGGTCTGAATATAACACATTTTCAGCTCGCGCTTCGCACTCGCATTATTTGATCAGTGAGATACATATCCGTTCAAAGGCACAATCCTTTAAATGTTTCTATTAGGTCATATACCTGACAATTGAGCGCGCAAAAATCCCCCCCCCTCATGCCGTGACCCACGGTATGCCACAGTTCCCACTTTTTTCTTTTTTTTCTATTTAGCCTATTAGAAATCATAAATTCATATTGCTGTTCGAGCCGAGTATGAAAGACTAATATCGTGAATTTTCTCGGTTTGAGTCTATGACTATTGGAAATTAATGTTACAATAGCAAAATAAATGATAATTTTTATTTCATAATTTCTCTCAGTCGTTTCATTCGTCGCTACATTCACCGGGGAATGTGCGAAGCAGAAAAGGAAAATAGATCTAGATCATTTTTACAAGTGTAGAGGAGAAAGCTCCTTTTATTTTTAAATGTTTTTAGTGGACCCCAACCCCCCTCCCCTCTCGAAATATTAACCTCGCGCTCGCATGGACGCTACAACTGCTATGTCCGTTCTCCCGAATTTGACTTTATTTTCACTAAAATCTTCGTAAATCTGTCTGGCTAACTACTGGAATGTACTCCGAAGTTTACATATTTTGTTCATCTGATTGTTTGGTGAGCTAACTTTGCTTGATTTTAGCCGTATTTTGAAGATCGAGAGCTGTTTGACATAATATGATCGTGATATACCAATACCGTACAATATGTACTACATCGTCTTGTAGTGCAACACGCGTAACATACGAAGAAGCCATATTGAATAATGACTTGCGCCGAGTTCAACTTTTTGAAGTATGTTTTGAATAAGTTTTTGGTATAATTTGATGCACCATACATTTTTGGTCTACAGCTGACTTTCCTATATGTATGTCCTGAGGCCCTAAAGATTGTTCGCATATCCATATATTGTTAAATTTACTTTGATAACTTGTTCAGATTACTCGTAACATATCATTAACTCTACATTCTGATGCTGATTAATTTTACATCCGCCGCACATAGCTGCGATTATATCAGTATCTCTCATTTTACCATCTCTTAACTGGAAAAAGCTCGTATCTTCACGTTTTCTGAGTGTGTACTTGGCCCCTCTTCTTCAAATACATTATTTTGAGTCTGTATATTGTTCAACATGGCGCCATCTATTACCCGGAATACCGTGGAGCAAATATCTGATGAGGCAATTAAGCGCTTCATAAAGGGAGAGCAATTTCTTGAAACCGTTCGCCAAGCGTTACGAGATGTGGTTCGGGATGAGCTTAATAAGATCTTAAGTCGGATCGAAGTGAATGAAGGAAAAATCTTCGAATTGGAGCGCCGACTTTGTAATCAGGATAAAGAGATCGAAGGATTAAAAACAACCATCAAGAAACAACAAACAGCGATGGATAAAGTTGAGCGAGCTGCAAACGGCCAGGAACAATACTCGCGCCGAAACTGTTTGCGATTTTACGGAATTGGCGAGTCTGATGGTGAGAACACTGACGACTTAATCTGCCGTTTAGCAAATGAAAAGCTTAAAGTTGCTTTGTCAAAAGATGACATTGAAAGGTCTCATCGTCTTTCATCAAAGAAACAAGATAGCAATTCAACTGCTGGTGGAAAAGCGGCGCGAAACAGCAAGCAATCGGAACGACCGCGAACTATAATAGTCAAGTTCCTCTCTTACCGCATGCGCAGTCTGATCCTTTCGAAGAGGCGTGTCCTCAAGGGGTCAAAGTTGGGCATTGAGGAGGATCTAACCAGGCCCAACGCACAGCTTCTACACAAAGTGAAAAACTGTCAAAAGGTTCTTGCTTCGTGGTCCGTTGACGGAAGGATTTTCGCGTTGCTCCCAGCCAGTGGCGGAAAAACAATAAAACGTCTCATCACGCATGAAAGAGACTTGGACAATATTTGATCAGTTTGAAAATAAACTCAGTTGTACTTTGCTATGTATGCAACATTGTACTCTTGGAACTTTGGTGTATCCTGCTAATTTAGCTCTTGCTTGTTTGAACTTTGATTTTAATTTCATTCAGTGATTTATTTATTTAATTGTTTATTTTTTTTCTCGTTTCAATGGTCAGGGTTTTTTCTTGTGTTAGTTGTTCTAAACCTGTAAAACACAACCAGAAGGGAATACGCTGTACAATATGTCATAAATGGGTTCACATCGCATGTGTTGGAATTGGTATTGTTGATTATGATGATCCATTATGTGAATTTTTAGACTGGAAATGTCCCAAATGTTTGTTTCAATACTTGCCTAACTATGTATCTGATGAAGATAATTACAAGACTTGCTCATACGTAGCATCCACACAATCTTCGTTCTTTCAGTCTCATCCTGATAAACAGGGAGATAAAAATCTGAAATTTAAAGAACTAAATCACCAAAAAGGTCTCATAGTGCTACATTTGAATGTTCGCAGTTTACTCCGCAATTTTTCAGAAATCAAGACTCTATTGATAGAAAATAATGTGCATATTCTATCGTTAAATGAAACTTGGCTTGATGGCTCTGTTTTAGATAATGAAGTCCATGTAGATGGCTACCAATTAATACGGAAAGATAGAAATAGAAATGGTGGAGGTGTAACAATTTTTGTAAAAAACAACCTTCAATTTCAGCTGTTGACTCACAGTAGCTTGGAACATATCGAAGCCATTCCATTGTTGGTGGGTACCAACCACTCGAGATCTTTTATTCTAACAACATGGTACCGTCCTCCAAATAGTTCCATCGGAATTTTTAATTATTATGAAGAATTACTCTCTTTCCTTGATTCATTTGGTAAAAACATTGTTATTGTTGGTGATCTAAATTGTGACATTAAGAAACAGAATTTAAGTAATGAGACTAAACACTTAAACCAAATTCATAATATTTATTCTTTATCCCAGATTAACACCGAAGAATATACAAGGATATCAAAAGACTCGTGCAGTCTTATTGATCATATGTTGACTAATTGTTTTGATATGGTTGCATCTCATGGTATTATACACTCTGGTATTTTTGACCATTCTATTTGTTTTCTGGTTTGGAAGCACCATATTACTAATTATGCACCTCTCACCATAACGTATAGAAAAATGAAAAACTTTGATCCTAACGCATATATTGAGGAATTAAAATTACAACCCTGGCAACTTGTCTCTGATAAAGATGATATTGACGAAGCTGTGGAGGTATGGGAGAATCTCGTTTTTGAAGTTATTAACAAACATATGCCAATCCGTAAAAGACGTGTTAAAAACAATTCCTCTCCCTGGATGTGTCCTGATATTGTAAAGTTGATAAATGAGAGAGACAGGTGTAAAGCAAAAGCTATGAAACTTAAATATAATTTGTTGAAGGAAACAGTGAAATCTCAAAGAAAACTTTTGGAGAGGAAGTACGGTGAACTGTGGACCCGATATAAGAAATCGCGGAACTTGGTCACAAGTAAGATTAGAAAACGTAAACGATCCTTCTTTTTGAATAAAATATCGTCGACAAATACTAAAAATGATGTGTGGACTATTCTTAAATCAGTGATGCCCAAAGACGTATCGAAATCCACTGATACAACCAAAAAAGATAAACCCAGAGCTAATATATTTAATAGCTATTTTGCAAACATTGGCGCTGACCTTGCTGCTAATATACCTCCAACAGTTCCCCATAATTCCTCTCATTGTGATTCTACCGATTCTTTTTTTTCGCTTCATACTGTAACTGAAGACGAGGTATTCAATATCATATGTGGCTTGAAAAACAAGAAATCTGTTGGAATCGATGGTATCTCAATGAAAATGCTCAAATTGTCTGCCCCCATCATTGTCCGTTCTCTTACTTACCTTATAAACAAATCATTGTCAGATGGTGTCGTACCAATAAGATGGAAACAGGCTAAGTTAATTCCCTTACATAAATCGGGTGACAAATCATCCCCTTCAAATTATCGTCCAATCGCTATACTCTCTCCTGTTTCCAAAATTATGGAGAAAGTAGTTCAAAAACAGTTAACCAAATATCTAAGAACTAATAATATACTTTCAATGGAACAGTCTGGTTTTAGGAAAAAACATTCGACCATAACGTCTCTTATTCGAGTTACGGATGATTGGCTACGCGCCACTGACTCTGGTTTATATACTGGAGCCGTTTTTATCGATATGAAACAGGCTTTCGACACGGTCGAACATCATACTTTGTTGAAGAAACTTAAATCAATTGGAATATCTAATGATAGTCTCATATGGTTCGAAAGTTATCTGAGTAATCGTCAAATCAGTACATTCATTAGCTCTACGTTATCTGATCCTTTGCTTGTAAGTTATGGAGTACCACAAGGCTCAATATTGGGCCCTATTTTATTTACTATATATATAGATGACATAGTTAAACAAGTTAAGCACTGTCAAATCCATCTATACGCTGATGATTCTGTTTTGTATTTTTCTGATAATGACGTAAATCTCATTGAAAGCAATTTAAATGCCGACCTAAATCGTATATACGAATGGATGTGTTTAAGTAAATTAAGTCTTAATATCGACAAAACTGAAAGTATGTTATTTGGGTCACGTCACATGTTGTCTGTGCACAAGTCTCTTAATGTCAGAATTTCAGGAAAATATATTCATTCTAAAGAATTTGTGAAATATTTGGGGGTCTTTATTGATCCAGAGTTAAAATGGAATTGCCACATTGATAAACTATGTGCTAAAAACAGTAAATTAGTAAATTTCCTTGGTCGGCTTCGTTCATTTTTAATTGAGGATAGTCTGAAATTAATTTACCGTTCAGTAATCTTGCCATTGTTTGATTATGCTGATGTAGTCTTTGATTCATCAAATTTGAAATGTACCCAACAATTGCAAAAAATACAAAATAGAGCTTGCAGAATAATACTAAAAATTAATCCGTATAAATATATATCAAACCATACTGTTCATCAACTCTTAAATTGGGAGTCATTAAAATCAAGGCGTATAAAGCATACTCTTTCAATGGTGTATAAGAGTCTGACTGGTCTTAGTGCGCCTTACATGAATAATATATTTCAGTTTTCTACTCATAAATATTCTCTCCGTTCTGATAAAAATCTTTCTCTCCCTAAACCACGGACTGAATACTGTAGAAGAATGTTTTCATACAGGGGTACGACATATTTTAATGAATTGCCACGTGATGCTAAATGTTCTGTTTCTTATAGCTCATTTAATAACGTAGTTAATAACCATATCTTAAATTGGGTCTGACTGTACATTATTCTCTGTTGCTCAATTCCTATGCATTGAAATGTAGGGTGTGTTAGCGTAGGGGGGTGGGGGGCTAGATGTTATGACCGATTAGTTTTATTTCTTGTTGTTTTGGTATGTTATTTATATATTGTGTATAATTTATATTTGTGTAATTTTCTTTTATGCTATATGAGGACCCCTCGGTAGACCAGCAGCACCATGATTGATGCTGCTGAGTAGGGCCATCCTCCCGTTTTCTATTTACCAATCCATATGTATAATTTTATGTGTATTGTTATCTGTTTTTTTAACGGAAATAAATTCAATTCAATTCAAAATTCCCTCAGCATCCAAAACATTCTCTGCCCTGCCTCGTCTAGTCATTTCGAGCGTTTTTTATTTTTTATTTTTTTTTCTTTTACAATCAAGTTAAAAAGAATCAAACATCGAGCCAGTAACTCACCGCGTATTCGTCACGTTAGCCCATAATATCTGACTGAATTCCAAATGCTTGTTTTTCACCCGGGGGGGGGGGGCACTTCCATTGACAAGTGGATACCATGAGCGACCATGGGGTCTCGAAAAGCACCCTAAACACGTAATTTCCATATTCTGAAAATGCACCACTTAACAAGTATTGGCGTGTGAAACCCACCCTTAACAAGTATTGGAAACAAAACGATACTCATGGCAAATATTCCCTGAAATGAACCCCTAAACAAATACAGGAATGTTTTACTGTTATACGGGTCGTCGGCTTTACCTCATTTTGGTTTAGTACGACCCCACCTTCTACACCTCGCGCAAATCGGACTCTAAACACGAAGTGTTGGGGCTAAAAGAACAACATTTTAATTTTGTTTTATCAACCCCGCATATTTGACTCTAAATACGTAATTTTCCTAGCGAAATAGATATCCTTTTTTCATTATTTTTGTGTTTTTAAACCCTTATCACGTTACGTACGTAACGTGCCCTATCGTGAAAAAGACATTCTTTTTACGTGTTTTTTGGTCGCGCATGGTATCCACTCGTCAATGTAAGTGGCTCCCCCCCCCCCGGGGGGGGGGTTCAATGATAGGCCTAGGTAGGCCTAGAAAATAAATGTTTTGTTACCTTTTCTCGACCATGTGTCAATCCTAATTATTTTCCTCACAAAGTATAAATATAAAAGAAGAACTGATATTTAAGCAATGAACCTTGTTTTCAGAATATAATTATAGCAGTAAAGTCATCAAAAATACTATTAAAAAAAATTGGTAGCACAACTTTCTATTGTTCTAAGCCATGTGTGCATCATGAACGTTGAGATGGGCCTCGTATGAAAAAAGGGAAAACGTATTGTTCAACTTATTTATAATTATGATGGCCGTAAAATTGTTACCGTATTGAATTTCGGTTTCCCTTTTCTGGGACGCAATGCAGAACTACATGTCCAAACATTATGGAGCTTCGGGGCCATGAACTATTTTATTGTAAAGTTTCATGACATAGAATCATTAACTTTTTTGATTAAACGAGAAGCTGCCCCATTTAAAATGCAAAGATTTTAATTTTCTAATGGTTCGTTGCAAATTAATTTTCAAGAACGTATGTGACATGATTTCTCTATATATTGATATATTGAATGTAAAATGTTGTACAGTAAAAAAAAAACATTTTCAATTTTCTTAGAAAATGACATTTCATTAACTTTTTACCACTTGATATGTAGGAAAGCTGCTCTCATATGACGTAAAAAGCAAATGATTACAATTCCAATAATTCGTTTTTATTCTTTGATGGATTTTTCTCAAACCTTCTGCAATACTTATGCATATTATTATTTTTTAATATGTTATTTTTTTGTCAGGGAGAAATGCCCGGATCTTACCCTTTCCTTTTTGTCGCAGATGGCGGCAGACATTCCCGTACTCGTATACGCAGCGCATGCGTTGCTGCTTATTGCTTGCGCTTAGCAACGGGACTCAAAATAAGCCTCCTTGCAGACTGAAATCGAAGGAAACTCTACATAACATAACCCCAAAACAAGGAAAACTTAGAGAAGAGTCGTTTGCAAAAATAATTATTGGTAAGAATATTATTCAGGAAAATTATTTCACCCTCGTCTTTAGAGTAATATTAATGGCATGCATCGTAATGTGAGAAAAACTTGTCGGTATGTGATAGACTGGAGACAGCGGAGTGTGAGGTTTATTTGTGCGGGTGGATTCGGGCAAAACATGACCGAGTGGCTGGAGAATGCGCGGGTCGTGTGCGGTGTTTGGTGGCCTCCTCATTTGTCTATTGATTAAACAAAAATATGTATTGGCCAATGTTAACTGTTATCAGCATTTATTCTTTATAATGTTGCGGAACACTTTATATGAAGAGGGGCCCCCACGGGGCTCGTATGATCATGATGGGATGTCCATAAACACACAGACTGAGCGAGGGTGGCTGCACTTTGTCTCAGAGCAAAAATGTCGCCATTCATTTGATTATTACTCAAACCCGATTCATGGATTACTATGAAATTCGGTAGATTTCTATTTTGAACTGTTTTCATCAAGATCTGATAATTTCAGACGAAGAGATCAAGGTTAACAGGATTACCTCACCTCGTATCATGATGATGATGATGATGATGATGAAAAAATTAGACAGTTTAATGAGGTGTTTGATGAGATAGAAGTAGGCCTAGGCCTAAACATGGTAAATAATTACATGTACGAAAATCCATATTTACCATGTTTACCACATTTATTTTGGAAAAAAACAGGGAATTCTGTTTTTTATACCTTTACATCTATACACCTAATGTGTATAAAGGAATGGAAGTTTAAATTAGTTTAGAAAGATGAAACAAGAGGCTTCTACTTTTTAATCAGACCGATGCCTTGCTAGTACTAACTGTAGTCTTCCCGTACTCTGTACAGTTGGCTTGACCCTTGACTTTGTGATGACGTATCATAGATGAGCTACGTAATAAGGTACAATTGCAGAGCAATTTGTAGAAAATTATTATTTAACAAATAATTATTCATAAAAAAATTATATTTTAGTTGTAAATAATTACCATTATTATTGTTACATTGCATGTAATAGTAATGATTTAAACTAAAATATGGATTATAAATAAAATATACAATGCATTGAAAATGAAAAAATCTGTGGTTTTTGTTTGCAAACTTTTTTGTCTTGCAAATTCAGGATCATATCTTTTATTTTAAAATAACAAATAAAAAAAATAAACCAGAATTTTTATGCTTTCAATATACGGCGAGACCTGGTGCCAAGTATCGTTTTGTAAAATATATGTAGTACCCTAAGAGAACTCGATATAGAATTTTATGGAGTGCCGCGCTTGTGATTCTAAAAAGTCCACTAAGTTACACATCAGAAAGCGACGATGCATGGAAGTGGAAAGTGCAGCTGCGTTGACTACGTGCGGGCCATTGGTCTGTTTTGGCGTGAACAGGAGCGATCCCAGAGCAGACGAGAGCGAAATCGCCCGTCCCTATCGTATATTTCGTCGCACCAAGACCTATCTTCTCTGCGCACTTCGATGCGAAAAATTAGTTTGGCAGAAAACGCATTAAAAGAAAAGCTTTTTTAAAACCAGCAATAAGTGCAACTACAAGGAAAGCAAATTATTTACAGGTGTCTTCGTTAAAATGTTCAGGTACCAAAGTTTCATCCTGTATCTTTATATTTTCTTGAAGTTAAATATTTACGCCACAGTGGGCATCGTAACAGAGAGGACGGTTCGTGGAATAGATACAGTGCGCTATTGTGCCTTGCGATTTCACCATGAACCGCCCTCTCTGTTACGATGCCCACTGTAGCGTAAATAATTCACTACAAGAAAATATAAAGATCCGGGATGAAACTTTGGAACCCGAACTTTTCAACAAAGACACCAGTAAATAATTTACGTTCCTTGTAGTTGCACTTATTGCTGGTTTTTAAAAAAGCTTTTCTTTAAATGCGTTTTCTGCCAAAATAACTTTCGCATCGAAGTGCGCAGAGAGGAAGGTTCGTGGTGCGTGCGACGATTTTCAATGGTGATTTGAAGCCTTGTAAGCTGTGGCAGTTAACGTCCCTGATCTTTCCAAGCAAGCTCTTTGATATTTTGTTCTACTTGTGTTTTGTGTAGCAATCTGAATTTAGCTGATTCAAGATGGGTCAGACCCTGACAAGAGCAGCGAAGTGGACATCAGCCAGTGAGGGTGGTGAAGGAAAGCTAGAATTCACACCGGTCAATGAGAGTCTTCTTAACAGCATCATCAAGTTTGTAGAGCCATTCCCCTCCAAGCATCCAAACGAAGCCAGCCTTGTCTTCAGAAACCCTCTACAATGGAAAACCAATCTTGAAGCATCAGCTTTCTCTGGAGACTATGAACATAAGTAAGTTAAAAGGACAAGACCAACCCAACAAAAACTAATTTGAATAAAAATAGAAAAATCCAACAATCATACATTTAACACTGAAAACATTATCAAAATTGGATGTAAAATAAGAAAGATATGACATTTCAAAGTTTTGCTTAATTTCATAAAACAGTTATATGTACATGCTGATCGGTATGCGAATGAGGTGCCTGATGACATCATCCACTCACAATTTCTTTTGTATTTTATTATATGAAATATTCTAATTTTCTCCTCATTGTTGAGTGAAACAACAGTTAATTCCTCCCTGAGCATGTGGAATTAGCATTAATTGTTTGATACTATATGGTTCAGTCAAGTTGATCCTTATTGTCAAATCTTTAAAAAAAATGAAATATTGTCTACTTCAAACAATAATAAAAAGGCAATAGTGAGTGGGGGACATCATCGACTGTCTGATTTGCATGCAACTGAAATGTCCATATCACTGTTTTGTGAAAATTAAGCGAAAATTTTAAAATGTCATAACTTTCTTACTTTACATCCGATTTTGATGAAACTTTCAGTGTTATGCTATTTTGATTTTTCTCTATTTATTCAAATCAACATTTTTCTGGGGTGGACTTGACCTTTAAGGGAAAATATGGTCTTATCCTGGTAGATTTTCCATAAATCTTTTCGTAACTTACGGGTGACTTATATCACATGACTGGTGACCATTTCACAGGAACTATTTGCCCTCAACACCAATTTACAAATTAACCCTCTTAGTTTAGCCCTCTTTTTTAATTTGGGTGAGTATGTTTATAACAAGGGCTACCTGTAAAAGAATTCTTCATGAAAATGTTGACTATTTAAAGAATTTTTTAAAATTGAATTTTAAAAGTGCATTCTGGTAATTCTTGTGACAGTGATGATGGTGTATGTTCCAATGCAACTGATAAAGACGAGCAGCCACTACTTCAACTTCAGAAACTTGGTGAGCTACACTCCAAGCTTACCGTTCGATCTATGGAGCAGCTCGCAGCAGTTCTCAGGGTTGCTGGAGAGAAGAAGATGATAGAGACGAGGGCAATCTTAGAAAGTAAGAATCATGTCATATTTTTCAAATTCACAAATTAAAAAGTTTATGCCAACTTGTCAACTACATACATGTACATGCAGTGGAATATTACCTGTTTGAAGCTATATATATAAAAAGAGTGATTTTTAGTAGTAGTAGTTGTTCATTTTATGTCCTGATAGCTTGGCTGATTTAAATATGCTCGCCAAAAATGAAAAGTAACTGAAAATCCCTTACCTTCTCATAATTTGGATACCGTTTTGTATAAAGATTTTTTAATATATATTCTTTTATTCATTCGTTTTCCTTCAGGCAACAGAGATCCGCTAGCTAAGATCCTTGGCGAAGGCTTTGCTACGGTAGAAGGAGAGGACAACTCAGCAATTAGACTGTTAGAGGAAACACAGAAAGATGACTCGGATGAGGCTCAAGAGAAGAGATTGAAGGTCAAACTTCTCCTTCTTATCAAAGACTTTGACATGCAGCTTATGAACCAATATCTCTCAGAGGTTTCAGAGTAAGTGCCATTTTTTGGACAAACTGTTACAAGTAGTGAGGGAATTCCTGTGATGGCAAATCTGCAATTTAAACTATGCTTTACTTTTCTTAGGTTGAAATATCATCTGCCTTCATCCTTCAGTGTGGCAATGATTTAGCATCAGATCAGCAACATGAACCATTTCAAAGGAAGGATAAGGATAATGCCATGACGGTCTTCCTTTTCACTCTAATTATTAGCATTTAAACTTTTGTGAAATAATTATAAAGTGTTGTGTCCCCAGAGCGATTATTTCTTATGTATATTTCTAAAGGTCCTTCTGTGTTACTGTTTTTTTGTAGGGATATTCGTCTGACTCCACAGCAAGTGAACGATGAGGTGGAACTGCTTCACAAGTTCAGTGGCGATGACAGTCACTGTGCCTTGGAGTCAATCTGCTTCTCCTCTGACTACCAGTTTGACAATGGTTGCCATGCCCCACCCTGGAGACAGGTCCATGGTGATATTGGCTATCTGCTCATAAAACCTCATGATGCTGACCAGCTCTCGGTGACCGCCAATACTGCTGGAATTTATGAAAACAAGGTACGTGTGGGCCTGTCCAAAAACTCAACACTATCAAATCTAAACTTTGCTCTTGAAAAAAAAATCAACAAGATGAAAAGATAAACATTGAAAGGAAAAGGGTGAAGTTTGAAATTATTTTCTGGATACATGTATTTTGTTAAAAATCTGTCACAAAATTATATTTTCATATTAAAAAGATCGATGTTTGTTGCTTGATCACTACTATTTAAAGATTCACCCTGTATGCTATTTTCTGGACTTGATACACCTGTCTTAGCTTTAACATTGTAACAGTCAGACACTGCTTCTCAAACAACAACGTCAGGAAAGTTGTCAAGCGTGACATCATTTCATATTACAAATGTTAATGTAGCTCTCCTGTTATGTCCATGAAGTCATTATCTTACATGAGTTTCAGCAACTTCATTGCAAAATACTTGTGCAACAAAATTAATACATCCACCTGTGAGCAATATGGTTGAATGTATATGCACATTTGTAAACTGCCTGCAAGCCAGACTTAAGTCACAGAGGCGGCTGATTTAGATTTAAGCACTATACTTAACAAATGACGAAATTTGATACCAAAGATGGTTTTGTGTCTTACCTTAAAAAAATACAGGCTAAAATACTTAAAATTTTGGCCAGAGCTTCAAATTGAATTAAGGCCTGTACATTGGTTTTGTGTCATTCGCATTTCTACTTGCAAGAATAGTCTCTTTGCATGGTTTTGATGTATTCTATGCTTTTCGATGTATTAAATTGTAAAATCTGGAGAATGATACAGAAAGTAAACAAATTTTCCGCGCTCTTTCCTATCTCAAGGGCTGTCAAAAAGAAGGTGAAGAGATGGACTACGAAAGAGTTGGTAATATCTACCGCAGCCTGGTCGCCCTGCTCTCTTCCAAGAGCGCCAAGTTCAAGCAGGTTATCGACAGTAAGGAATTTCAACTGCAGGGCGATAATAACCCCGAGCAAATCAGCAACTACGAAGAGGACTTTGACGAGGAGGATGGTACGGGGGAGAGAACGGCAAGAGAAGAGAAGAAAGAAGAGAAGGAAGAGGAAAAGAAAAAGAAAGAGGTAGAGGTTTTTCTTTATATGCCTGTCTGCCCCCTTCTTCCCCACCCCTCACTACAATCGGTTTTGTATCGGTTATCTCAGAGTCAGAAAACAATGTCCTGAAGATACTTGAGTTTAAGTGCCAGTAATCACCTCCATCAATGTTTCTCAGCTTTCCTTGTTATATATCAAGCCTATATTCTGGATTACTTAATGTTTTATTTATGATCGTTTGACATTGCACTTATTATAATGATAATGGGCAATTATTCGTTCTCTTATTTACCATGTAATACTAGTGGTAGTTAAAAACACAAATGTAATGCTTGTGCACATATTCAACTATAAAATGGTATTTCACATATTAATGTCAATGCATTTTTATTTCCCGACAGAGAAAAACAAGAAAGAAAACTAAACCAGCCAAGACCACGAAACAAGCCACACTAAACTGGAAAAACGATCTGAACAAAGAGAAAGATGATGAAAAGAAGGAAAAACAGGAGAAAATCTCAAGACAGACGAGGTAACTATCTATCTAAGCCCCAAATGACTGGGTTGTTTTAGAAGTATTGAAAACCAAGGGGGGCTGGGGATCACCCCATCCCCTCCCCTTCTGATAGCCATCGCAAACCTCACAACTTTAAACTATAATCCTGTGCACCAATGAAGTGTGAAACCTGCATTAATTATGCAATGATTATGCAATTTCAAGCAAGGTTTTTCAACAACATTTATGCATTCCGACCAGTTAAAGCAGAGTTGTTATTGTGATTCAGATTCAGAAGCAAAGATCTGATTAGACTTATTCAGTTTCATCATCAAACTATGTGCTTATCGGGTTCTCACACTGCAAGGCAGGGAGGCTGTTGCTTAACTTTCTCCTTTGATCTTTCAAATAGTGAAGGGAAAAAAGGGAGAGGAGAAATGAAGGAAAAAAGTTGAAATACCATTAAGTCAAATCTATAGGGCCCGTTTCATTAAGAGTTGCAACTGTTGTAACTTTGTCATTATGGCAACTACCATGGTTACCTTGATTCTGATTGGCTGCTGAGCCCTGCTACAATGGTAGTTGCCATAATGGCAAAGTTACCACAGTTGTGAAACTTTATGAAACGGGCCCCTGATAGGCCTACATGCATGCTTGAGCTTTACCTGTCATTTTGCTGATTCCAAGATTTCACAGTATACACAAACTTGTGGGTGCACTATCCAATTTAATAGCCATTTGATAAAGCACCTTTTTCCTTGCAGTTACAAAGCACTGCACACACACGCACACTACTCCACATTTGGGTCACAAATACAGTAACCTTTTTTTTTTCCTTATCACTTTGATGAGATAGTCCCTGCCATGATTTGTTGAACCTATGCTTTTATTTGTTTTCATAAGTGATCGGTTGAAATCCAAGACCCCTGCCATGGAAGACGACTTCTCCTCCAGCTCTTCGGAGTCTGAAGAGGAGGAAGAGACCACAGACAGGAGGCAGGAGCAGAATTCAGATCTTCCTTCCGAGTACTGGCAGATTCAGAAACTTGTCAAATACCTGAAGGTAAGGCTGAATTTCAACCATTCTTGAGAAGGGTCTTCGAGGGGTTTCATGAAGCACCTTGTCGGTGGTTTTCATTGACTAAATTTGTTCTGAGCCAATCGGGTGCCAGGATTTCAGTGGCTTATAATAAACAGTCAACTGATAATCACTGAATATTTGTTGCATAATCCCCCTGAGCTTCATAAAGCAAAGGTTTGCAATCAATCAGTAAGTGGCACTGGCCAATCAAAATCATGTCTTCATGCTTATTTGTTCAAAACTCAGATCAGTAGCCTATCAGAACTGTTCTTTCATATTACCAGTCCATCGCAAACCTTTCTTCTACTGGGCCCAAGGACAATCTAATTCTTGATTAACTTTGGTTCCTTAAATTGGCAACTTTACCATTTTTCTAATTGATGAGCAATCCTTTTTTGTAACAGACATTAATAGAGATCTATAAAGAATGACCTTAATTTTGTGATCATATATTTGTCCACTTTGCGTGAAAAAAGGGATGATTTTTGGCAGTCAATCACATCCCCAAGCCATTCTGCCCAAATCCATAATTGCTAAATGTATAATTGCATGAGTATAGGAATTTGTAGATAAATACATTGTAATAGATGTATCTGAGTGAATTAGTGAATAGCATAACATGACAATTGAAATGAATTGGGACTGGAATAGAGATGAATTGAAAAAAATATATATGTATTTCATGTTATGAATGAATTGATATTGAATACGAGTAATAAGAATCAAACCATTGTTTGAAATTATGTTTTGTAGGGAGGTAACCAGACTGCTACTGTGATTGCATTGTGCGCCTGTCGAGATTTCAACTTAGCTCAAGAGACATGTCAGCTAGCAATCAGGGATGTCGGTGGACTGGAGGTTCTTATCAACCTTCTAGAGACAGAGGAGATCAAATGCAAGGTATGTTTGTGGACCTTTACTCTTTCAAATCATGACTCAGAGACTTAAATCTGTAATTATAGGAATTGACCTCTTGGGTTACTACTCACTGGATAATTTTTCATGAAAAAGCTTGTTAGTAGGCATCCACACAGGTTTGTATTAGGTACAAATTCAAGATATTGATATTCAAAATTTTCTTTGATATAGGATCCTGACCTAAATAGAATCTTCTGTGGTGACACACAATGTCACTTTAATATGCCCCTTACCCCCATGCACCCCCCACCCCAAAACACCAACAAAAATGGGGATCGAAAAATATGAATTGGTAAACATATTGATATAATGATTTGAAGTAAGACGAAATGTATCTATATAAGAGCAAAAGTAAAGGCAAATGAAAAATAAAAAGAAAGAGAAATGAAATCAGGAAAACATGATATATTGTTTTCCCTTACATTCAGAATGTGTTTAGGCATTTGTGATCATTGCCCTCTCAGGATATCAGTTTACGTATAGTTGTATTAAGATGTATGTAGTTTGGCTAGTATATAGTATACTTTTAAATATGCCGAGTTCCTATTTATAGCAGTGCATTCTCCAGCATAATGAATGCTGGCTATCATCCCAACTCTACCAACATTGAACAAAATTCCCAGCAAGACTATAATTAATGTTTGACTCTGGATATTCAGATACATTGCACGTTCTGTAGTGTTCATCACTTTTTTCCCCCCTTGTCATTACAGATTGGTGCACTCAAGATCTTGAAGGAGATCTCTCAAAATACCCAGATCCGTCGGGCAATCGCTGACCTGGGTGGACTTCAGACTATGGTGAAAATCCTGAAATCACACGACAAGGAGCTCAAGTGCCTAGCAGCGGAGACCACCGCCCACGTAGCCAAGTTTAGGAGAGCCCGTAGGACGGTCAGACAGCATGGAGGCATCAGAAAGCTGGTATGTACCGGTGGAGCTCAATTATAAGATTTGCAATCAAACATCTCCTAAAATATTATTAAACCAATCAGAATTATTTATTTGGGACCTCTGTTCATCAATGTTTTATTGACCTGTGATGAGTTGATCAGGTGTGTCTCTTCATTTTCGGAATTTAATAGAAAGTTCAGTGAATATCAAAGCCCAAAATGAGTAGTCGCTGTGACTACCGTTGATAATTTTGAGAGGTCTGTAAAATCAAGATTTACTGTTGCCGATAACAGATCAGGGCAGCATTGCTTAGAAGTAACTATTATGGGATCTTTGCCATCCAATTGTAACTCTCATTCAGTCTTTAATTTTGATTGGCTGGTGAGCAGTGTTACCATGGTAGTTACTTTTATGCAACAGGCCAAGATCTAGTAAGTTCATATTTATAATGTGTAGTGTAAATTCTGCAGAACTAGGCTGAAAAGCGAGTGTAACATTAGGATGGTCCTGTTGGATTCTGATTGATTCTCCTTTCTGATTATGAACGCATCTTGATTTGTGTTTGAATTATAGTGCTTGAATAATTTCCCCAATCAACATTCAATAAATTGTTCTCTTTGTGAAGGTTGCACTCCTTGACTGTGCACCATTGGGTTCTGGGTCGGTCTCTGCTGAAATGGAAAAGGATATCAGCGTTGCCCGCTGTGGGGCGCTTGCCCTCTGGAGCTGCAGTAAGAGCACCAAGAATAAGCAAGCCATCAGGAAGGCCGGTGGCATTCCTCTCTTGGCCCGTCTTCTGAAGTCGCCCCATGAGAACATGCTGATACCTGTCGTTGGTACCCTCCAGGAATGTGCTTCTGAGGTATGTTTCAGCGTTTACATGTGCCTGTTACTTCAAAGGACAATCCATGTAGTATATATTATTTCAAGCCCTTATTATTGCAGGACTTAAATTGGTTTTCACTTTTTTCTAATTGCTATGAGAGGTTGTAATGCTCTTGATACGTGGATTGAACTGTTCATGAAGTTTCGTAACATAACATTGGAAAATAGTGATCGCATGCACGTAATAAACATAACAAATATTGTTATTTAATACAAAAGGAACTATTCTGATATATCTTGAATTACAGACTTTCACAGATTTAAATCTGTTTAAAAACCTTCCTGTATTAGCTCGGTTGCAATTAAGACTTCACCTTTCCACCCCGTTATTTAGTTAATGTGATGCATTTCCAAGAACTAAATGGTATTTATTTTTTTTCTAAATTGCCTCTATGCAAAATTCACATTCTAAAATGCCATTTCTTTAAAACCCAATTACATTTATGCTCTGTTTTCCAGTGATCACTTCTAGCTCTTTTTGCTTTTTTTCTTTCATCATTTACAGCATAGCTACCGACTTGCCATCAGAACAGAGGGCATGATCGAAGACCTGGTCAAGAATCTCAACAGTGAGAACCAGGAGCTGCAAATGCACTGCGCCAGCGCCATCTTTAAATGTGCGGAAGAGAAGGAGACCCGGGACCTGGTCAGGACCTACGGCGGTCTGGATCCTATGGTCTCTCTCTTGGACAATTCAGATAACAAGGAGTTGCTTGCTGCGGCCACCGGTGCCATCTGGAAGTGTGCCATGAGCCCGGAGAATGTGATGCGCTTCCAGGAATTGAAGGCTATTGAAAGGCTCGTTTCTCTGCTGAACGACCAGCCAGAGGAGGTGAATATTAATCATATATTGCAGTGTACAATAGTATGAGCATGTGTACACAGTGAAAAGTCATCTAAAAGAGATGTGGAGAGTTTCATGAAACAGAATGTGTGAGTTTTTACTGACAAACCTGCTCTCCACCAATCAGATGCAAGAACCTATCAGGGCATTCTGTGGTAAAAATTACTGGCAAGTCATTTTGTGACATGCTTCGTAGGTTCCTGTCTTACAAGGAATTGCAGTTGATCGATATTGATTTTGATAAAATGTAGACAATAGATATCATTTACAGTAATATATGAAATGTCACTTTTTTATTAAAAAAAGAGCATGGTTGGTTATCATCGGTGAAGAACATGAGTGTCGGCTTCAACCTAGCTGGAGTCAAACATCTTTTTACCACTTTGAATATATGATATAAGAGAAACATGATTTTACATTACTATTGTCATCTTCCTGTTGCAAATAGGTGCTTGTCAATGTTGTTGGAGCCCTAGGAGAGTGTGCAGCCCAGGAACCGTCCAACAGGCAACTGATTCGCAAAGCAGGAGGTATCCCATCCTTGGTCAATCTCCTGACGGGTACCAACCAAGCCCTTCTTGTCAACGTGACCAAGGCTGTAGGAGCATGCGCCACAGAAGCTGATAACATGGGGTAAGCATCCGTCCAGGCTCTGATGTTATTCACTTCAAATCAAAACTTCAATTTACATAGATGTAGTTCTTAAAATTGCGCAACCAGCAGAAGGGTGCAGTATACCTTGCAGCTGACAAGAAGCATGCTCTACGCAAAACCCAGTTTTAAAGTCTTCCTGCCAGCTGTAGAATACTGAACATGCATGCATTGCATTAGAAGATGAGGATTAGGCTCATGATTTTGGTCATGTCTTCAGCTTATGAAGATGTTTTTGTTGTTGATGATGATGATGGTGATGACTAAGAAGATGATAATCATAAAATAATGATGACGATGGCAGAGATTACGATTACAGTTTATGTAGTTTGTAATGATATCTGCAATGTAATATAAAGATAATGATTAAGATGACGAAGACAATATGACAAAATGGTGATCATGATTAATGATGACAATAAAGTCATTAATGAATTGAGTAAAAAGGGATTTCCCATTTATTATTGATCTATCCTTCTCTTGTCATAGTATTATTGATCGGTTGGATGGAGTGCGATTGCTTTGGTCTCTTCTGAAGAACCAGAATCCTGAGGTTCAAGCCAGTGCGGCCTGGGCTATCTGTCCCTGCATTGAAAATGCCAAGGTAAGCTAGCATTTAACCCACTTTAGGAACAGTGACAATAGACTACCGAAATGATGCCATAACAAAAAACCTTTTTAGCATTTTTGATACCATGCTTCGGTTGAGCACGATGAAATACTTTCACAAATCAAATTTGGTGGGAATCTGTCTATGGGGGCCTTGGATATGACCTCATGAATACATAAATTAGCCCCATTGAAGGCAATGTATCATTGGCCTGGTTCTAAATGTTAGGAAATAATGAAAGGAAAATACTATCATTGCAAATTTGATAACTAAAAGCTGATCAAATAAAGCTTCAAAGAATTCATTTTACCAGATGGGTCAATCAATTGCTTGTCCCACTCTTTATAAATGTTGTGCCACCACCGCTTCATGAAATTTCTTATCCCATCTATTTCTCTATGTGAAAACCATATTTTATTATTTACCTTTTTATTTTTAATTCTTACGGCAAACCATGTATTATATATATCTTATATATACTTTTTTACTTCTTTGTAGGATGCTGGTGAAATGGTTAGGTCTTTTGTTGGTGGGTTGGAGCTCATCGTGAGCCTCCTCAAATCAGAAGACAAAGAGGTACTGGCAAGCGTGTGTGCAGCCATAGCAAACATTGCCAAGGATGAAGAAAACTTGGCTGTAATCACAGACCACGGAGTTGTGCCCATGCTAGCTAGACTAGCCTCAACCGTGAGTAGTCCATCTCTTCGCTTTCTTGGGTCTTATAAACCGAGGGTAGCAACCCGAAAAAAAAAGAAATTGAAGAATTTTTAGGGACGGAAAGAAGTATTTTGATTCAAAGTCAATATTTTCATCATTTCAAACTTTTTCTATTATAGACATGTGGAGAAATGAATATCACACAATATGTTACTGTAATGATTAACGCATTTCAGTGCACTTTACATAAAATGCCGAAATGTTATATTTCATACAAATAAAGAAAAAAAAAACAGTGGTTGACATTGATACTTCCATTTCCAATTACTATTTAACTGTATGCTTTTGTAAATAATTAAATTAAGAAATAATACTTAGACATCTTTCTTCTGGGTGCTGCTTTTCAAATGAAATATTGTCAACATTATGACAAATTTATAAATGCCTTTTCCTATATAAGTTGAATGCACATGATATACTAGTATTCAATAATATATGCATATCTTTTGTGATAAGAGATGTTCATAATGAACCAGACATTCTGTTGTTACATGAAATGATATCTTCATGATGGAATCGTATGAAATGAAGAGGAGTTTTTAACTGTTTAATCTTTTCACTACCGTACAGACGGATGATAAACTGAGGAGACATTTAGCCGATGCCATCGCCAGATGCTGTATGTGGGGCAACAACAGGGTGGCATTTGGTCAGAATGAGGCCGTGGCCCCACTGGTCAACTACCTGAAGTCGCCCGATGCATCCGTCCATTGTGCTACGGCAGAAGCCCTCTACCAACTATCCCGAGATCCAAACAACTGCATTACAATGCACGAGAGTGGTGTTGTCAAGGTAAGCAGCTGATGATACCGCTTGTGCTATAGCCACCCGTGGGGGGGTGGGGTGTACGAAGTAAATGATATGTATGTGCCACGGTCGAGACCCCCATTATCAGCTTAAATTTCCATTCCAGAACATCGCCAATCTAGAAAGCCATAGAAAGTCCTATTTTTTCCCCCGATCCGGAGACCATCAAAATGTGAATTCTCATTCCAATGCCCGCTCATACTCAGTGCAGCACAGTGGCAAATTGCCATTGATTGCGTTCGACGAGAGCCGAAAATTTGCACAGGGCTGCTGATTAGTTTATAGCGCAGAAAGGTCATAATCAATTTTCTTGCATATCTATGCAACGCTCCAAAACATAATCCAGAGCATTGCATTTTTAGCAATCGTTGATATCAGAGCAATTGTGGAGACCCTCTTTTTAAGACTGGAGCCCCCAATTTTTTTTTTAGGTATTATTTCATATGGATGTTGATTGTGCAGCAATAAGCCAATAAAAGAACTATTTCCTCCATGAGGTTGTGTTACCAATTAAATAATCGTAGAACACACTGTAATGACAAAAATGAAATGGCGAAGTGAGATAATGTATTCTCTAAATTTCATTATTTTCATTTCTTTCCTTTCTTTTTCACCACACTCTAGCTCCTTGTCTTTATGGTGGGCTCAGAGGTACCTGCTTTACAAGAAGCTGCTGCAGGCTGCATTGGAAATATCAGAAGACTGGCTCTGGCCAATGAGAAGGCCCGATATAAATAGATTTCAACCCAACCACAAGCTTTCAACCAATTAGAAGATAAGACACAGAGTGCCTGTGACCTCTTGCAGCACCAAGAATTTATTGATTTCATGCAGTTACTGCATACCTTCAGGAGAACAGTTGGAAGGGACACAGTCTTAAGACCTCAGAGATCTTACATTAATTGGAACTATACCTTGACTCTTCTATTGTAAACTAGACAGATTCGGGTTCATACGACATCATGTAGATGCTGAATTTCTTTTTGGATTTGTGGAAACAATTAACGCAGAATAAGAAGTTTGGACTATGAAACATGGCATGTTGTTTCTGAAGACGAGTAAATTGTATTATTTACATGTGTGACATTATTGTATGCTTTCCGCACTCGGAATGTAAGCAATTTTTATTGCTAATATTTTTTTTTCAATCTCACTCTTTACAACATTCTTTCAAATGGCTAAATTTACAGTGCCTTCCATTTCGAGCAATATTTCTGCAAATTTTCTTTTCTCCCACTTTCCATTGTTATGCTTCTTTCAAAGTTTATGTTGTATGGTTTTTCTTTTTATAGAGTTCTTAAATATGAGGGATGAAATCCCATTTTCTGTTTCACTTTCTGAAGAAATTAAACACAACATTGTTATCTCAGAGTGTAGTGGTTTCACAGTACACCATGTTATGCGAATGCCCACTAAGGAATACATGGTCTTCCGTGAAACCACTACTCTTCTTCTTCACCATGAAAATCTTCAGAAGTTACATTTTTATCTTACCTGCCTACAAGCATATTCATCTATATCAATTTCACTTTTTTCATTTTTCTAAAGAAAACTGACATTAATCTTTGTCTTATTAAGAGGGGGTGGGATTAGTGAATGTCACTTTATACAAAAAAATATTGAACATATAAACAGATATGTTGACATCAGTGGAAAATAGTTTGTCATTTAATTGGTTCATTTCATTTTTATGTATGAAAAAGTCTGTAAGTCTACATAAAAAAAATGTTTGTAAATATATTTATAGGTAACATTCTACAAAATACTTTATTTGTACCAATCTATTGAAAGTGAAACATTGAATTTTATTGAAGACTTGTAAATTATATATGTTAAGATAATCTATATTGGTATAGTCTAATCAGTGGCAGAGTAAGGATAGTCAATGAGGGTGGTATGAAGGGACACACTTTAAAGAAAACAAATGATGGAGGCAGCTACCTCCAAGTTTTTCAGAAAATAATCCCAAAAGCACATGATTCTTTGAAGATATTTTCCTTTTTATACATTTTTTTATATATCATATGACTAGAATTGGGAGAAGTGACACGTGCACCCACAACTGTAATTCATTTGCTATTCCTGTGTCTATCATAATATAAAAAGACATGTGTTATATATGTGATAATGTTAATTTGCATGAATATATTCTAGTGAATAGTGATTGTGGAAACACTGTATATATTGTATATGAATAAAATCTTATTATTAATGTACATGTTGATTGCAGTGATTTATGAAGTGTACAATGTAAATGGGGATTGCTGAAAGACCATTTTGTTGTAGATGGAATGGGGAAAGCATAATCTAAGAATGGTAACCTATCACAACTCATATAATTGGCTCTGATATGGGGAGGAAAATCAGAAGAAGTCAATTTGATCAGATGGACATACCTACTATTGAAATTCTGGCTGAAAACAAACAAAAAATTGTCTGAAAATATGCATCATAGCATGGGGGGGGGAACAGCACCCCTCGACATTTTTTTGGGATAAATCTGTAACGCAAAAATGACATTTCATGACGTTTTCCTTCAAGTCTCGTGCAACTTACAAGACCGAATTCAGTACGCGGTTCCAAAGTTAGGTAACATTTTTTTTAACAATGCGCATAAATTAGCATATTTAATGAATTTCAAAATTCTGTGAAAAAGTTTTGAATCCCCCACCTAGTGCTATCATACAAAGCAAACAGAATTGAAATCGGACTTGAACGGACGCCACAGCGTAAGCTCATCTTGCCCTTCGGACTGGATGAGCTAAAAATACACAAGAAAAGACCTTGATATTGCTATTTTTTTATATATAAATTTTATGATAATCCTATGAGTAATCTGACCAAAAACTAGCAGATTTCGGGCGATATTAAAAGCTTTACAGCCAAATTATGATTTTATCCATTAATTAGCATAATTAAGTAATTAAATATTTGACTAATTCTGGTACAATTGACCGTTGAATTGTGGACATTCTATCATTGGTAACGTGAGTGCAATTTTCGTCGCCATCACACGATCGTAACTCTTTGTAAGATGGGGGTCCAGGTTGCTCATTAGCATATTCATAAAGACATGCACAGAACTGTTTCACCGAAATAATGCAAAAATGTCATACCTTGGTTACTCTTTGCCCGATTATCATGAAATTTTCAGTATGTTGATTGTCTGATTTACTTCATTTGATTATTCAGACAGAGTATCCCAATAATGAATTAAAATCATGCATGCATGACCGATCACAATTTTCAACTATGTGGAAATCAAAGGCTATACTTTTCTTTGATAAGATACACAATTCATTAGATTTTATGACAGCCACTTTAGGAGTTTTTGACTTTCAGCATAATTCATCCACTCATTACATTGCTGTTAATGTATAATTCCTAGACACACTTGTTTTTTTAATTTTTTATTTACATTGACTCAGATCATGTGCATTACATCAATTAATTCATGGGTCTTGCTTTGTAAAATCGTATACCTAACCGATATTAATAAACATTTGTACACTCAATATATAGAAATATCTTTTTTAATATTGAAAGTTTACAATCTGTATACCCAGCCAAGAATTAATGGTTACATATCCCTTTCTAAATACCTGCATGATCACAAAATAGATCCCACAATTTGAAGAAGGGGGAAAAGTAAGATTCTGTGTGTGTGAAATCATGTAGAACACAATGCTACAGATTTTTACACAGCAATTTGGAACTTTTTTATTTTTTAAAGTTATTATTCTGGTTCAATTGTAACATTCCAGTGAGGATGAATATACTGCACATGTCATTCCCTTGAAGATTATTATTTTAACTACAGCATTACTACTGTTGTGTTAATAAATATGTAATTGAAAATGTCAACTTTCCATGAAACAAAACCTTAGCCAATTTAAATAACATACCCTATCACCTTACTGTTGCAATAAGCATACAAATGAAAAAACAGATATAAGAGAATATAACAAAAATAGTGAATCAACTTTGCAGACCAATCGTGTACCATATTGCAGTTAGAATACAGTAAAGAATGTGATTACAATACAGAACAAAACTCACACATGGACATGTATATGGCCCGCAACAGCAGTAATGTTCTAGAAGAATCTGTTTAGAAAGTTTTATGCCAATAGGCAAGGGATAAACACGTTTACGAGGATTTTACACACATCATCATTATTTTCATATTTGAATATATACTTTTATTTTCATTGAAAATTATGATACTTATTGAATGCTTAGTGATTCAGCTGCTTCCTTAATTAATGATAATGATGTTACAATAAAAATAAACTAAGAGAAATCAGATTGCGAGTATATAAGCAGATATAATTATCATTTTGATTATTCTGGGCTCATTAAACAATCACAGATAAATAATCTCTCAACACTGTGCAGAAGATAAATTGAGGAAAATGAATTACGGATATCACCTAACATATTATAAAAATTAACTTCAGATCTCTTTATGACAATTGATCTGAGTTTAAAAATCATTTCATACTCATTCCTTGTAAGTTTTTCCATAAAATTTACTTGCGCACTTTAAGGTTTTCTTAAGTGCATAGAGATATTTGTGCTTCTTAAATTCCTCTTAAGTTTATATGAATCACATTGTTGGCCTTGAAAAAGCAATAAGACAAGATGATAAAAATAACTAATATTTATTTGAAATATTCTTTCATAGTATAAATGATTCAAGTGTATGCTTTATACTTTTGAAAGGTAAAAAAGATTAAACAAAGTGTTAGAATCAGGTATTATATTCAAAGAGGCTCAATATTATTGAGACTATTTTTTTAATGAACTCATTGCACATCTTTAAAACTAAATTAATTTGATTTGTACAATATACAGCCTTTATAAATAAGGAGTTGTGATTTTTGATGTCTAAACAGGGGGAGGGGGGGGGGGTGATTCCTCAGCCAAGTACTCAACTGATGACTATGCAGTCAGTAGACAGACATTGTCTATAATAAAATCCCCTAGAGAAAACTATTTTGCTGAATCAGCACCAATCGCTCTTTTAGGATTAAGGCTCTACACTTTACATATTGATTGCAGTTGAATGCTTCTTCAGGCGAACTAGAGAACCATTCGTGACTTATATTTATTGTTGTTTTTCACCACAACTGATATTTACTGATGCTGGCTTTGATTCACTGGAAGATAATTGTCCATAAAATCATTGATATCATGCTTAAAGAGAAATTCCAGTAGTTGCAGTAAACACTGATTTCATGAGAAAGTCTGTAAAACAAGGCTTAAGTGTCAGTATATCATCGAGGATCTAGATCTGGTACAGTTACATTAACTGAACTTTGTGAAATCTTGAAGTTACGCTGAAAAATGTTCACAACCGAAGATCCCCAACACAGATAAGCGCACGTGGGACAATGTATAATTATTGCTTAGAGCGTCGGGCCCGACGCTCTACCCAAATCCTGTGCTTCTTTGCTGATTTCTCAGCAATTACAGAATTTCTTCCAGAATCCTTTGGCACATGCGTTTTATTTATACAAACAGACACTTTGGTGGTCATTTTGTTGGATTCTGTACGAACTCATTTTGATATCGTTACCAAAACTAGCATTTACCTTTAATGAGTAATCTCTTTGTTTTTGCTTTTTTTCATTATGAGATAATCGTTCTTCTTAAACAGAAATGCATACTGAACTAATTCTAACTTACTCAGACTCTGAATAAAAAAAATGTCCTTCACATAAAAATAATGATTCTCCTTGGTCTGCTACTAAAGAGTACTATAGAAGAAATGATATAATTCTTTTAATTTATTATTTCATGATCAATTGTGCACAATCCATCAGTCATGAATATAAAACAAAATATATACACACATATATATAATGTATCTAAACATAAATCTATAAAAACATATAATCTGTATAAAATATTCAACATGGGGAAGATTTGGAAACTTCACGAGTTGGTGTCTATTTGAGTTTCCATACTCTCTATGGATTCTGGAATATCGTCACTGGACCGTGATGTCTGTGTGTGAAAGAGATCCGGTGCTTCCACGGTACCTCTTGTGATGAGGTCACATTCTTTGATAAGGTCATAGTTGATTAGTTCCGATACGACTGAGTCTTGCTTGTAGTCGGGGTGAGTATGGATGAAATCACGGATCCACCTTGCTGTGGTCTTGAGCCGACCTGAAAGACAGAAAATCAATCATAGCGATTAGAGTTCTGTTCTATAGTAAGCAGGGTCCCCACAGAAATTTGAAAACAGAATTCCATGACTTTTCCATGACTAAATTGCTGCTTTCCATGACTTCCCATGATGTCCAGGGAGTAATGTAGAAGTTGGGATGTCACAAAACTGGGGTAAAAATGGAAAGCATAAACACCATTTATAATAGCACAGTATGATCAGAGTATGAGAGTTGCGAGACACGACAAACTGGAAAGCTGCCAAATCCAAGAGGTACATGTAATTCCATGACTTTTCACAAATTTTCATAATTCCCTGACTTTTCCATGACTTTCCATTATCACAAATTTTTCCAGGATTTTCCATGACCATGGGAACCCTAAATAAGGGACAATTTTGTACATAACACGATAGGTGGTGGAAAAGACAATTTTCATCACGACGCTGGTTCGAAGGCCAATATCTCAATATCTAAGATGGTACAAATAACCCAACTCTATTAAAGGGTTGATATCATATCTCCAACATGTAATTTCAGATGCGAAATTCATCCCCATAGATCAACGTTACCATTACAATAATATTTGTCTGACCTGCGGAATCATTCATCAATTCTGACATTTTCCTTTCATGGACAGTAAGGGGTGAGAATTTGACAGATGTTTAGGTCCATTTGTAAAGATTCTCTTCTTATTTTTTTATCCTTTATCCACTACTAACACTTTTGTTACTTATTCAAAGTAAGACCCCAAAATAAATGAAAGTGTTAACACTCATTGAGCCTCGCAGCACTTGAATTTGGTGTTGATCCACTTTTTCATTCATACTTTCTATACAATGGAAATGGTGAGGTGCCAATTAACAAAGTGATATATAAGCCCCTCAAAAAAAGTAACGCAACTCAAGTTTGAGGGAGGATAACTTTTTTATCATTGATCTATAAAAGGTGAGAGTGGTGTCATTGAAAAGCTCCATTATTCCTCTTTACAATGATTGTCCTGATTATGCAATCGTGGAATGTTCAGTACACCTGACAATAAGGCAAAGTCAGAAGTGAAATGTTGCAAAATGCATTGTTTCTTAACCAAAGTCTGCATTTCTTTTGAATCTGCACAAGGTTTTGTATGTTTTTTCAGAAATGTTTATGTAATTGTGTTCTTACTTTAAATAATAAAATGTGTTTGAATGCTGTCTAGGTTGTCAATGATGAAGTCAAAAGACATGAATCATGTGTGTTAAGCATTACTATTGGTTTGTGTGAGGTAAACCTGTGGTGTGCTTTTTTTTGTGGTTGCTTGAAAAAAGTTTCCATATGCCCTGCTTATCAAATCTCCTTAGGGCCCAAGCAATTGGCCAACTCCAAGCAGGGGTATCCCAAAATGATGTTGCCATCCGGTTTGGTGGGAGCAAAAGCACCATCTCAAGATTGAGTGCCAAATTCCTTGAATCTGGGGAAGTTAAAGACAGGCCAAGAAGTGGGCGTCCAAAGCAGACAACACCAGAGGAACATCGCTATATCACCCTCTCTGCATTAAGGAATCGAAGGCTATCGGCAAGAAATCTCCAAGAAAGGTTTGCACGCAGATACGGCAGAAGACTGTCTGATCAGACGATCAGAAACCGGCTCCACGCAACCAACTTGAGCGCCCGTAAAGCTGCAAGAAGACCTGCCATGACTGCCCTTCACCGTCGTACCCGTATGCGCTGGTGCCGTGACCATTTACTATGGAACCAAGCAATGTGGAGATCTGTCCTTTTTTTCTGATGAGTCACGATTCTGTCTTAGGAAGCTTGACGGCAGGATCAAGGTCTGGCGACGTCCTGGTGAGTGATTTGCCGATTGTTGCGTCGACAGAGTGACAGCATTTGGAGGAGGCAGTGAAATAGTTTGGGGAGGCATCTCCATGATGGGAAAAACACCACTCATCCTTGTTGATGGCAACATGACAGCTCAGCGCTACAGAGACGAAAAGCTTCAACCAGTGGTACTTCCATATTTGCGCGGTAATCTTGGCCCGAACGCTATCTTTCAAGATGACAACGCGCGACCCCATAGAGCACGCATTGCCAACGAGTACTTGCAGATTGAGGGCATTGAGAGGATGGAGTGGCCAGCGAACAGCCCAGACCTCAACCCAACTGAACACTTGTGGGATCAGCTTGGCAGGTCTGTCAGGCAGAGAGTGACTGATCGTACAACGTTAGCAGAGCTTCGCCTGATTCTGGTTGAAGAGTGGAACGCCATCCCACAGGCTCGTGTGACGAGATTGGTGAACAGTATGAGGAGGAGATGTAATGCAGTAGTTAATGTGTTTGGGTCTGACTCGTGTTGCATGAAGTTCTCAATAAAATTTAAGAAAGTGATAAAACATAAACAATTTGTTTCTGTGTCTTCATTGTCTTTTAATGTTTGAAATAAAGAGTTAAACACCAATCCAAGTCTGTTCAGTACAATCGTGAATTCACTACTGAAAACAGTGAATTTTGCAATATTTTGTTCTTGACATTACTGCTCATTTATCATGACTGCGCATCTCATGGTAACATCAACATAACAAATGACATATCATTGCAAAAAGGAATAATTCCGCTTGCATATGATACCATTTGCACATATGGTGATGGGCCAATAAGATTTTTATAACCCCTCAAACTCGAGTTGCATTACTTTTTTTAGGGGTTTATATTTAACTAAGTTAAATTGATTCATAATTGTTAACGCAAGAGGCAGACCATCAATTTATGTTAAATTTAATACTTGTAAAGGGGCACCTGATTACAAGATTTTAATCTTTTTGGTTGCCTCTTACAATATGTTGATTTTCTTTTACATGAATGTATAAATTACATTCATTTGTTCTGTTGCTAAATTTACGCATTTATATACGTTATTTTACATTGTATTTGAATATTTTTTATATGGTTAATAAATGAATTGAATTACATATTTACAATGATATGCATGAATTTAAACTGTTGGACCTGACTCTAGCTTGCGATCAATTGCACGTTGCTTGTAACGTCCCAATAGTCTCAACGAATCAACCAGTATTACAGAGAGATCGATCTTGATTTACATACCTGCTGCCCTATCTGAAATGAGTTTAAGGTAATGGAGTATTGTACATCTAGTATCCACATCAACCCCTTCAACTGTATTGATGTACTGATGGACCAACGGGATAAGACCTGGGAACCGAGCCTCCTCGCACCCTGGTATGGAGCCGCCATTGACGATGGTGTCGATGCTCATGCAGCCATAGTACTCGGTCACATCCCTGGTGCACTTGCCGATATCTGTCTGAAGTTCACTGTCATTGACTGGTAACAGAAAATAGAAGTGCCATGTGACCAATGTGTTTACAAACACATAGCTTCCATTAAATTTATCATTCAATAAATGTTACAATTCCCCCCCCCTAACTTTCTTATTTTACATCCGATTTTGATGGAATTTCAGCGTTATGCTAGTTTGATTTTTCTCTATTTATTAAAATCAACATTTTTCTGGGGTGAAATTGACCTTTAAGTCATGACTTAACACTTAGCCTTGCAACTTAGAACTGGATTGAAATTTTTTATTTATTTATTTCAAATATTTAAAAGAAGGGTAGCCCAATCAGCAACAAGCTGGTTTTTGTTGAGGCAAATCGTGAACAAACACAAATATAAAACATGGTGACATATTCAAATATAAACAAAGAATAGAGCATAAAAACTAATATTGAAAAATGAAATGAAATAATCATAATTTACTATGGAAAGTAAAGAGTATGGAAAATAAAGAGTAAGATGACAATGAACTAACTGCCCTTTCAAATGGTAAAAAAATTGTAATTTGAATGATGATCCCAGTGAAAAATAAGGCTAATGAAAAATTGTTAGCATGTGTGAAACCAAACTAGAATCGCGAACACAAATCACAATCACAAATTCAAATACTACTACGGTGGTGAATTCCAGTTAAGTTTCACTCAAATTACAGTACGAATTTTCCGTGTGATTCTAGAGACGAATTGCAATCATCACTACAAAGATGATTCAAGATTCACGTGTGAAAAGGCCCTAAAATACTTTTGAAATTTACCTTGGGAACTTCTGAATAGACTTCATTCATACATATCTCAGGGTAGTAATGAAAAGACTTCTTGTCTATTCAGAGTATCCTTAGTACTTGTGAATATAATTAGAACTGTCTATAAACTTCAGTGCTCTCAAATGGAAGTATCACTTTGTATTATCCTCTAATTACATACAAAGCTGAGTTTGGGTGGTCCATATTCGCACCAACAATTGCCCATGAAAGATACATGGTGTACCGTGAAACCCACTACACTTTACAGCTATTAGAATTGAAAGGAATGAATAGAACTGATTTTCCCCACTAACAGGTCATTCATAAACATTATCTATGCTTCTAAATATACCAAATTATAGACTGTAGAATGTTGGTATAAAAATAAAATTTGTCTTCATGAACTATACTCCTTATACATTAAGGGACCATCATATCTTATACATCCGATTGTTTCTGAAATCATTCTTTAAAAATCTCAATGTGATCAGTGTCGGCAAAAGCTGTATAATAAATGATGAATGTGTCTACAACGCGATCCATGCGTCACTAATGAAATGCGTTGCATGTGCATTGTGAACGAAAAGTGACTAGAGTTGTAGTTTGCTGTGTATTCCTTGAGTCCAATGAAAAGGCAGAGAGTATAATAATAATAATAATAGCTGGATTTATAAAGCGCTTTTTGCCTGAGGATACAAAGTGCTGCTATTATAAACCTAGCTTTATCTCGAGCTATACCAGCACAGGCGCTCAGTGCATGCAAGGAATTACTTCTGCTGGGTACCCATTCACCTCACCTGGGTCGAGTGCAGCACAGTGTGGATAAATTTCTTGCTGAAGGAAAACACACCAAGGCTAGGATTGGAACCCCGACCCTCTGTTTGAAAGGCGAGAGTCAGAACCATTAGACCACGACGCGCCCACTAACAGTATGACCTTACTCACATGAATGGATATCTTTCCTGAAGTAGAACTGTTGGTTGAGTACTGCATCCCTCTTTTGTGCATTCTTCATGTTTTCATCTACCTAAAGAGATTAAATATGCAGAATTCCTTTGATTGTATTTATATCATATTGGATGGCTCAGAATGGAATACCAGGGGGCTGTTTCATAAAGCTGTTTGTAAGCCACGAGTGACTTTAAAACAGACTGGTGATCTTTTCTTGTGGTAAATGATATTCACCATTAAATGTTCATTTGTGATTATTTAGCATATAAGGAAGGTTCACCAGTCATTCTTAAAGTCGCTCTTAACTTCATACAAACAGCTTCATGAAACACTGACCTGAGCTATTCCACGGACCCTACTACAAATATACTGTGCACAAGAGGGCTTTTCATCTAATCTTGACCGCCGACATTCCATTCCTTCTAATCTAATTTAATAAAGGTTTTCATTGGCAACCTTTAAGTTAGTCCTACAGCTTGCTAGACATAGCAATGAATAATGTTGAAATATGGACTGAATTCGTATCATTCTTCCATATATAACAGGTTAATTGGATACATTACCGGTAGGGGTATATCGAGAATACAGCGATCATGTGTTGCATAAAATTGAAATTCTCCTCAAAAAAATAATATAAGTACTACAATATTATGATGCACTTTAAAACACCCAAAACATGCATAATAAATCACATATTTACCAACTTGTTTTAAAACACAAAGATGTGGTGAAGTTCAAACTCTTTGTATATAAAATGCAGATTCAATTGATAATCGAAATTCAAAGCATTATGAGATTATGTTTGTTCAATTTCCTTAATTACTATGTTCAATATGTATCAATCAGGCAAATGATGAAGACCAAGATTCATGTTTTTTCTTCTGCATTCATATCATTTACATTTATTCATATTTTCATAACATAACAACATTATATGGATAGTTTTCTTTTTGTACATGGTTCATAGATCAAGTGTACAATTAAATTAAGAAATGATCAATTGACCCCCCTCCCCCTCTTAATGAATTTTCGAAATTAACTATGGGTTAGTTTATTTATATCACTCAGCTGGGGCATTATAGCTCAGCCTTATAAGTAAAAAAATTGACAAGGGGGAATTCATACTTATCTTCAACATCATTATAGTGTGAGGTGTCATTTTGGTAAATACGAATTGTGATTTTCAACAATTTCAGAATACTAGCCCTTTAAATTTTGATTACCTGTATTTTATATGCACTGTTTATGTGATGTTTAGCAATCTCTGAATATTATCCCTCTAGATGTAGATTGCCTGCTTTTTATAGGCACAGTCTATATGGAAAAAATTGTAATGCTATAATTACCTTGGAGATCGGAATGAGGAAGTTAAGGTTAAAGGTCAAGATGGCACGTGTCAAAAGAACCAGGAATACAACATACGCAGCATTCTCAAAGTCAGTCAATTGCACCTAGTAACAACAATACAAAGAACAGTATTGTTACATAACATCAGATGCTTTGTCACAAGGCAAAGCAGAATAACTTGTAGATTATCTCAAGCAACAAATATGTGAAGATAGCTAAACTCTATGATTAGAGTCATAGGTTTACATATGCCTAGGAATTCTATACAAATTATCAATTCAGCCAAATCATAAAAATCTACAAAATCTCAAAATATTTGTCTTATCAAGTAATTTTGTACCAAAAAAAAGAGCTGATCAGAGTCCCATCAGACTTATATTGCCGTCTAATTTAGGTTTCTCTAAGTTTGAGGTTTCTGATAAAAAAAACAGGTAAAAAATGTATGTATGTAATCCATTGAATGATACAGCCTGGCACGGTACTGACTATCTCACAATGTGACCTTCACAAAGCCACCAGATCTACGCAGTTTCATCCTCTCATTTTACAATGATAGGTGCATTCAATCCAAACATAAGTTACCTATCAAGTTTCTCAGGTAGTTTAATAATAATAATGATAAGTTTTAGACTTTGATTCAGATTTTCTCTTACAAGTGAATTGCAAACAGGCCCACATGATACACACAATTAAGCTACTGATAAAAGGGCAACCTTTTACACTTGATCACCCTGACCATTATAAGCAATCAAGTGTTTACAACTCTACCATACAATCAATTGTTAATCTTTGTATATACCGGCCCCAGATAAATGATATCTTGATGATTTGATTAAACTCACTTCAATAGGTCTGAACTCTACTCTCCAACCAATCTTAGAGTTCACAGGAGGGGGCTTGAATCTCATAGATTGCCAGTTAGTTGACTGGATGTTCTGTCAAGATACAAAAAAATACATACATTACACAACTCCAAAGAAATGTCCTGTTATCTGATTGGTCCGAATCGGATCACATGATATTCAGTGAATTGCACTATTGCATCCAAAATGCACTATCCTGCACTCTGACGTCATACCAAAAGTACTACACTCTGACATCAAAGTGCAGTTTTCTAAATCCCTTCCTGCACTCTGACGTCACAGGACAGGATAGTGCGAGGCCTGGAATTATCTAGAACTATCTAGAATTTAGATCAAATAAAGCATTCGGAGCAATTCAGTAACATGAAGGAAGATGGGGGTTGTATATAACAAACAATGCACACATTCTTGTGCACAGAGGACTTAAATAATAAACTCTATGCTCAACTCGCCAAATGGATATACCGCACTCGGTCCTGCGGACCTCGGTGCGGTATATCCATTGGCTCTTCTCGCACATCGTTCATTATTTGGCCCTGCATGCACACGCTTACGTGCATTATTTGTATTCTATCCATTACCGTGTCAACTACAAGCTTTAGAACAGTAGCATTCTAGTTCTCATAAAGGAATGTACATTAGCATGAAATAAACTGAGAGCAGGCTCATACAATTTAAATGAAGAAAGAGATATGTGTTCATGTGACATTTAATACTTGATGTGTTTTATCCATTTTTTGGGATGTTCTGTCAAGACACACAATTTTTTTTTTCATTATCAATCTATCCATCCAGCTATAAGCTTTATAACAGAAGCATTTTTAGTTCTTGTAACGGAATGAACATTAGCAAGAAATAAACTGGGAGAAGGCTTATACACTTTAAATGAAGGAAGAAATGTGCATGTCATGTGATATTTAATACTTGATGTGTTTTTTCTTAATTTACAAAGTAGGCCTACTGACCACCCTATTTTTAATTGAGCCTGATAGTTGGAAGCTGGATATTTTTCAATATATAACATATATCAAAAGAAACAGGCAAATGAAATGAAGATTTAAAAATACATGAATCTAGCCTATATTTTTCAACAATTGTGATGATCAATCATTTCTCAAGGCATTTTTTTTATTCTAATAGTGAATAATGAATCTAAAAAAATTACAGAGTATCAACATCAGTTGTATATCAATGTGCGACCCTTCCTCTGATTAGCTATATGAGTTTGTATTCTGAAAAAACAAAATGAAAAAAATACATAGAAATCTTTACTGTATATCTGTATACATAATGTCAGGTATAAATTCATCAACTAACAGCATCAAAACATATGAAAGCTTTATAAGTATCAAAATTCTCTTGGTGATATTTCTGCAAAGTAATATTGAGGTACATGAGAATGTCTTTATTATACCTTAGATACAGAACAATGTCTATTTTACTATTCTTAATATGATACAGTATCATATTCTTTTATTTTTAATTGTTTTTGTTTCTGTTACTATGGATGCTTTATTGCAAGCCATGTTTAATGTTATTCCACGAAGCTCTGCACTTAATACATGATTTGTTTATGCTTTGTTCGTACTATGTACATGTAATCTTATATGCAAACTTTAACTTATATTATTTTGTCAATGTGCATATCATGTTACATGGTGAAATAAATATAAACAAACAAAACAAATAGACATGGTGAAATAAATATAAACAAAAAAACAAATAGATTCAGAGTGTAGCATCATTTGGTTCTTTCAATAATATAATTATTAGGCCTTAACCGATATGGAATTTCATTGCCAATCCGATGTGCCAATAATTTTCCTCCCTGTATCTGCAAATACCGATACGATCCGATGAACGAAATTAAAGTTACAGATACGGTAATGCAAACATTTGTAGGCCTGGTCGCTATAGCTACACCATCAATGCATGACATGTATTGTTAACAACCTCCCACTCAGGCCCAACAGCCCAAATTTGTGGTAAAAGTTTAAAAACGTCAACAAAAGTACAAAAATCAAAATGTTACCTTGTGTTTTCTGAATAATTTGTTTCAACTTGTTTGTTATCATTGTTACAAGTACATCATGAGGCTAGTTATTAAGATGGGGGGAAAATGCGTACAGCGAGTTTGAGGTACGGTACCTGTACGGAACATGGAAGGTGCCATGACATGTTTGGGACAGTGTGTGAAAGATTGAGGCCTGAAAATGGCGTGTACATTAGTGCCAATTCAGAAATTGTACAAATGACAATAATTGTAGTCGCAACCTAAATTGCGTAGGTAAGAACAATAAAAATACATTGAAATATCTTTGGGGCAGTAAAAAAATATTATTTTTTATCTATATCCTTCATCAAATAGAACAAAAATTTTTACTATGTTTTTATCCAATCTGCAATCATTTCATTCATCTGTAAATTGACACACAAATAATGGTCCGCTCTCTTCAGTCAATCGATTTCCAGTTTTAGCGTGCATCTTCAGAAAAGTTTGGAGACAATCGCAACTTCTACGCAATTCTACTAAAAGTTTAAAGGAATTTGAACTGAACTCCTACCAAAACAATAGCCATGCTATCATTATTCATAAAATCAGGACCACAAATTTCTTATATTCATTGAACAAAAATAGGGAGAAAACCCGGAAAAACTTGTTCACAACCAGCCACAGTACGATACACTTTGCATCGGTTATGCATCAGCCATACATCAGAAAGATTGTAGATACCGATATTTCGCCGATGCCACAAAATATCGACCCGATAAGACGCCCTATACGATTATAGGTTATGGCCTAATAATTATTCTCTAATTCAGTCAGAAGACTAAGCCAGTAGCAAAATTCAAACTTTACTTTGCTTACCTCAAAATGATCAGAATCATTGGCATCATCTTGGTTTATCCTCTCACTGAACAGTGAAACCGGGTCCCTGATGAATAGATGTGCTACATGCCTGGCTAACTGTCTATCAATACCTAGTAACATATCAAAATGTTTGAGCAAAAAGTTAAAACAATGAAGGAACCCTTTTTTTGAGCAAGCGCCATGAGCGCCCAGCTGAGGCGGATACCGGCGCTTTACAAGAACCCATCATCATCATCAACTGTCTTTCGTGAAAGGAGGAATATAATTTGTATGATGGAACTTGTCAGTAGTATTTTTTTTATCATAAAAACATGAGATCAATTGAATTTTATCTGTAAAAGTAATTGAATTACAAATTATGGCTTGAAACAGAATTTACATTTGGTTTATAGACGAAAAACGTCGAGATTGGGTGGTCCTTTTCAGGACCAACACTTGCCCAAGAAAGATACATGGTGTACCGTGAAACCTACTACACTATGAAAATCACACTGTTTAACAGTTTTAACTAAAAATCGAACCAAATGATAAATGGGTTAGATGGCAATTATACCAAGTAATTAGTAAATGAAAAGGTTGTGAATAAGAACCTAGGATTTGACCATGTGGGTAGAGACCAATGAGAAAGCAGTTGAAGTGGGCATAGACAAATTGGCAATGTACCCATACAGAAGGATGTAAATGATTGATTAGACATACCAGCATTGATCATGTCTTGGCATAGCTCTTCATCAAGCACGAGATCAGTATCGTTGTATCTCTCTCCCGCTGGTGAGAGATAGCAATCCACCGTGCTATACCGTGATTTTGGAACCCTGAATCGATTGTTCCTCAATTCCTACAGCAATAGTCATATCAAAAGAGAAACAACAAGAAGAATAATTATAATCCAATCACATGACACAATGTTTGCAATACAATGTGTTTTGAAGGGTGCATACAGACCCCAGACCTGGCTTTAATGCAGCTACTTCAATTCAAGGAATTCCTTTCTAATGGGTATGAGATATTTTTTTAGGTGCGCTTAATCAGAAAACCCGGGGGAGGGGTGATTAACTTTCCCATGGATGATGAATCGAGGATTCATGAATTTCTCATTAATACCTATCCTATTCCCCTGGGGCAGTAATCAAGATATATTAGATAGCATATTTTTTATGGTGTTTTGATTGAAAAATATAATTTGAAGCAAAAGGAAAATGAAATTTAAGCTACTTTGTGTACAGGAGCAAATGGAAGAGTAGTTCCTCCATTCTGTTTATTCATCCAATATTTTTCATACTTGCATCTATCTGCTTGTCTCAAATTGTCGAATATGTATGGGCAAGGCCATACTTATTGTGTTCGCAACTATTGATTACTCAGCTGAGCACTGGAATTACAACGCTGTCTCCGGGCAAGCGAAGAAAAGTAAATAGTTGTATACAAATGCAATTATATTGCAAAGTCATGGGGCAAATAAATTCAAGCAAGAAGATGGGAAGTCTTGCATGGTAATCTTATTTCCATTGTCCCATTTGAAACTTTAGTATGAATTTAATAATGGAAATGATTATCTGTGCCAGCCTTTCTTTATTTCATCGGTCCACCACTCTGCAAGGAATCGCACCCATAACCAGAAGAAACAGTTGGGCACCAATGGATCAGTCGATTAGACTTAGCGCCAATCCAGATTACACGCATTTCAATGAGGTACAAAGTATGTATGAACAACCTCCAGACACAATGGCTTGTATTTTCAAAGAGGGGTTGGTACAAAACATTGCAGATTGAGTGTCACGAAATACACTTATTTTATCATTTTTACACTACAAAGCAGTCCAATTATGAGTGGAACGCTAGCAAAGGGTGCTCATTTCGTGCTTGAATGAAGCGTGATAAAACGTGCATAACCCATGGATTTGTACCATCAAATGGTACAATTGAAACTCCATTTGAGAAGACGGCAAATGCCTTAGGCAAGCAGTCTTACCTGGAGACCCCTTTCCTCCTTAGTCCTGTCATCCACAGAGCCAGAGATGACATCCCATCGACAGTCCACATCAGACAGATACCCACGGTACACTGGAGAAGCTGCACTCAATGCCATCTGTAAAAAAAGATATGCATACAAAGATATACCAGTGTGTTGGCTCAGTAGGTAGTTGGTCGGGGAGGTCGGGGATTCAAACCCCGGCCGCGTCAGACCAAAAGACGTTAAAAGATGGGAGTGCTGCTACCCTGTTTGACGTTCAACGATTAGGGATAGAGCCCCGTCGATCTGGAGCTGCACAGAGGCTGCTGGGCCCACGATCAATCGGGCAAAGCAAATTTTTCTGAGTATTTCATTTCATGTCTATTTCGAACAATAAATATGGATTTTCATTTTTCATCATTCATTATTGGACAATCCGTCCTTACAGCTTGTTGTACGTAATCAAATGGGAGGATGGATGTGCAACATTCATACGGTTGCACAAGCGCAGGAGCACGGTTTTATAGGTGATGTCAGTCTGCAATAAAAATCAATTGTGCCATGTAAAATGAATGAATCAGAGGCATAAGTGTACAACATCAACAGCGGATATTCTCCTTTGCGCAATTGTATATTTCACTTTCGATTTGGTTTATCACTATTCCAATTCATTACTAGATTAGATTAATTTGTATACCCTGAGGACATCATATGGTATGAAAATGTGTTATACAGTCCAATTTTGCTATCGATCAAATATATCAAAATATCTGTGGTTTTTCCATTCAATATAAAAACCTCTTCAGGACCATGGACAGGGCTGAAAATTTCAGGATATAATCTTTGTCTGTAGCATCTTGATATCCAAGACCTGAATTTGTAAATTAAATACTCAAAGGGTCCTTTCAGTGGGAAAAATATATTGCTCAACAAGGGACACAAGATATTTTTTTTTAAATTGAATATTTAGATTTTCAGAGAATTGGCTGTCGAAAAAAATCAAACGACTAATACAAGTTTTTAATATTAGAATGTTGGATGAGACTCGTGTATAATTCATATTATAGACATTTGATCAAAGGGAAAAGAAAGGCTTTGAGAAGCAATCGACCATGATAGCTCTAGAAATGGTAGCATTTATCTCTATATAATGCAGAATCAAAGATTATGAAAAGTTTGAGCTTTATTATTTCACATTACTTAAAGGTCAAATCCACCCCAGAAAAACGTTGATCTGAATATATAGGGAAAAATCAAACTAGCATAACACTGAAATTTCATCAAATCGGATGTAAAATAAGAAAGTTATGACAAATCAAAGTTTTGCTATTTTTCACAAAACAAAGATATGCACAACTCAGTGACATGCAAATAAAACAGAGGATAATAATGTCCCTCACTCACTCTTTGTTGTTGTGCTTGTTGGATTTTTCTCTTTTCATTCAAATCAACTTTTTGTTGGGATGGACTTGTCCTTTAATCATGTGTACCTTGGATCTTGGTTGGCATGCATGATTACTCTTCTTTGAGATCCATTTTCTTTCTTTTGAAGCAACTAAAAATATTGACAGACCAAACCTTATTCCCTACATGTACATGTACACTGCAAGTTCTGATACTGTGTATTTGGTACAGTGTACTGCTGTACATAGATTAAAATATCTTGGGGTCTTCTGGGCCTTGAAAGAAAATAGAACTGAACGTTGATCACTGTCACATTAATACACATGAATAAATAAACATATCAATGAATGCATGAATAAACAACTGAAGTGCCCCTTGCAGTCTAATCTGCAGGTGAAGTTCAATATAGCACCAGTATTGACTTTGTGATGTTGAAATATTAAATATTCTCTCGTTTTCTGTATACTATAGGTTAAATAATAATAATATAGGGTATTTATATTGCGCACATATCCACCTTGTTAGGTGCTCAAGGCGCTCCTACATTACCTGGCTAAGCTAGGCGTTCAGAGCGGACACAGTTTCTTAAGGAATTACTTCCTACCGGTGCCCATTTACCTCACCTGGGTTGTGTGCAGCACATTGTGGATCAGTTTCTTGCTGAAGGAAATTACACCATGGTTGGGATTCGAACCAACGACCCTCTGTTTAAAAGTCGGGAGACTAATCCACTGGGCCACAACGCTCCACATGGATGGTTTAAACAAATGGATGTGAAAACATCACATATACTTGATTTTTTTTCTTTGTGGAAAGGGGGGGGAATATGCCTCACATACAGGCTTCATGAAATACAAAAGTCAATGGGATTGATCCAATAGTTTTGAAATCATGATGAAATACTAATTCCAATTAAGTTATTGACCTAAACTTCATTTGATCTCGACCAAGGGACCTAAAATTAAATCAACATTACATCCATAGCATGATCACCATTCTTACTTATCTTGAGTTTAGTTGTTTATTACTGTTTTTTTTTTAAATCTCAAATAACCTTTGACCTTGACTTGGCAACATTCCATTCCAAGTGTGATTTGTGCTATATCTATTTGATGGAGTAAAACTTTGTTTTATTGACAAATAAATAACCATGTCAATAAAATGTAAATTAATACCAACAGGGGCCTGTAACAAGAAGCTTAGCAATGATTGTAGAACAATTTTATACGATTGACTCCATTGACGACAATGTACAATCCATTCGTGAAAATCAACCGTATGATTAATCGCTAACCTTTGTGTTACGGGGCCCAGTTGGGCATTTCATGAAACATATTTTCACCGACAACTGTTAAAAAGCTTCTGAAATCCTTGCCTGTGATTGGTTTAGAAAGAACAAACTAGTCAATATAGAAATGACAGCTCTGTAGTTTAAACACATACCAGTATAGGCGTGAGTGGAGTAAGCTGATCATAGAGTGCCCTTCCTTCTGTAATATTACAAGCCTGAAAGGTGGTCTGAAGACAGCAATTCCCCATACCGAATCCCATGCAATCCATATAGATATGGTCCGGTTTGGCAGCTCTCGCCGATTCGCCATCCCAGTCGTTCTCAAACTTCTCTACGAATGGGCTTGGTGTGTTGGTGTCTTTAAAAACTACATGTACACAAGAATCAGTGGATTCAATGGATAATTATTTATTCATTATAACAAATGATAAAATAAGGTGGAGGGTAGTTTGGTTCAGTTATAAAACTGCTTTGCAACAAAGCCCTCCCCCTTTACAAAAATAAAATAGAACATAAACATGATATAAATACAAGTGAAAATTAACATAAAAGTTATAATCTATAAAATAAACATGAAAAACAAAAAACAAACAAAAAAGGAAGGAATACTAGAAGATACTTTATGATAAATGATTGGCCAATTGGTAACCTCATTCAAAAGAATTTATAGAATTGGTGGATTGAACAATTCAATCCATTCACATTGCAACATATTCTTCAACATAATTGTGCATCACTCTTTATTTCTCCTCTCTTGTCATTATATTTTATCAGCTTCTACAGGTATTTGGCTTTGTTAAGCTCCCACATTAATCTTATTATTTTTTCATACTAATGTAACATTTAAAAGTGTTACATTCAATATTGTTTTCTGTATACATGTACAACTATCGTAAATCATCATTGTTTGATTTTTTTTTATGTATTGATTGTAACACTTTTTTTCTTAGTGCACATATATTGCATGCATTGTTTTCTTTAAAGATGCAAATGAAATGAATCTGAAATTCAAACCAACTGTGCAATAGACTCAGTTAGCTGAGCCTTCATTAAAAAAAAAAAAATTCACTGACAGATGCATATAACACTGTAAACAGCGAGTTAATATTGTTGGAAGTCCGTTTGTGCTTCTGATGGAATATGAATGAACGAACGAAAGAGCAAATGAACGAATGAATGTAATTTGAATTTAACTCTGACCTTGTGACCATCTGTCACTCTGAAATGCACAGAGATTGGATTTGATCTGATATCAAACTGTTCGTCAGTTATCTTGAGAAAAAGTCATTTCATGTAGTGTGTAATGATGTCTTTGACATTTGAACTCCTGACCACAAAATCTTCCCTAATCATCATGCATACATGAGCCAAGTTTAATATCCATCCCTCAAACAGCTATCCAAATACTGTTATAACAAGGTTTTCAATCATCTCCATGACTTCTCAACTTTGCCATTAATAGCCCAATTAATCACATGGTCACATTTTCTATACACAATTGGACAACATTTGAAGATGATCAATCATTTCTTCTTTTTTTTTGAGATCACAAAAATTAAAATGGGACAGCCTTCAGATGGATTGAAAACAGTGCCTCTGGTAACCAGTTACAGTGGGAAGAGACATAACAAACCAAAACAAAATTGATAAACCCAAGATTGAACGAAATGTTGTTGTAATGTTATAAACCATCAAAATTTCTAGTGACATGCATGATATCAACTCACTTGGTACATTAATAGCCACTTTCTCTCCTTTCCTTTTCCTAATGTTCTTGGTCAATGTCCTGAAAGTAATTGAAAGTGAAATGTTGACAATTTGAATATCATATAAAATAATACTGTTGTAATAACAACAATGCCCCTTCTTAGCTTCCTGGCACTCTATAAATATCACCTCGCCTTCAAGCATAGCTGCCAATGAGGTCCTATAGCATTTCAAAAAATATGCTCTTGCCTGGGAACAATTTACATTATCTAGGGCAGTGTTCTGAAAATTGTGTTAGCTAAAATTATATCATGCATAAATGAAATCTTCTACATATGTATACATATATATATATTTGTAAACTATTTGTACACTATTTCATGGTGTATATGCAGTGTACAACGCCCAACTTTCATACGAGGTGTTAGGGTGGAAGATAAACACTAAATTGGCATTCAGAAAATTGTGTACAGGTAAAATCAAGTTCAAATATAAACCACAAAATTTAATACTGCACTGAGGAGAGGTTAAAGGAAACCAAAACCAAAGAGAAGCAATCTTATTGGAAAGAGTAAAACAAGGGGAGCAATTTAAAACAAGTTTCATCAAAATCGGTTATGTAATAGCCAAGTTATGTATGTTTAAAAAGTCTTTCTATGGGGATCCTCAAATTGGCAAACATGCTTCAAAATGGTTTATTTTGTGGACAACCCTCCATTTGTTTTGTACACTATTTTTCTGATAGCTTCTCTTCATGGATTTTGGTTTCCTTTAAGTTAGGGAAGTTGGCGGCTGTTGTTGGGGTGGACGTTGTGTTAAACAAAGGTCACACACACAGCTTAATACACTTACCTGAATCTTGGATGAGAGTTATGAATGACTTCATCTGGAAGAAAAATGGACTTGGTAACACCGTCATCCGATGGGTTTGGGGTATACGAAGGCATGGAGAAGTCTGGACAGCCAAGTCTAGAAATAGAAGTAACAATGATTGGTATGAATGATGAAAACTGTTCCAGACATGACAAGTGCTAGGCCGATGGGTTTGGGGTATACGAAGGCATGGAGAAGTCTGGACAGCCAAGTCTAGAAATAGAAGTAACAATGATTGGCATGAATGATGAAAACTGGTCCAGACATGTCAAGTGCTAGGCTATAAATTCCAAACGCTAATTAAATGATGAGCTTCAAACCTGGTTAACAATACACCAAGGCAAAAAAGCAAAATGTCATGGTAAAAAAAATTTAAGTCGGCATAGTTACTGTAGGAAATTCATTGAGGGGGTTAAGTTGGTCGTCCCCCCCCCACCCACCCACCCAGTTAACTAAGGGTTAAACATAATGCTCGTTGTGGTAATGATCTCAATATGAGCTCAAACAAAATGCAATAAAAATGACCTGGGGCCTGTTGCAGAAAGAGTTGCAATTAAACGCAAGTCAAAATATCAAGCGCAAGTTCCGAATGCACGCTGTTGATTGGTTGAAAATCAAGTTGCGCATGATTTTTAGAGTTGCGTTTGATTGCAACTCTTTCTGCAACGGGCCCCTGCAAAGTGTTTGTAATCGGTGCCAAATGACTCTGGTAGAAAATGCTTAATGACATTGAAATGACATATAAGTCATCTTACCCCCCCCCTTCATCCCGACCCATCCCATCAAAACACAATCTACATTAATGTCCAGATGAATTTCCATTGAATAATTGACTACTAGACAGTCAAATATGTCAAGATGGATATATAACAAGTTCATAACAGGTGCAAACATTCCTGCTGTAGTTTCCATCTGCAATGCACAATTAGAAGCCAATATCAACAACTGGGATTTCAGCACTGTACAACTTTTATTTTCACTTTTTTAAACTTTTCACAATCTATAGCCTACAATTTGTACATCTGCAGCATTAGATAAGCTTTCACATTGTAGTGAATGGGAATTTGGGGGCTCTCATCCCCTTTTCTAGTGCTCTTTCGAGCATTTTGAGAACAAAATCTCCCCCAAGCCAAGTATAATTGAGTATATGAATATAAAAAAAGGCCCAAGTCCATAGGAAGTTAATTCGAGGAAATCGAAAAAAAATGGATACTTTATAAATATGGGCAAAAAAAATTCAAAAGAAAATTGTAACATTATTGGGTGTTCCTATGAAAATTTGTCCTGAAAATTTTGCATAAATTATCAGCCCTATGATCAATTGGTAAGCTTTATGACAAGGCACCCATGTTTAAAGGGGAAGTTCACCCTGAAGAAAACTTTGTTGTAAAAATAGCAGAGAAAATAATAAAAATATTAGATAGCCAAGACAGATATCCAAGCGCGATTGGTCCATTGCGCGTCACGTGATATGATCGAAATCAATGTATTTTCCCAGCCGGTCCACCTTCGATGAATATATTGACCAACCGGTCCATGAATATATTTTTCTATGTGTATGGTGCCCTCTTGTGGATTAGATGTTACCATGCATTATCGACCTGCTTGGGTCCTGGACCTGGACTGGACTCGAACTTAGATTAGATCTAGGCCTAAACAAAGTTGATTAGATTAGAAAAGGGTCATTCACTGCGTTAGACTAACGTTACTTAGATATCTATAGATCAAGATCTAACGTTAGATTTATACCAGTTCAGTCAATCACTGTGAATATCATAAACAACAGGCTGCACGCATCGTTAGGCCTAACTTTATCTTCATCATTAGAGGCTATCTAATATAACAAATATTGACTGATGGGATGGGTAAAAAAACATTCTTTGGACCACCTAAAGGATTAATATTTTCCCTCGTGATCATATTTTCCCTCGGCGCTGCGCGCTTCGGGAAAATATAACCCCTCGGGAAAATACAAATCCGGCGGTCCAAAGAATGTTTATATTACACACCCCTTCAGTCAATATCTGTATAATATTGGTGAAGGTTGAGGAAAATCCGTTAAAGGTTAAGAAAGTTATTAGAGTTCAAAGTTTTGTATTTGTGACGTCATAAACGAGCAGCTGCCACATATGTTTGTGTTATGTAATATAAAATGCATGAATTTCAAATTTTGTATAGTTCCTGATGACTTAATTTTTTTTCTATTCATGATCGGGTGTGAAATGATTTGTTTATTGATATAAAGGTACAGTGAAAACCATTTTCAATTTTCTGAGAAAATGACATTTCATTGATTTTTTACCATTCGCTTTGTAGGAACACGGCTCGCATAGTAAATGAAATTCTACATGTAATAACTTTTTAATTCTTTGAAGAATTTTTCTCAAACCTTCAGCATTATTTTTTCTACCATTTTTTACAATAAACTTTTTGTCAGGATGAACTTCCCCTTTAATGGCAAATCACAAGAAGTTTGGCCTACTCACCTTCATCCCAAGGCAAACATGTCAAAAAGCAGTTAAACAAACAATCAAATTTAATTCCTATTTTGATCTTCTTCTCCCCAGCCCCCCCCCCCCCCACTTCCCCTCAAAGAACCCCATCACCCACACCTCTTTCCTACAATGATTCATTACAATAAGTGCATTCAAAAATGTTTTTTCAGAGATTTCCAAATTCTTCACACTCAGATAAACAAGTAGAATGCCTTTTGCAGTCTCGCCTGCATAACATGTTCAAGTAATACGCAGGACTGTTGACTTTGTGACATTGCAGTACAAGGTATTTTTTCTTTTTCAGAAATGTACCCTTTGAATATACAAATAATGTAATAATACAACAAGACCATATCAATGTTCAAGATGCCCTGTTTTTAACTGGTGTCACTGCTTCTCTCATTGTCCTTGGGAGCATTTGCTGCCCTTTTTAATTTCTCCCATTTGTGATGAAATTAATGAACCCTCTAGAAATATAGAAAATGGATATCTTATAATTATGTGAAAACATAATATATGTGCAATATGTACACTTGTCAGACAAACTCAAAGGAATAAGGAAATGCATAGATATGACCATTCGCTATTTTAATCCTACATGACAGAATATAAATTTTGATGCCACATGTAGCGTTTGACCTGAAATGACCTTTCACCGGAATAAATTTACCGAACATTTTAACTCAGATAACAGCTGATACATGATAATCATTAGATACAATAAGAGCTTCATGGAATACGAAAAACAAATTAATGAACATTTTCCTTTTTTTCAAATTCAGAAAATACATTGTACTTCATTTTGATCAAACCAAAGTTCATAATTGATCTTAAATGCCCTCTACACTTTGCTTGTAAACACAAACAGAGTGGAATGCCTCTGGCGGTCTCACCTGCATCATGCGATTCAAAATATAGGAGCAGTGCTGACTTTGAAAACTTCTATAACTCGCACAAGATGTTTAGTGATACCTGGTTACACTTATGTCCACGTTTTATGAACTAGACCTGAAGAGGGGCATTCTAAGGCTTGTTTGTAGAAATTCACTAAGACCCTACGTATTTCACTAACCAAGTGATACGAGCGCGAAGTGCGAGCTGAACATTTTTGATATTCAGACCAGAAAAATTGATGTTTTAAGGACTGATTTAAGTTAATGAAGAGCAGAAATCTCACCAATCTACTTATGCGAACGTTAGCACGGACAGGAAATGTTTTATATCAAGACCTTAAAATATAGGGCAATCACTTTAAGTAGTCATGAAAACGAAGAATATATCACTACAGAAAACAATAATAATTCCAATTGCGAGGAAATATATTTGTTGTATATTGATTTGAAAACGGGAGGTTTTAGTACAACGGGATTATATATATAGTTAAACAGTCTATGCGAACACCAGGAACAACATGAACAATGAAGACACAATGAAGCAAATAATGTTTTATAAAGCTATGAAAAAATGCTTCTTATTTAACATAACATATAACATAATACAATATTATAATGAACAATAATTTCTTCTTTCCCCACTACGTTTCTCTTCTCTTTTTCTCCTTTTCCCCCGTTTTTTTTTTTCCCAGCCGATGGGGGGGGGCACGTGCCCCCCCCCCCCCCCCCGTAGTTACGCCACTGGTACTTTCATTACTTTGGTTTCCAAAACTGAAATAATATGCTCGGATAAATGGAAGAGTTACCCGTTTCTCCATAAATTAGGTGTCATGAAGCTAAACCAAATACATGAGACCCTTTTTCTACATTACTGGAAGTTTCATCCAGTTTACACGAACGGTATATACCCGGCTTCGGTGAACTCTCAATTCAAACATTGTTTTCTTCTTGCTCTTTGAAGCCCTAATTGAATTCTTTTTACATACTAGGTGATTGTTAACCAATTTGTGACATGCATATTAAGCTTAGGATCTGCTTTTTCAATAAATATCTCATAATTCACAAAGGTGTTTTGAAAACCCACGGTTGAATCCATGGTTTACATGTATGCAGATTTCCTGTATAAATTACCGGTACGCATAATTTACCGCGTATCGGGCGCGTGCATAAAACATGTCCCATGCTGATGCGGGCTTTTGTCACAGTGCGCCAAATTGACGCCTGTTAAGATGATTAGATATGCTATTTTATTAAAGAGTCAACTGTTTGAAGAGTGGACTCATTATTCAAAACAATGGACTCATGAATAAAAATGCGTGGACAACCTGGGCAACAGGCGTCAATTTGGCGCAATGTGACAAATGTGTGCATCAGCATTGGACATATTTCATACACGCGCCCGATAAGTGGTAAATAAAGCGTAATTCATAAAGGAAATCTGCATAAACCATGGACTCAACCATGGGTTTTCAAAACCACCTTTGTGAATTCGGGCCATTGTCGGTTTCTAGGCAGACAGCCACAGATTAGCATTATGATCATTGATGACAAATAGTCTTACCTTGGAAATACTGTCATGCTAAGGCAAGTTTCTCCTTCTTCACTATTTAATAAACCCAAAACCTGCTGCCGCCTGTATATATGAAAATTGATGAAGAACTTTTAGTCCTTTTTATTTTATGCCTTGAAACAAATTTCAGGTTCAACTTAACAGAAAATCACAAGATTGCTATATGAACAAATGTTACTTGTACATTGCTGATTGGCTGTTATAAGCTTGTATTTACAATATAAAAAAATAAATGAAGACATCTCAGAAAAAGCTGTATTTCAGAATGAAATTTAGCAATGGTGGCAACCTCATATTTTCTAAATTCCCAAAGAGAACTCTTTCTTGACAAAAGATGGTTTCACTAACTCTAGACTACCACTTTTCCTGGGATCTCCACATATATTTTCAAATTTGTGATATTAGGACAGAGGACTGATGTAGGGACAGTGATTTTCCGCGATCGCGGAAAACGGACGGAATTCACGGAAAGGGCCTTTTGAAACGGAAAGTGGCATTTCAAACGGAAAATCACGGAAAACGTATTTTCCCTCAAAATACACAGAATAGCAACAGAAATTACTCCAAAATAACAACAAAATGAGAATATTAAATGGCCACAAAACCCCAGAAAACATGATCTTACTTCGCTACAATCATGACAATTCACACATCGTGACTGCACTCGACATTAGCACATTCAATTGTACCCCGCGCCCGTACCCGGCCGGCCGGGTTGGGCTTCTCAACTCTATGGCTTCACTGCATATCGTTCCAACTACACGGTCCTGTGTTGCTGCCCTCTACGTTTGAAGATGTAACAGCACGATATCGTGGTCTTAAAATCCAAGATGGCGGACTGGCAAAAGCCGTTGACTAATGATAACGATGTCAAAAAACCCCCAATATTATCGATGAAATATCATTTTACCGTGAAATAATGCTAATAATGTGAAAGGTGAGGATTTATGCATGCTAAATATCTCTGTAAAAATATTGTATACGCCCGCATAGATCCGATTAGAACGGATTCTATTGTGATTTTGGTACAGTAGCAGATACAAATTTTGACCAGTGCGAGTGTACGTGTGATTTTGCTATTCAATGTGTAAACGGAATTGTCACTTTTCCGTGTATACAAAGTCTATGGGGAAACGGAAATTCCGTTTTCTGACATGCTGAAACGGAATTTATGATTTTCTGAAACGGAAAATACAATTTTTTGAAACGGAAAATCACTGTCCCTACTGATGGGGGGATTTAACCCATCATTTTTTAATATTTTAACATTCACAATAAATCAAATATTAACACACTGTAAAAATCATCAAAATTTTTCAAATGTCTGTTTATTCCATTGAAATGTATGTCTGTGAATTCTAGGTACCAGTATTCAAAATGAATATTATACAAATAATGCATGTAAGCACGTGCATGCAGGGCCAAATAATGAACGATGTACGAGAAGAGCCAATGGATATCCCGCACCGAGGTCCGCAGGACAGAGTGCGGGATATCCATTTGACGAGTCGAGCACAGAGTTCATTATTTAGGTCCTCTATGCACAAGACTGTGTGTATTATTTGTTTTATACACCACCCCCTCCTCCCCATGTTACTGAGTGGCCCTGAATACTATATTTGATCTTAATTGTAGATAATTCTGGAAAATTTCAGACCTTGCACTATCCTGCACTCTAGAGTCAGAGTGCAGGATAGTGCTTTTTGTATGATGTCAGAGTGCAGGATAATGCATTTGGATGCAATAGTGTGATTCGCTGAATATCATGCGATCCCATTTGGACCAATCAGATTACAGAACATTCTTGGAGTTGTATATTACCTGAGTTTCATGTTGGCTTCAACAGTATTAAAGTGTGCCATGAGACCTCCGTACGGCTTGCCTGGAACGCCCTCAACCATGTAACTGGCATACTCTGGAGCCCAAGTGGTCTTAGTTTCACTGTGAGAGAGAAAGATGATCAATAATTGTGTAATTTGGGCTAAAACCCATTTGATGTACATACTAGATTAGCAGAAAATCAAATCCCCCATCCACCACCACTCCCCCCCCCCCCCAAAAAAAAAAACAAAACAATAATTATAAGAAAAAAATGAAATAAATAAAAACAAATAACAATATCACCATTTTATGGAGACCCTATAGGCCCAATTAAAAAAGTATAGTGTATTGTAAGAGCATTGAGAACATATTTAGCAATTGCTTACCTTGGTTGATTCTTTTCAAGCTCTTGCAGAACAGGAAGAAGACGGTCAGCTGCTAAGAAAACTCTTGCTTTCTTGTTTTTATGATCTTGTTTTACCACAATGTATTCAATCTGGAAGGAATTGAAGATTAAAGTAACTTCAAAAGTTTCAACATAAAGATTGTTTATCTAGCAATTTTATTGGACTGTATCATACTGAACAATAAACTGTAAACTAAAAATCTCAAAATGTGGCATACAGATTGCACAAGGATTTTTTTGACAAGGAGGCAGAACTCTAGTATTCTCTGATTTTCTGTACCCCCCCCCCTCGGAAGATGGGGTGGGAGGTGGGTTAATAAATGTATTCATCCCTGTACTGAATAGATGAATATGATGTGCAATGTGCATGTCTGTTTCAAAACAGGTAAAGTACAGAGGCTCACAGAGCTACTTAATCAGCTACAGTGACAAAATAAATTGAGCATGAAATAAACAGTATGCATAAAATACAAAACATTCTGTATTGCAATTGATGCAGAATGACAATGGTGTTGAAAAAATAAATTCCAATAGTGTGTAGTAATTTGGTTTCTGATATACTTCAACTTTAAAACTACAAGAGGAGTGATCGTTCCATCACCCAACATATGACTACACTGATTGCCTTCTTTTCCTTAGGATTTTTTTTTTAAGAGGCTTTAAGAGCTTTGTATATCAGTACAATTCTGTCCTACTGGTAAAACATACTCAACACTGACAAAAGGTCATTATGCCAAATTTCAAATGACAGATAATCGGTAAGTTTGGAGTCAGTTGCATCAACGCTTTTTTCATTACCCTTGAATTTTGAAAACTCACCTCATCTCCCCATTTGAGTGTGTCGCAAGGGCGATCCTTGAGTTTGTGGTAAAGGTTGATGAATTGTTGGATGCCATGTTTTCGGACATGATCTGTGTACTTCTTTGTCTCTTCCCAGGTGAGCGGTGTACCTTGGGACAGCAGACCCATTCTAATGATCCAAGTCAATGCTGAGGAAGAAAACACAAAACCCTATATTCTACCTACTGGCGCAACTATTGTTGCATGTATTCACTTGCTCTACAAGCCACTGGTCTCCTTCTTAAAGCACCCTGCAATTGACAAATCATGAGGAAATTAGGCCAATACGAAACTTTGCAAATGGCCAATTGAATTGCATAATATAATCCATCTGTCATGAGCGCCCGTCAGACTATGCGATAAATGTGCGGATAGCACAAATTCGACCGAACTCGAGATGGTGATTTACTTCAGGTTGTCGCAGTTCTAGTTTCCAACAATCCCAATTCCTAGACTCTTAGCAGGTCTCTTGATAACCCAGGGGGCTCCTGGCCGCATAGCGGTCGGGAGCCCAGGATCGTACGTGCAATTTGGCATACTCACCTGACAAGCGTGAAGTATGGTCAAAATAATTCTCCGAATAAATAGTTAAAACAGAAATCAAGCACTTACCACGATTATATGGATGATGGTCTAACGAGTAGCAGTTTTTCTGACATCTGGGCACAGACTGGAAACTCAAAAAACGAAAAGTTCTCTCCTACCCCCGTCTAGATCGGCCATTTTGTTACAATTCATAACAAAAATGGAGGTTCCAGTCTGTGCCCAGATGTCAGAAAAACTGCCACTCGTTAGACCATCATCCATATAATCGTGGTAAGTGCTTGATTTCTGTTTTAACTATTTATTCGGAGAATTATTTTGACCATACTTCACGCTTGTCAGGTGAGTATGCCAAATTGCACGTACGAGATCCTGGGCTCCCGCCCAGGATGTGAGTGTGTTAGATCTATATATTTGGCACATGCTTAACCTTGGCCTGGGTCTCTTCACCAAGTTCTGCAAGAATTTTCAGAAGTTCAGGATTGAGCAAACTCACTCTCATATTTTTTTTGAGTGTCCAGTTTGTGCCTCAGTGTCAGGATTCTGTGTCACGAGGACTTACGATAGGCCTTCATCCATACAATCGAGGTAAGTGCATAATTTATTTTCCCCTTTTATTTCCAGTGCTATTGCGACCCCATTTCCTAACCCATTTTGGAGAGTAGGCCTAGTCACATCTGCCTAGTACGCGGACGACTCCCGAGCTCCGGCCCGCTTCGCGGCCGGGAGCTCTCTGGGTTACCTCACAGTCACAGGCACAGCTGCATTGCAATGACAAGTGTAAGCCAGTGCCGATTAACTTTCTTGGCCGATTGAACGATTTTACAATGTAAAATAAAAACTTACCTCACACCCTCTTAATACTAGAATTCAATCCGAATCGGTAAATCCGGGCAAAACTCCTAGGCCAAAACATCCAGGCTCTGGCTGAGATGTTATCGTGATCGTGACTTGCATAAACGCAGCTAAGCATAGATTCTAGACAAACGTGATGATGAGACCTCGATAGTCGATACCGGTATCCGGTACACGGCGCGGTACCGGTACGGTACACGTTATATTATAGCTGATCGAGAGTTCGAGATGCTCGCTGCGCATTATATTATGCAAAAGCAAGAGAATCATACAAGTTCGTCCTCGGTACACTCAGCAGAGCTTCTTTGAGCACGGAGATAATAATTGGTAATTTAAAGGTGAGTCCACCCCAGAATTTTTTTTTATTGTGTAGTTTTTATTGACAACTTCAATTCATATACAAAATAAAATATATATAACAAATAGAACTTTGATGTATTTACAGATACCTAGACATTTAACATAATTGTTGATTTGAATCCATAGAGAAAAATCAAACAAACATAACGCTGCAAATTTCATCGAAATCGGATGCAAAATAAAAAAAGGTATGGTATTTTTAAGTTTCGCTTATTTTTCACAAAACAGTTAAATGCACAACTCAGTGATATGCAAATGTGAGAGTCGATGATGTCCATCACTCACTATTTCTTTTGTTTTTTATTGTTTGAATAATACAATATTTCAATTTTTACAGATTTGACAAGAAGGACCAACTTAACTTAACCATTAAAACAATGGTAATTCTACGTGTTCAGGGAGAAATGCAACTTTGTTTCACGTGACAAGGAGGAGAAAATTAGAATATTTCATATTCTATATAATAAAATACAAAAGAAATACTAGTAGTGGGTGACGTCATCAGTCTGCCAATTTGAATACCGACCAGAATGTGCATATTGGAACTGTTTTGTGAAATTATAAGTAAAACTTTAGAATGTCATAACTTTCTTATTTTACATCCGATTTTATGAAATTTTCAGTGTTTTGCTTTTTGGATTTTTCTCCTTTTTTCAAATCAAACTTTTGTTGAGGTGAACTTGTCCTGTAAAGGTTATACAATTACAGGAAACCTCAAAGTTAAGCTGCCAGAATAGTTAAGACTTCCAAGCATCCAGTGGCGTTACTACGGGAGGATGGGGAGCCCATGCCCCATTCAGCCGCCCCCCCCCCCCCAAAAAAAAAAATCAACTTAGTGGGAAATAAGAAATTATAGTTCATTATAATGTTATAATCATTATAATCATACTTATATCACTGTACATTACATTAAAAAAAAAATTTTTTTCATAACTTTATTGAACATAAGGCTCAGGGCCTATGTCTAGGTGTTCGTATTATCTGTTTAACGAGATCCTGTTGTACTAAAACCTCCCGTTTTCAAGTCAATAGGCCCCTATAATACACCAAATATATTTTTTCGCACTTCGAGTTATTGATTTAAGTAGTGTCATATGCTTCTTTTTCATGACTAAAGGCCTACATAAAGTGATTGTTCCCTTTTAAGGTCTTAATATAAAACATTTCCTGTCCGTGCTTGCCTGACGTTTGCGTTATTGGTGAGTCTGCTCTTCATGAAATCCTAAAATCAGTCATTAAAATGTCCCTTGTCGGATCTGAATGTTAAAATTTTTTAGCCGTCCCGCTTCGCCTCGCATCATTTGATTATAGTGAGAAGCGTATGATAACAATTATTTTGAAAAAGGTTTCATGTGCATTCGAACAAAATCAGCAAGCGATTGGCACTCGCATAAGATGACTATATGGTGAGATGGCTCGGTGTAAAAATGGCAGAGGTAAAAATGACAGAAGTAAAAATGGCAAAGGTAAAAATGGCAGAGGTAAAAATGGCAGAGGTAAAAATGATAACACTTGAGTTGGTATTTCTTCTTTTCTTCCTGGACTTACATGCACGACCTTCTCATGTCAAATCACTCTTCTAATACTCAAATTATTTTGAAGAACACTTTGGATCCCAAATATTCATTACAGGGGAAATTCATACTGACATAAAGTTTATTAGAATGATATTGGTGAGGGCTTTAGGGAATCCATCAAAGATTTTATAAAGCTACTAAAAGTATACATGTTAATGGATTGGGGACGTCATCTGCGAGCAGTTTTTCCCATATTTACTCTCAATGAAATGTCATTTTCTAAAAAGTTAACATTAAAATAATTTCACATCCACTTTTTAAAGGATTTTTTTTAGCAATCATGAACCACCGATTAAAAAATTTAAAAGTAGGCATCTTGGCACTCGCATTAGATGAGTAAGATAGGTATTTTCCTAATGGATTCCTAAAATAATGTCCTTAAAATGTCCGCTTGGGGTCAATACATACACACATGTTAACTCGCGCTTCGCGCTTGTGTTGGTTGCTTAACGAGACAGGTAGGTATCATGATTTAAAAAACAATATGCTTATAATGTCCCTTTATAAGCCTGGATATTAAAAATTTTCAACTTGCGCTTCGCGCTCGCATTATTTGATCAGTGAGATACATATCCGTTTAATGGTACTGTCCTCAATGTTTCTCTATTAGGTCTATATACCTGGCAACTGAGCGCGCTAAGTGACTCAAAAATTTTGCTGATACCCCCCCCCCCCCCGCATGACCCGAACGGTACTCCACGGCAAGCACCATTGTACAAATCCACAGATATTTACTTTAGATATAATTGTTATATCTTAAACTGCAATAAAGTTGTTAAAAATAATTTTAAAAGTCCCTGACAATAAAGAAAAAAGTCACTAGACAATTCACCCTGCCGAAAAAGCCTTGACGCCATCATGTGCATTTTTTTGTTACCGCGGGTGCCGAATTTCTACAAAATACAGTGACATAAATTTAGAAAAATATACACCTAATTTCATCATAATGGGCTGTGGTTCATATAATTTTTCCTTTGGGTTTCTAGCACAAACATGATTGTGATTTTTAAAAATAATGTAGAAATAAAAGGTACAAGAAAAAACAGCTTTTCACGAAAAACGCAGTAGGCCATAGAGGAATGGAGTAAAAGAGACCTGCATGGCTGAAATAGAAATGGAGAAGTTACTGGGGTGGGCGGCCTATTGCACTGGGAAAAGTGCCCCCTCCCGAAAGTTTCGGGTAAAACTTTACCCGGTGTCACTCTCCCCAAGTTCCCTGAATTTAAAATGAAACTCTAAACATAAAGATTTATAGGAATTTTATGGTGTGCATCTTATGCCCGGATCTTATGACAGCGCGGGAGACGGCCGGACCGATGATCGGGACAGCGCTTACTTTCTCATCGTCGTCGGGAGTAATCCGCGACGTCATCCTGGAAAATAAGATGCTGATAAACCATATAGAATCTGAGCGTAGCGAGATGAGCGAGAAAATTTGCTTTAAAAACATTTAGTTTGTCAGATCCCTTGAAAAAATAACATTGCTTTTGTATTTTTTACGCGTGTAGGGCGGAAACTTATACAGTGCACTATTTAAAACATATTATACAGTGCATACTTTATAACATTTTAGGGCGGCAGATTACACAGTCAAAGAGGATCGAGAGCAGCCAGCATTTTGATGAACATTGTTTTTAAACGATAATAAATTATCTGAACACGGGGTGGATGGAAATAACTCGGGCGATTTGTGAACAGAGTTTATTGAGGGCCGAATTGCATGCAGGGATGGAGTCAAACAACATAACGGTAGTCGTATATTTGCAGACACTTTAATTTCGAGTTATTTATAGCGTAAGTCGAACTCTCTGGTTACAAGAACTATCCAAAGATTTGCTGATGATAAATTATACACCTATTTTCTTCGTTGTTCTTGTATTTTTTTACTGTTATTTGCATATCTAATTTGGTAATTTTGCCTAGAGTTATTACATAAATCCTATGAATATTTCGATTAAGTCTGTAAGACAGAGACTATATATGCTATTGTTGATATTTGTATTATTTACTATTTTTATCCAGTGTTTGCACGCAGTCGAGTCTCCGTTGATCAGCAGAAGAAGAATATCTGCTGACTCACCCAATGACTTTGTAAAATATTCCCGAGGGGGGGGGGAGGTTCTATTGACGAGTGGATACCATGCGCGACCATGGAGTCTCGAAAAGCACGTATTTTCACACGTATTTTCCATATTCTGAAAATGCACCCCATTGGCGTGTGAAACCCTACCCTAAAAGGGATGGTCCGGGCTGATAAAATATTTATATCTTAATACATAGAATTCACTAAGCAAAATGCCAAAAATTTCATCCAACTCGGATAACAAATGATAAAGTTATTGAAGTTTAAAGTTTAGCAATCTTTTGTGAAAGCAGTCGTCATTAATATTCATTAGGTGGGCTGATGATGTCACATCCCCACTTTCCGTTTTCTTATGTTATTACATAAAATCATTTTGTTTGCATTATTTCATACTTGTGTGAATTATATGTCTCCCTTATAGTGAAATAAGTTGCAACAATAAATACATATTGCACTAAATCAGTTGTCAATCCAATTGTTTTATAGTTCTTGGACGAAAAAAATGTGAATAAACCTAATTTCATATAATGAAATACAAACTTTAAAGGTCAAGTCCACCTCAGAAAAATGTTGATTTAAATCAATAGAGAAAAATCAGACAAGCACAATGCTGAAAATTTCATCAAAATCGGTTGTAAAATAAGAAAGTTATGACATTTCAAAGTTTCGCTTATTTTCAACAAAATAGTTATATGAACGAGCCAGTTACATCTAAATGAGAGAGTCGATGACGTCACTTACTCACTATTTCTTTTGTTTTTTTATTGTTTGAATTATACAATATTTCAATTTTTACGAATTTGATGATTAGGACCTCATTGCCTGAAGCACAAAATGTTAAAATAATGGAATTCCACATGTTCAGGGAGAAATGAAACTTCATTTTACATGACAATGACGAGAAAATAAAAATATTTCATATTTCATATAATAAAATACGATAGAAATAGTAAGTGAGTGATGTCATCATTTGGATGTAACTGGCTCGTTCATATACTATTTTGTTGAAAATAAGCGAAACTTTAACTTTCTTATTTACATCCGATTTTGATGAAATTTTCAGTGTTATGCTTGTTGAATTTTTCTCTTTTTATTCAAATCAAATTTTTGTTGGGGTGGACTTGTCCTTCAAGGACAAGTTGGGATGTGATATCATCAGCCCACCTATTGAATATTCATGACGACTGTTTTCACAAAATATTGCTAAACTTTAAAATTCAATAACTTTGTTAATTGTTGTCCGATTTTGATGAAATTTTTGGCATTTTGCTCAGTGAATTCTACTCTATTTATCAAGATATAAATACTTTCAACCCGGACCATCCCTTTAACAAGTATTGGAAACAAAACGATACTATTGGCAAGTATTCCCTGAAACAAGTACAGCGATATTTGTTGTCACCGACGTCGGTCGTCGGTTTTACCTTTACCTACATCATTTGGTTTAGTCATGGACCTATCACATGGTTTAGTACATATTAGTACATACTCCGGATATAAATTTGTTCGATTTTTCTCAAATTTTCGCTGATCTGTTTCTTTGATTCTTCTGTTTTCACACAAACTGTTTTGTTCCAAAGGTTTCATTCTTCTTTAAACGTCGATTTTTTTTTTAAAGAGGCGGTCGTTCGACATAAGCTTTTCTGGTCAGATTATGAAAAGTCAAATTTATTTATCATCAATTGGCAAGAAACATTAGTCCCCCTAATTTCATCCTTATTGTTTAAGATTTTTTAACGCGTTACTATTTTAACAAACATGTTCGTCGAGAGGTGGTGGGATTGGAATGTTTACTATCGTGGTGCAAGTTCAAATAACTTCTAATAATAATGATAATAATAGGCATTTATTTAGCGCCATCTATCTAGAAATATTCAATTCCGAGGCGCACAAGAAAAAGAGTGAGAAAGTTTGGATGACGAGTGTCAAAGTGCCAATAACTAATACTGTTAGAAAAGATAAGATTTTAGTTTGGATTTGAAGGTCTCCTGACAGTGAATATATAATTCTTAAATTTAACGGCAAATTATTCCAGAGAGAAGGTGCTGATGAGGCAGAGAAAACTCGTGCACCATATGATACAAGCTTGTAGCATATGGTGCACGAGTGTGCATGTCTTGGGAGTCTTTTAAGTTGCTGGTGTGATGATCTCAGGCTTCTAGCTAGGCGTGACAAGGTCTTGTAGATATTTTGGTGCCAAACCATTTAACACTTTCCAAGTAAGAAGAAGTATTTTAAATTCTATACGCTTCCGGATTGGCAACCAATGTAACTTTTGGAGAATTGCTCCGGGAATATTGCTGAGATGTGTTGATATTTTGACGTACCAGTTAAAACCCTGACAGCTGTATATTCTGAGCATACTGAAGTTTATTAACATTGCGTGAGGTTATATTAAAAAGAAGAGCATTTCAAACATCTAATCGAGATAGTACAAGTGAGTGTATAAGCATAGCAGCAGACTTATGGTCAAGGACTTTCCTAATGCTGTTAACATTATGAATATTATAGTATACTGATTGACATATTTTCTTTACATGTGCATCCATGGACATATGTTCGTCAAATACGACACCGAGATTTCGAACTGATGACAAGGCTTTAATCAAGGAGTCCCCAACCTGTATAGTCCGGTCCTTTATCAAATGACATTGTGATTTAGAACTAATAATCAACAACTCTGTTTTACTTTCATTTAATTTCAACTTATTGTTTAGCATCCATGACCGCATATCATCTATTGTATCATCTATTGTATTTTGTAAACGAAGCCCGGCAGACAACTCACTAGCAGGGTCAGTTGGATCATCCGCATACATATGAATGTTTATGCCATGTCTATGCGCAATTTTTGCCAGAGGACTGGAATAGAAGGCAAAAAACAACGATTGCAGTCGTGACTTTCGTTGCAGGCTTGCAAAACATTAAACATGGTTATAATTTTAGAGTGCTAAAAAATCAACATCATTTTTTTAGAACAACACAGAACTGGCAGATCCAGGAGAGCCTTTCATCAACATTTGCCATCTGAAAAAAAACATAGCTTGACATTTTTGTTGATTGTTTGAAACATTTGGTTTTACTTTCAAATTTGACTTAAGCTGATAAAGCGTCCAACAAGTATTTTTGGGGAAAAAAACTTCAGAGAATAAGATTAAAATGGGGATGCCGAAAATTTTCTTTTTAAAAATATTTTTTATTTGAGTTTTGCTTTTAACAATATAATAACAGGACCTAATCGATAAAAACTGTGAAAAGGATCACTACCCCCCCCCCATGAAATAAAAAGAAAAGATTGTCACATTTCACGAAGGGAACTAATATTATATTGACCAATAAAGGCAATTGATTGGCTGATCAGTCAAATTGACCCAGAGCACAGAAACTTTTTTCATGAAGTATTTAGAATTCTAAATATGAATTGATACCACAGTCATAAAATGTATTATACTTTCACGACCCCTCCCTATAAACTCCCTCTTCAGCATCAAAAAAGAAAAAGAAAAGAAATTCAGACAGGTTTTTTTTTCTAAAAAGGGGAAAAGTTAAGATGAATCATAATATTTCGTCAGACAGGACGATCATCATGCGCCTTTCTATTATCGCCGTACGGCGAGTCGAAAACAGTCGTTTTATTCATTTTTATTCAAACCACCTATATGTAGCTGGTACAAAAAAAAATGTTAAATTGGCTGTTTTCGACTTGCCGTACGGAAGCCGTAGAACAAATGTGACCAAGGTATTACTGACGGCCCTCGTAACTACAAATGGGTCAATCTGTGAAGTCACCAAACTTTCTGACGTAACATCACAACGTTGTTAAAACTAATTTGTACCAAATTTCGCAAGAGCCAACATTCAGGGCCACCTTTATTATTTTTCTGTTCGAACAAAAGACACACACCAAATAGACATTGATATTATATTCACGTGAGTCACAATACCATGCCAAATTATTGACCAATTTATTATAAAAGCCGACAACCATGACCACTTTTGAGTTTGATTTTGCATTAATACAATCGTGACAATTCACCTTGAAAATTTTGTGCATATAACAAGAAAGAAATATCACAAGAAAAGGTGGTTTTGCATGAATACACCTTTAAGGTTACGTCACTTTCTGTGGTCGTTCATGCTCCAAAAACCGCATCAATTAATCATGACAAATCAAATTCTAACCTGCTAATCATACTAATTACCACGTCAAATATATTTATATGCCATGAATTCACCCTCTTTTTGTTTCTCGGCGCAGTGGCGTATGGGGGCAGAGGAGAAAATTGCCCGAAAAAGAGCTCAGAAAAACTTAGACAAAGAAAATGAAAATAGGGTGGTAGGTTTTTCGTATACATTTTGCACCCGAAGAATCAATTCATGGCCAACATCGATAATTATGTTATTAACTGCCACATATTTCTTCCACTTGCTGCTCGTCCCCCCCCCCCCCCCCCCCCTTAGTTTCTGAATCTCAGAACAATCACGCTGTATTTCCTATATACATATATAGTATTATTTTGTTTACGAAGGTATGGTTGTTGGAACTTAGAAAAGTTAATTATGACATTTTGTCATCAGGCATAAGAAGTTTTATTTACCCCGAATGCCCCCCCCCCCATTAAATACTCAATCTTCCCGAGTACGAGTGAGGCGAAATTATGTAATTATGTAACAAAAATTCACCAAGGGTAAAATATATCTCGTGTGCCGTACCGTCAACTTTGAAGGTATGCACCCTCTCAATTCAGGAGATATATGGTATTAATAACTAAAGACTTTGTACGTCCAATTCCCCCCCCCCCCCAAAAAAAAAAAAAAAAAAAACAGCACTTCTTTTCTTTTCTGAATATTAATTTTCCTTTCGGGGTCTTATTTAGACACTCTCCTTTAGGTTAAGAAAACGACAAGAAATTGTATTAGGTGAATGGGATGGGTTGTGAGTTGAATTCTATAGTTTCTAATTTGAGCATGGATCTATTTCAAATAGGTCCATGATGTGAGCGAACTTTGGAAGATCCAATATCGCACTTATGACAATAAAGGAATGACACTTCACTCCCAATAGTTGTCAAATAATAATTCTACACTTCACTCCCAATAGTTGTCAAATAATAATTGTACCTTAAGGGGCCGCGGGATGGTTTTCAAAAGGGGTCCGGGCTGACCATACAAAAAATCTCGAACATTATGGATATTTTTACGTTTTTGTACACGCTTTCACGGAAAAAAAAATTGGGGCTGAAGAAGTTCCGCGGTCCCTGTAGTTTATTCAGCAGCTCATGACTTGAACTGAGGCGTCGGTAGGCCAGGGCCGAATTACAATATTTGTTGCGTTAACATTAAAACTACTCTACCACAATGTGGCGCTATAACACAACAGCGAACAGAGGCGTTTGGTCCTACAATGTGATCTGCTGGATTGACGTGAAAAGGGATCAATATTCAGGGTCCGCTTTTCATGATTTGAAAATAGGGGACGTGACTACTCTACTATAAGGGCCTCTGTTGTGATATGGAATTCTCGTCTAATGAGTTTATTGATGAGTTCACTTTTTCCATAAGCAGATATACATTTTTTTTAACTCTTTATTGATTATTCATTTAAAAGAATATCTGATAACATAATTACATCTTTCTCTGATTCTGTACAGCGACCCTTTTGACCAGAATGAATAAACCCTATATTGATCTGTTATGAATACCGAACCTTATGAATATTAAACCTAATATAAATAAAAGATATCATTAACTCCTTTACAGACGCTTTTCTCCCAAAATAGCAATTCTTACGAATAATCACTGTTATGAATTAATATAAGTTTTCCAAGAAAGTGTGATTCCATGATTTGTTTAAATCGCCGCTTGGTCGCTTCGCCCCCTCGTTTTCCGAAGGATACCCTCAATTGGAGTCATACGGGAAGAAATCGGAGGGGTCGGCGGTATATAGTTTTCCCCAGACACCACAATGCCGTGATATGCCCACTATGCTATGCTTCAGATCACAGTCATGACAGTCATGGTAACGGAAATCAGGAAATCAATTGTTCATTATTTGTTTATAATAATTTATATAAGCAGAATCAATTCCTATTATTAATCTATAACCCACCATAGAGACTGTATAGGCAACCTGACGAGCAGCATTCGTTTGCCAATATTACTCAGAAGCTCTGTTTCGTTAGAAGTTTAAAGTGTGGAAATACTTTCGAGAGTCAACATTCTTAAACACATATTTTGTAAATCATAGATCAAATCAATTGCAACTTTTAGGGCCACTTGTTTATTGGTGGTGACAAAGTTTTTTTTTTTTTTTTATTCCGTATACCATCACTGAGGCGGTACTCCATCCGGACTTTCCTCAATGTCCTCGGCAATGCTAAAATGTGTGTGACTGACTCGCGGAACTGTCTTGGTCTGTTTCCCGGCCAACCGACTGTTTGGATGTTTCAACCGCATTAATGAATCATTAATGTTGTTGACAAGTTGATTTTGCATTTGCGTTTTTTGAAGATCACTTTTGATCACGTCAAATTTGGAGCAGATATTAACTGTGAGTGGTCTCATTGTGAGCGAAGCAAACCGGAAGCAAGATTGATATAAGAAAGTGAAGACGTTTCGAACGGATTGATTTTACGCACCAGCCAGCATTAAATACCTTTTCAAAGCACGATTCGAAGATTTGTTTCCCGACGAATTTGCTCCTCGCAATTGAAAAATTGGAATCGCGGCGATATAAAAGATAACAAAGGAAACTATACTAATTTGGATTGAATAGTTGTAAACCTTGATCCGATCGACATATAAACATTGGAGTAAAGCCAGTGGAACACTTTTTGTTTTTAGCAGAAATCCGAAATCTCTATTTAGTTTTGAATTTTTACTGATCTGACACCATGTCGGGCAACCGTTATAAAGGAAGACTTACATTCATCGTTACGGTGTTGATCATCACCTTCCATTACAAGGAATGTCATTCACAGAGTATGTTGCCATGGTTACTAATTGATCTTAACTATAGCTCTCAATGAGAAAAAGGGGTCTGCATGTCACAGCAGGGGCCCGTCTTACCAAGAATGGCGATTGATCCGATCAGTTGCAACAGCCAGCAAATTCAACATATAAAATGCAAGTTTGTTAAAAAATAAATTCTAGATATGAATGTATATCCATGAATTCATTGATTTCTTGACAATTTGGTGTGTTCTTTTTGTTTACAAAGGACATTTTGCAAATTTCCAGTAGAAAAAAATTATGACACTAGATGGATTTCCATAGAGTTACGATTGATTGGATCAATCATAAATCTTTGTAAGACGGGGCCCTGAACCTTTCAGCCAACATGGCCAATGACTGTATACCGACGTTTAGTAAAGCTATGGAAGGCCGTTTTTTATAACCCCATTCAATAATTTCAAGAATTGCCTTTTGACGATGATTCTTCCGTCGGATAAAGGATATTTTGTTCCTGATACTACATAAATGTTGATCAAGAAAAGATTGTTTGATATCTAGAAACTGAGTTTAAGAGAAAACGGCTTTCCACAGCTTTCAGTATAGTCCTGCTGGGCTCTGTAACACAAAGGTTTGCGATGAATTGCAAATATAAAAGAACCGCTGTTATTGGTTCCCGGTCAGCATTACAAACAAAGAGCACATGCCACGATGATCTTGATTGGACAATGGTATATAGCGATTGATTGCGAACTTTTGTGTTACGGAGCCCTGATGAGTGTTTCATAAAAAAAAGCTATTCGAAAAGTTATGAACGGCTTTACGCATGACTGACAAAAGCATCTTATTTTATCTAAAAAATGACAATAGAATGATTTTTAGGAAAATATAAAGAATGGCAGAAAGAATTAGAAAAAAAGAAATACTTTTTGAGAAATCCCGATTCTATTCTACGTGCATGAAGTAAACGAGTTTGCTATTTTTCTTCACTCGTTTCTGTTTTAAAGTATTCATGCATGTTCCAAATGACAAAATTTAAATACGATGTATGAGATCACATGAAAAGACAAAATGTATACAATGAATATACAATGGTGCGACAACATAAACCTTATTGGTTGTAACACCTAAAATTAAAAAATACAATGAGCCAAAAAGAAAAAAATAATAAGGAAAGGAGTACATAAGTTATAGAAGCGAAAAGATGAAAGACTTCCTTGATATCAAATTGCTATGAAAAAATGGTTATAGTAAATCAAACAAAGATCGATTCTTAATTCTCCAGTTACAAAGAAAAGGGAGTCGCACCTGTGATAATCCTTTGCAATAAGAACATTTCGTAACAGAAATTTGACACCTCATCTTTTTTTCTTCAAATTTCGAGGAATTAGGTTAACGAGACATTGTATTAGATCGGGATTTTGTTGGCACCAAATGCTCCATGCAAAAAATGTCCATTCATAACGTAATTAGGCGCCGATATCTGACGTGCTGCTTTTTCTTATTTGCCCATTTATTTGGTAAATCGCCAACATCCATGATTCTTGAGTATACTACTGCAAATCTTGAAAACGTTTTGATAGGAAGCTCATATGCGGATATTGCGCAGTACAGTATGCATGTCTTGGTCAAGGAATGGGGCATGTTTTTTTTGTATTGGAGAGTGATTTTAAAGGTGCCCCTTTTCGCTCTTCACCTTTTCTCATGCTCATACGGGATGCCCAAGATAGTCCTACCCTATACAACTCACTTCTGAGCCTCTAGAGAAAGGCAAATTATTATTAAAGCGGCTTGTTTTATCAAAGCACAAATTTGAATAACTTGTTCGTTTATTCATTTCAAATTTGAATGAAGGCCATCAGCACCATAAACATAAAGCAAAACTTTGTCCCAAAGCATCAATAACGTGGAGTGAGGAATGTCATTGACAATGCCTTGCGATCAAAGGCGGCAGAAGCGGAGGGGGGGACGGGGGACGGATCCCCCATAGATTTGAGGTTGGGGACGGTCCCCCCTAAAATTTAGCTTTATAACCTTTTTTTGGTGGTCCATCATAAAAAATAATATTTTTTTTTTGGGGGGTAGTCAATTTTTTTTTACCTGTCTCCATCCAAATATTTCAGGTTGACCCCTCAAAAAAAAATGTTGTGCCTTCCGCCGCCAGTGCTTGTGGTACTTTGTCACCACGCCCTGATGTGGGTTTACTTTGGTTGTGAATAAACATGGACAGTATTTACCACCATAGAACAGTGAAACGGGAAGTGTTGTGTTCTTCCTGGGCAGCTCGTGTCACGGGCTATTCTAAAAAAAAAAAAACGCTTTAAAAATCTATTTCGAAGTTAAACATATTTAACGCCGGAGATTTCGCCGCCGAACGCCTGTTGCGTCTTTTCGGACATTTAAAATGTATGTATGAAATTATGTGTACAATACACCACATGAAGGTGCTGCAGGGGGCAACCCTTTTCCGCGATTTTTTTAGTAGGGTAAAGGGATAGAAAAGGAGAAAAGGAATAAAGAAGGAAGATAGGATGATGGGTATAAAAAAAGATATGTTTGCCGTTAAAAAGTCAAATGTGATGTCAAATTTATGTAGCCCCCCCCCCCCTCCTTTAAAAAAGATCCGGACACTGCATGCCCTTGAATGTATATAACAGCCATTTTGTTGCGGTGTGCTGCGCATATTTTTTTCTTACGTTGGTAGACTCGGTACGATAAAAGTATAAAATATGAGGAGAGATTGAAACCGATAATAGTAATGTATTATCATAACTTCGAAGAAGAAGGGACGGGAGTTTGTTAATGTCCACTATGATTCATTTTCGATGCAGATACATGTGACGTTGACACGGACCCACCAGTGGTGACATGTTCGAACACAACGACACACCCCTTCTTCGTGAATTCTTTCTTTGGACTGACCGAGGGCATAACCTATACTTACTCAGACGCGAACCGTGATCCGAGTGGGATAAGTTACAATGTCACACTTGCTCAAACTGGGACGTTTTTCCCTGCAGGATCCACGCCCGTAACACTCTTCGCCCGCGATATCTGTGGGAACATTGCTACTTGCCTTTTCTTTGTAGAGGCTCCGGGTAGGTATATTTTCTTAAATTCATTGATTTGTAAATTAACTGAAGCAATGTAGTAGTAGGAGGTAGTATGAGGTGTGATTGTATGTTATAGAAAAGATCAATGCAGATAAGAAGCGTTCCTCAAATTTAAGGATCGAATCCTCAGGTGCCTGAGACATTGTATTGCCTTGATCCCTTCAATTTTATATCTTTGAATATTTTTCTTTCATTTTTTCTGTATTCAAATGGAAATTTGAATCTGTATATTAAGGTCATATATCTATCCGTCTTCCTCAATTATTTACAACTAATCTCACCGATGTCTGCACTTTTTACAAGCTTGCTTTTATGTCGGTCCCATTATATATCTTTCACTTGAATTATAAGCTTTTACCTTATAACTCGACTGATTGTATCGTTATTATAACGTCATTGTATACTTCTCAGTTGTCTATGTTTCAATAGCTTTGCATTTTTGCTGCTTTTGATGTGAATCAAAATAATGTCAATGAGAATGATGAAAATAAATGAAATGAAAAAAAAATCTCAACTATGTAAGAAATAGCGCTCTCTATCGTCCAGGGAGGGCCTATCTGTGCGGCGCAAAACGATGACTATACAGTGCGTATCAAAAAAAGTTTACACTTAGAAACAATCATGTAAAATTATACATTTGTAATATCCTGAAGATTTTTCCACATTTTAATATTGGTACAGATCCATTCAAGCAAATGACAATATAATTTTTGAAAAATATTTCCGCTTGAGTGAGCACCGCTTACTTTTAAAAAGTTAGTGAAAAATGATTTGCCCAGAACTTTGAAATAGTTATGCGAATAAAAGTAGACCTTAATCATGAAGAACACATTGAATATAGCTAGTAAAATTTAGTTGAAGATATCTTTTACATTTTTAACTTGTTTCCTTGCCCAGAACACTTCGAAGAGTGCATTGTGCCCCACCCCACTCCCCCAGAAACCGAGGCCATCGTGACGATATTTGCTTTACACTGAGCTGTGATTTACTAAAATGGCTTAGGCTTGATGTTAATTTTGTTAATTATTTTCAAGCTAGGGAAAAGTGTGGAGAAACAAGTATTACATGAAATATGAAAAGTAAACCCACTTTAAATGATAAAAAGTTAGTGAAAAAATGCTTGAGGTGTCTGATATAAACTTTTGTTAAGATTTAATTATGTCCTCGGATCCAGCTGGCACAAAAAGTGTTGAAATTTCAATTTGGGTGGCAAAATAAAATGCTCGAATGTATCCGTTTTATTTCAATCAACTAAAAGTGCAAGGGAAATGTATGAGAAATGTTTCAGAGAGTAAGTTTTATTTCGCCCTTTCCCCTTGACACAGAGTGAAAACAAGCATTTCTGCGCAAACAGATTTCTGCGAGCTTTACAAAAATGGACAGTGCTCACTCAAGTGTAACATTCTGTCAAAACTTTCACTTTCATTGGATAGATGAGACCCAAACCCAAAAATATATGTGAAAAAATTATCCACATGTTGTATATTTTTTAGTTCCCGGGTTTTTTCAAAGTGTAAACTTTTTTTGATACGCACTGTATAGTTTGCGACCGAGTATACACGAGTGCAGGCTCCCGATATTATACACTAAAAAAAAAGTTTTACCAAATATTGGGTAAAATGGGACATACATGTTGGTTGGGTAAAAAGATACCAAACATTTTGTACATTTTACGAAATGTCGCGTTAAAACTTACCCTTAAAACATACTTTTAGCCCAATATGGGGTAAAAAATCCTCAGCAACCATGCATGTTCCCTTTCTACCCACTGTATTGGTAACTAATTTTACTCAATGTCTCAGAGTATACTGATCCAGAATATCAACAAAAACTTCACAATTTCCCAATATGGGAAATAATTTTTCTCGGTCGACTGCACGAGATAGTTGTGATGATATTGAGAGTGAGAGAGAAAGAGGGTTGGGATTAAATTTTAAGAAAGAAAGTGAACACATTTGGGGAGATTATACATCATGTACATATTCTCATTATAATGTGTCAAGAATGAATAAATATATATATTGTGAAAAAAAAATTAATGAAGAGGACAGTGGTAGGTGTAGCTTAAATCTAGGTTCCCCAGATCTATCTACCCTTTGGAAAAAATGGTGATGCTGAGAAAATCTCTCTGCCGGGCATCGAACCCGGGCCTCCACCTTTGAACGCCGGTGCCTTAACCACGAGACCACAAAGAAGGGTTAGGGTGACCCGACAGAGACACTTCTTCAGCATCACCAGTTTTTCCAAAGTTTTTTGAACAATGACAAGCCGCCATGCCTCAGCTGGATCAAAGCCCTCAGAGCTATCTGCCCTTTGGAGAAATTGGTGATGCCGAAAAAAATTCTCTGCCGGGAATCGAACCGGGGCCCCAAGCTTTGAACACCGGTACCTTAGCCACTAGAAAACAGATACAGGTTAGTGGCTATAATGAGACCACAGCTTTGATCCAGCTGAGGCATGGCGGCTTGTCATTGTTAAAACTTGCCGACACCCTACAAAGAAAATTTCATTGTTGGTGTCGAAAATCTGTTTATCTGACGGTCATTCGGATCGGGGTCGCCCGAGCCACTATCCTATCTCTGTGGTTTATAGTGGTTAAAGCACCGGACCAGGCCTTCAAGACCTGCGGTTCCAATTGCAATTACGGATGCAAGGAGGATGTAAAACGTACAAAATTCTTGCTATCCGTTAGAAAACGCTATGCATCCGTTATGTGCTCGTTGCACAAGTGTTTAAAAGCTTTAAATCCATCGAGCATCTAATCCAAAGATCTAATCCATCCACTGTAATTTCATTCGCGCAAATACTTCTAGAACGAATGCACGTTCCGCCGTGTACGATGTCAATCCTAGACATAAACGAACAACGTTCCTTGCGCGTTTATCATCCGTTGAACGTCCATCGTAACCTGTAGGCCAATCCCCTCTCGCAAATTTTGCCTAATTTTGGAGCGGATGAAAACGGATGGAGTCAACCTCGAAATTTTAGTCAGTTTCGCTATGCAATTTCGCCGGATTCTTTTTGGAGAAATTGAAAATTATACTTTTTTGGAAAGGTTATTGTGTAAGGATTCAGAATAACAATGTTTCCATTTGCACCGTGACCTATATGGCTGCCATCTTGGATTTTTCAAAAATGGCCGTCAAAACAGGGTTTACGACAACATATCGGCTTCTGAGTAACCTAGAATCATGATTTTTGACACCGAAACCACCTTTTATGAGGTCAAGGAATCTATTGATATCAAAGTAATCAACTTTATTCAAGAAAGAACATAATCTTAATAGTATTTTCTGTCTTTTTCTAGGAATTTCCAGATTATAATTCACATTAAATTCCAAATTAAGTATTCGAAATTAAGAGACCTGAACATACCTTGATAAGGGAAACGATAAACCAGTGCGCCATACATGTACATGCTTTTACTAATCATTTAGCACGTGTTTCAGGTCACGTGATTAAGGTCAAAGGTCAGTTGGGTTTAATTGAAGGGGTACTCCGGTCTGAAAATAATTATATCAACAAAAATAGAGTAAAATCCATTGATCAAAATGCTTAAAAAATGAATCATCAGAGTCTGATTACAAATATGTTCTTTTTAATGATTGTTTTTTTTTTGACGGCGCCCTCATTAAGAAAATGAATATATGTGCCAATCAAAATTATTTCATCATAATTTATCTCTATTTTATCATAATTTATCACTATAATGTGTAGGGATTCTTTTTTACTTTTATTATTATTTAGTAGATATGACCTTATATTTCAGGAGATTTTAAGACACATAAGGCGTTAATTGAATAGAAGAAATAAAAAAAGTTATCAAATTTTTAAAGTTTGGCAATATTTTGGGATAGCAGTTAAAGGGATGGTCCGGGCTAAAAAGGATTTTAACTATAAAAGGATTTATATTTAGATAAATAGAGTAGAATTCACTGAGCAAAATGCCGAAAATTTCATCAAAATCGGATAACAAATAAAGTTAATGAATTTCAAAATGTAGCAAATTTAATATTTTGTGAAAACAGTCGTCATGAATAATCATTAGGTGGGCTGATGATGTCACATCTCCACTTATTCTTCTGCATGTAGTTTATTATATGAAATTAGGTTTATTCAATTTTTTTCCTCCAAGAACAAGAAAAAATGGATTGACATCTGATTTAATGCATTAGATATTTATTGCTGCAACTTATTTCATTATAGTAAAAAAAGTTATCAAATTGTTAAAGTTTGCCAATATTTTGGGTTAGCAGTTAAAGGGATGGTCCGGGCTAAAAAGGATTTTAACTATAAAAGGATTTATATTTAGATAAATAGAGTAGAATTCACTGAGCAAAATGCCGAAAATTTCATCAAAATCGGATAACAAATAAAGTTATTGAATTTCAAAGTGTAGCAAATTTAATATTTTGTGAAAACAGTCGTCATGAATAATCATTAGGTAGGCAGATGATGTCACATCTCCACTTATTCTTCTGTAGTTTATTATATGAAATTAGGTTTATTCAATTTTTTTCCTCCAAGAACTAGAAAAAATGGATTGACATCTGATTTAATGCATTAGATATTTATTGCTGCAACTTATTTCATTATAAGGGAGACATATTATTCACACAAGTATGAAATAATGAAAAAAATATGATTTTATGTAATAACATAAGAAAACGGAAAGTGGAGATGTGACATCATCAGCCCACCTAATGAATATTCATGACGACTGTTTTCACAAAATATTGCTAAACTTTAAACTTCAATAACTTTATCATTTGTTATCCGATTTTGATGAAATTTTCGGCATTTTACTCAGTGAATTCTACCCTATGTATTGAGATATAAATATTTTCAGCCCGGACTACCCCTTTAATATGCAAGAACAAGACAAACTTTTGATCTCTCCACAAAGAAAAAAAATCCAAAGAATTACCTCGAAATTTTCAATTATCCTTATTCTTTCAAGCAACACAGATGAACTTTCATGATCGAGTTAATATGCACGTCGTCATGAATGTAAATGGCTGATGATGTCACATCTTTGCTTTCCTTTTTTTCTTAAGTTATTACATGAAATCATAATTTTTCGTATTTCGTTTCCCTTATTATAAAACAAGTTGCAAAAATGAATATCTATAGTGCATTAAATCAGTTGTCGACCCATTTTGTTTTTTAGCCCTTGGTGGAAAAAGTTTAAATACACATAATTCCATGTAATAAAACAGAACAAGTGGAGAGGATGTGTAATGCAATCTTTCAAATATCATAACTTTGTGATGTCTGCTTATTATGAAATTTTCAGTGTTTTGTCGGCATGATTTTTCTTTATCCGTTCAAGTCATATAATGTGTAGCGTGGAGCGGGCGCGGATCCGGGGGGAGGGGCACAGGGGGCACGTGCCCCTTCCCTTTTGAGAAGAAAAAAATAAAATTAAAATTTGATATTGAATACTTTTTTTTCTTGTCATTTTTGTCGGGAACGCGGAAATATCCTTAATTTATGGTTGAAAAACTTCTTTTTTTGTTTGGGCTTGTCAAAATATTCTTCCGGCAAATTTGCCCCTCCCCCCCCGCCTTTAGAAAATCCTGGATCCGCCCCTGGCCTGGAGTACTCCTTTAATTCTATACATTCAATCAAGGGAGGGTAGATTGATACTCCACTCGAAATAATTACCTCTACAACATCTCCACTCTGATCGGAATGACAATGGTAATAATAATTATAATAATAATAATAATAGTAATAGTAATAACAATATTAAAAATATCAATTTTAATAATAATAATAGTGATAATAATTTCATATACATATGTACGCTATACACACAAATATAAAAGCGCTTACAATAGTATTGTCAGACATAGAATATAAATATAAATCTTGAATCTATTATTACTATTATTATCATTACTTCTGCTTAAGCTCTAGCTTGCGCCTCATCACCAGAATTTGTACTTTGATTGGCACTTTATTGTTCTTGAAAAAAAAACAAGCAGAAAACAAACATTTCATTTCCTCGAAAAGATGGTGGCATTCACGTTTTACATTCCGCATTGATGACGGAACAGAAATAGAGCTTCAGTTTAATCGATTACCCCCCCCCCCCGAAATATTGCAGCTTACAAATGAAATCAACCCCCGGGACTATACCCCCTCAATCATGTCAACGGCCAATCCTCGTTTCGTTTCCTGACATGTTTAACATATGAGTCTCTATTCACAGACTAATCAATTTTTGTGCCAAAACACCGATCAGTCGACGGAGCATAAAACAATCATGACCATGGAGCTCGCATTATTCACTGACAGAGATTAGCCTTATTTCCCTCATTTACCTCGCCACAAAATGACGTCATAATAATGCGTGTGTCAGTCATCATTATATTGTCTGAATAAAGGGGAAATATTATTGCTATTACACTGCTCACCTGAGTGGGCCATTCTTTGGAAACACATTCACAATAACAATTATTAGAAATCCATTTTGAAATTGGGTAAAGGACAACACCTTAAGCAGAACGGAAAGGAACAAAGTGATTTAGGGGGAAATCCTGCTTCTCGTTTCTTAAATCTCGATTTTTATCAATTTTTCACATTAGTGACGTTGCTGCGCCTATACTGCTCCTTTATATCGAAATTGGAATTTGTATTTGCTCGCTGTGTATATATGCATAAAAACCATGGATACGCATTTTCCGAAATTTCTTCGTGAGATTCATCATTGTGTCTTACAACTAGCAGTTTTTCTTCTCCTTACAAGGATTCCATCCATAGAGGGACAATGTGGAGAAGGTAAGACGATTATTATTTTATTTTATTTTCTTTGATTGATTGTTCGAAATAGTTGATTGCTAATTCAATTCATAGTCACTTCCTGATGATTGACCGATTTTTTTTTACTGGATGGTGACTCTTTGTAATCTAAGCGTTCTCAAAATGGGCCAAGTATATAGGCCTATACCTGAGTTTACCTTCCCATTTTGCACGCCTGACTTTGTGGAATAGCCTTCCTGAAGACATACAAAAATGTACCTATGTCGAAGCTGTCCAAAATCTTCTAAAAACTTTTTTATTTAACTCTTAGCTCCTTATGCGCCTTGAGCTGCAAAACTTGGAAAATCAAAGTGGTAATTTAAATGAAATTACACAGGTTTTGTTTGAATGTTTGAAGTAATGTTAACCAAATGTTGTCAGTAACATGTGCATGGTGGCTCATACATAGCTATATATTGTTGAATACATTGCTGTTCAGTTTATCAAGATCTATTATTTTGATAATAAATGTTCTATCTGTATGATCTAATAGCTAAATCTACGAATTTATTATGACATTCTGGTAATCTTTAATAAAAAAAGTGTAGTTATAGAGATAATTGTGATTCTATTGATTATTACCGTCAGTTCATGAATCCCGAATAAAAAATCATAGTCGATACTGGACAATCTATCAATTTCGCTACCAGAACATTAATTCTACCATAATTACAAGACTCTTATCCTTTAGTCTAGTAGGGTCCATGCTCCAACCCTTAGATTTTTCTAGAAAGTATTCTAGTATGTTAGGTATTCAAATAAGTATGCATTAGGCCTATATATCAGTTAATGTAAAGCTTTTGACATAGACCATGTAGACTTAGTTTATGCTGCAGCAGCCACATTTCCCCTACGGCCGCTGTACGGCGAGTACAAAGCAACCGTTTAATTCATTTTCTTATTCAAACCACCTAAACATGAAGCTGGAACAAAAAACGTTCAAAGAGCCGTTTTCGACTCGCAATACGGTCAAATGTGACTGATGTATTATGATCGTGAAAGCATTTTCATAACCAAATAAGTATCGTTTTTGTCTACTCTATTCGAGGACTTATTTTTCAAAAGGTTATTACATGACATGGGTCCCATTTCATTTATAAGACATGTTTAAGAAATGAACAATTTCTATTACAAATTTGCCAACAGCTGCAAATCAAATCGAATTATTTCAGTAGTTTTAAAACCATGAGCGGAAATCCCAGGGGTACAGGGGGGCGCAATATCAAATGTACCCCCTACTATTTTTGGTCTTTCATGATAGTAAAAATACATCATCCATAATCAAAATAAAACATGTATTTTAGGACGAGATGACCTTACTTTTTGGATGATAACCTTTTTTTTTGCTTGTAAAATATATTTTTTGTCGAAATTACCTAAAATTTGGTGTGAAACCCCCCTTTTTTTTGCTTGACAAATTTTCCAGCCCCTTGCTCCCCTGCCTTTTGGGAGAGATTTCCTCCCCTGTTTAAAACATGCAAGTTTTATCGTAACATGTTTTCAGTCCCAGAGGCGTTGTGAACGCGATGAAAGACTTTTTTTAATTCAAGTAGGACTTTTTTTAATTCAAGTAGTATCCAGTGGTCACGACTTATATGCTAAGTTAATGGATTAAAAAAAGATGTATAGCTCCCTGTTAAGGTTGAAATCTTTCGCTTGATTGATAACACTCGGCCAGTCTTTCAAAGATTTGAGATTGATTCGAGATCGAACTCAAATTAAGATGGGTACTTATAGGATGCAACAAATTCAAATTGAATTTGATTAGATTCAATCGCACCCCTTTGTGAAAATATGCTCGAGATATGAGATTTTAGACCATCCATAAAGCTGTACAGTCGTTCCTCTTGCTTATGATACGTAGTGTTCGACATCATGTAAAGATGACCAAGAAGACTGTCATTCCCGTAATGGTGATCATTAGTCTATGTACGATTCCTAATTTGTATTCCATTTTAATAGTGATAAACCATTCATTTCAATCATTGATATTAGGCATGTGAAAGTAGGTTATAGTAAGCGCAGTCTTATATAGGCTTTCTTACAAAGCATAATTCCGAAGAAAACGTCAAGGTTTCATTAGTAGGCTATATAATTTACATTTCTGATCAATGTTTTTGTCGAAATTTCCCAAAATGTCTAATGGTTCTTGACTGTTGGTAAGTAGCTATCAACTCATCATTATACTACAAATTGACATTTCATTTAAGCATGCCTAAAACTTAATTTAGACCCCCTTTGTGAGTGATAACCTTCATTTCCTGTCGTCATGGTTACAGCATGTTTGTGCCAAGTTGTCCAGTAAAAGATTGGTTGGGCGTCGGTGAAATATTCACAATGTCCAAACGAGAGGGATTCAAATCACGAATAGAAAATATAAAGATGAAATGAAACAGATCAAGTTGAATAGTAAAAAAAAACAAGATGACTTGAGATATAGGTTTATAGCTTTTCCCATCGGGGAAGGGGGGAATCCATTTCACAATCGGGGAAAACCTGATGTCCATGAATTCCGTTCAAGGTCTATTGCCAGGGTCACACCGACGAGACTGCAGCATAAATACAAAATAAGTATAATAATGACAATAAAGGGTATATAGCGCACGTATCCACCTTCTTAGGTGCTCAAGGCGCTCCTCTAATTTATTTATATATTTGTTTATTTTATATATTTATTTATCTATTCATTTATTTATTCAGCTTTTATTTATTTATTTATTCATTTATGCGTGTCATGACAATGTACATAGTGTGACCATCACAAAAGTAAATACCTTACTTTTTACCAGTGTTGTAGTCAAGGCATAAACCTCCAAGGCCAAGGCATGGAAACCCAAGGCCAAGTCCAAGGCCTGAAAACCTCAACGCCAAGGCCAAGGCATTTCAAACTTTCGATAGTATAATAGGTGAGAGCGAGCGAACTGAGCGAGCAAAAAATTTTGACCTTTATACACGAAACACAAAAATAATTTCATGGCAGATTTAGACATTATATTAAGATAATAATATAGTTACCTTTGTACATATAATTATTATTACATTTATTATAATTTATTATTTTTTTATGCAATTTACATTGCAATAAACCACGGTCATCCTGATCCTGGTATGACCATTCTCAACTTGTTTCTTTCTCCACTCCCTACGACAGGGGCGGCAGAATGTATTATTATTATTTTCTTTTTTTTTGGGGGGGGGGGGGTGAAAGCCAAAAAGGGCACTTACATGTCAAAATTGGCATTTGGTGCAAACAGATATTTTCTAAATGAGATTATCAACCATGTGAAGTAGTTGTGTATTTTGTAGAAATTAAGTTGACTAAAGCCTTTTTGTGATTTCTCATTGATAAGATAGATATTTTGAGTTAGTGGTTTAAAAAAATTCAATTCTGAAGTTCAAAGACTCGATGATTGGTCAATTACAGTGCTAATCACTTTTAATAGGGCATCCTTGCGAGATGTAAGCAGGAACAGATTAAGTACCTTACATGTACCTAACAATAATTGATGCAAGTGCAGAACGCGAACCAAAAATTTGTGATATTCTAACCTGAAAATTCTAAACATTTCTGTAACCATGAACAGGATTAATATTGTACTAAACAATAAATGATGCAAGCGCGATCCAAAATTTGGCGATTTTCGAACCTAAAATGTATCATAATTTACTATAAAAAAGGGTATTTCATTTTAAAAGGGCATATTTCATTTGGGAAAAAAGAGCACTTTCGATTTTGGGAAAAGAGGCATTTTTTCCCACAAGGATTTTTTTCGGGGGGGGGGCAAGAAGTTGAAATTTTCAAATGCTGACCTGAAAATGAGTCATTTATAGGACTCGTGTCCTGACAAAGAGAGAGAAGTTCCACCACCAAGAATAAATTTAGAAAAGGAATAAAGGAGTAAGTGTGATATTATTTTCTTAACATATTGTCACAATCTATCACAAAATTAGCTTTTCTTATAGTAAGAGGGGGAAAAAACTTTGCTCACTCGCTCACTTCAATTGCTTTCAAATTTTTTGGCAGAAATTTTGCTCTGCCATACTTGGCCCCTCAAAAGTTTTGGTTCATCATGCCATTGACATAGCCCATTTGGATATGACAAAATTGAAGATTGTGTTCAAGTTTACCAAATCTTTTCAGAATATCATTAAGACTTAAAACATTCTTCTTGGCCAAAAAAAAAATAATAGCCTACAAGGAAAATCATTGTTATCATTCTTTTTGAAAATTGTCAAAATTAGCTGTCAGATCTGTCAGAATTATTCCTGTCATCAAATCACTCTAATCTTTATCTCAATGATTATTACTATCATTATTATCATCATTAGTCATGATTACAACACGTTACCAATAAACAATGTTACTATTCATCATACTGTTTTCTTTGTCACATACATAAATATGATGATAATTCTTGATGATGGCGATAATCACAATTCATGGCACTGCTAGTACACTTACTACTGCTGACTGCATGGAAGTAGTGCCATTGAATATACAGAACAATTACTAATAAAATAATAACATTTATAATTACTTATATAAAAATAAATGAAAGTACAAAAAATGCCTTGAAAAGCCTTGAAAATGCCTCGAAAATGCCTTGAAATTTCAAGGCTCAAGACCAAGGCCAAGGCCCTCTCAAGGCCAAGGCTTTGAAAAAGTAGGCATTAAGGCGCCTTAAGGTCAAGGCCGAGCATCAAGGCACGACAACATTGCTTTTTACATAAAAAGATATTACCCCGGCTAGCACTATATCGGCAAGAAAGAGGGAGAAACTACGAAAACCACACAATTCGAGGTTCTTTCGAACTGGGGGGAATAGTAATTTTCATGGCTTTCTAAATTGGTAATGCTCTGGAACTTAATTTACGCTGAAAATGGGGGGTCTCGACCGCGACACATACGTATTATAATTTATACCATGGACCTATTACGATTACTAATCGTAATAGGTCCATGTTTATACAAGTAGACAAGGTTGGATGTCATAATTATAAGATGCGGTTTTTCAAACGATGTATGTTATTGATGTACGTTTTTATTCGGTTTGATCCATACAGATACTGACGGGCCTATGTTAACGTGCATAGATAGTATCACGTTACCCGCTTCCGTGCCAAACACTTTCTTTGGTGTAAGCATGGCTGCGGGTCACTACATGGCCGTGGATGCAAACCCACCAATTACTGAACCCGAATATGATCCGCCTGTCGGATCACCTTCAGGATCTGGAACCATCTTTCCAAGTGGCGCTACTCCACTTACCGTGACCGTTGAAGATGCTTGTGGAAACCCTTCCTCATGTGTTATTGACATCATCAATCCACGTAAGAATTCATCTCTCTTACTCTCGTTCTTGATCTGCGTCTTCTTCTTCTTCCCTTCTTCTTCTTCTCCGTCTTCGTCTTCTCCTTCTCCTCTGACTACTCCTCCTTCTTTTTCCTCCTCCTCTGACTTCTTCTTCTTCTTTTCCTCCTTCTTTTTTTCCTCCTCCTCTGACTTCTTCTTCTGATACTAATAAACAGATAGATTGCCATAATTCTGATGGATTGTTTAATTAATAATAACATGAATAATATCATTAAGCTAATAATCCACGTTACTCCCTTAAACGGATGGTCCGGGCTGAAAATATTTATATCCTAATACACTGCGGCAAAATGCTGAAAATATTTCATCAAAATCGGATAACAAATAATATAAAGTTATTGAAGTTTAAAGTTTAGCAATATTTTGTGAAAACGGTCGTCATGAATATTCATTAGGTGGGCTGATGATGTCACGTCTCCACTTTCCGTTTTCTTATGTTATTACATAAAATCCTACTTTTTTCATTATTTCATTCTTTTGTGAATAATATGTCTCCCTTATAATAAAATAAGTTGCAGCAATAAATATCTAATGCACTAAATAAGTTGTCAATCCAATTTTTCTAGTGCTTGGAGGAAAAAAAATGAATAATCCTAATTTCAAATAACAAAATACAAAAGAACAAGTGGAGATGTGACATCATCAGCCCACCTAATGAATATTCATGACGTTTGCTTTCACAAAATATTGCTAAACTTTAAAATTCAATTACTTTATTTGTTATCCGATTTTGATGAAATTTTCGGCATTTTGCTCAGTGAATTCTACTCTATTTATTAAGCTATATACTTTCAGCCCGGACCATCCCTTTAAAGTCCTAAAAAACCGAAGTAGTATGCAGGGGGGGGGGGGGGGGTGAGTCACTCGATTTCTACATACACTGCAAAAACTCCGGTGTTGATTTAGCATTAGCCCAAAATCTATATATGTCCACAGCAGAGAAGTGTTAAACAACATCGGTTTGCTATTAGTCTAACACCAGATATACAACACAAATTAGTATTAAAACAGCATCGGTTTGATTCCAAACTGGTGTTGCTTCAATACTTCTCTGTTGTGGACATTTATAGATTCCGAGCTGGTGTTAAATCAATACCAGAGATTTTTCAGTATAGCCTGCTGTCAAGCACATGCCTCAGAAATACACCATAAATGGCATAATCTGCAAAACAAAATTTGCAACCATAACTGGCGTGTATAGTGCATGAGAAGAACCCTTTAATTGCGCGAACACGATCCACTCTCTCAGTCTGATTTCTAATTAGCGTTAACTTGAAAATAACTAATATAATTTTTTATCTCAGTCAATGTATAAGGTATGTTGAGCCATTCACATCCAGAGAAAGGCTCTAACAAACTTGTTAATTCATAAATGATATTCATAATGAACAAACGTTAAACATTTGAGAGGATTTATCGTGGTGTATTATAGTGGATCAGTCACTTGACCCTTAGATCGTGGGTTCCAATCCCACCCCGGGATCCCACCCGGCGATAACGTCCTCTGGTGAGGCATTTATCCGCAATTGTCACTCACCACCCAGGTGTTAAATGGGTACCCGGTAAGATGTGAATGTCCATGTGATTAGATTGGCGCGTATGCATGCATCGATAAAGTGTTGTCGGGCTAGAATACTCTCCAGGGAATGGAGATGGTGCACTTTATGTGTGGAACAGTGATGGATCCTATGACTGAGGTATGAATAATTACAATGTAAAGCACTTAGAACCCAACGCATGAAGTGCTATATAAACGTAACAATTATAGTTGAATCGCAACCCGAAATGACGTTGCGAATGAGAAAAGACATAGCGTAACAAAGAAATTGTGCTAAGAAATTAACCGGAAATTGTGCCAAGAAATCAACCTTATCTCTTGACGCGGGTATCAAATTAGCCTGTGCCGAGACTGGACTCCTACCCCCCCCCCCCCCCTCATTGCTTGTACCTTTGGTTATAACATTTTTTTATAACACTGATATACAGTGCGTATCAAAAAAAAGATTACACTTTGAAAAAATCCTGTAAAATTATACATTTGTAATATCCTGAAGATTTTTCCACATTTTAACATTGGTACAGATCCATTTAAGCAAATGACGATATAACTATCGAAAAATATTTCCGCTTGAGTGAGCACCACTTTTGAAAAGTTAGTGAAAAATGATTTGCGCAGAACTTTGAAGATATCTTTGACCTCTTTTAACTTGTCGTTTCCTTGCCCAATACACTCCGAAGAGTGCATTGCGCCCCGCCCCACTCCCCCACACACCAAGGCCATCAAGACGATATTTGATTTACACTGAGCTGTGATTTACATAAAATGAATTAGGCTTGATTTTCATTTTGTTAATCATTGTCAAGCTTGGGAAAAGTGTGGAGAAACAAGTATTAAATGAAAAATTAAATGTCAACCCACTTTAAATAATAAAAACTTGGTGAAAAAGTGCTGGAGATGTCTGATGTAAACTTTTGTTCCGATTCAGTTATGTCATCAGATCCAGCTGGCACAAAAAGGGTAAAAGTTGTGCTTACTAAGTGTTGAAATTTCAATTTGGGTGGCAAATTTGTTTAAAAAAGCTTGAATGTATCTGTTTTATCTTAATTGACTAAAAGTGCAAGGGAAATGTAGGAAAAATGTATCGCAGGGTAAGTTTGATTTCGCCCTTTCCCCTTGACACTGCGTGAAAACAAGCATTTCTGCGCAAACAGATTTCTGCGAGCTTCACAAAAATGGACAGTGCTTAGTCAAGTGTAAAATTCTGTCAAAGTATTTACTTTCATTGGATAGATGAGACCCGAACCCAAGATTATATGTCAAAAAATTACCCATATGTTGTCCATTTTTTAATTCCCAGAGCTTTTTCGAAGTGTAAACTTTTTTTTGATACGCATGCACTGTAGAGCCCAATAGAGGTGATTTTGTACACTATTGCTAAGAAAGCAGAATGCTTGTAAGCAACAAGAGTACCAGAGGAGCGAAGGTTTAAAGTCTCATTAACAGGGAACTGGCGTGAGATTTAGGTCACATGATTAAGGCCAAATGTCATTAAGGATCCATGAACTTTGACCATACTATGTTGTGGTACCAACAATGAAATCCTATTAAGCTCAGGTAATTTGTTTTAACTGTTATCATAAAATCGTGTCCTAAATTTGAAAGAAAATTTATCTATAAACTTCGACATAAAGGCTATAAAGTCTCACTAATCATTTTACATGAGTTTCAGGTCACACGATCGATTTTAAAGATAATTTAGTATCAATGATCTTAGCATTTTATCATCATATGAATGGGGTTTTTTGGTGACTGATTATTCATCCTGCTTGTTTTCCAAGTCAGCAATTGAATTGCTTAATACAGGTGAGACTGCCAGAAACGTTTCACTTGTATAGAAATGTGGTTTTCTATTAGAGACAAGAATAATGATGTATTTGTCTTTCTAATTCATTTATCAACATAAATTATACTGTTAAAATTAAAAATTATCTTTTGGGGCTACATGGTTTGAATAATCAAGTGGATATTCTCCAGATTATCAACACGAATTAAGTACTTAGATACCCACTTCTTTCTGGAGAGATATACTATTACTAAGAGATTTTTAATCATTTTATTGCAAAAATTTGTTCTAGAGCCTTGAAGCTAAACCTTGCCGAATTCAATTCTCGTCATTCTTTCACTTTCCAACAGTCACTGAGTTACCTGTCAGTAACTGCCCAGATTTCAGTGAAACAAGTAACACCGATCCCGACTCATCTACGTTTTCGTTTACACCCCCTACGTACGGTCCGACTGACGTCAGAACTGATGGTGTAACCTATTTTTATCATGGGCCCGGCAACCCTGCTCTCCCTACTGTTCAGTTTTCGACCATCCCGGCGTTGCCAGGACCACCATTCTCACTTCCGGTCGGAGCAAACACCATCGTCACGACCATCAGTGACACAGATCTGTCCTTCTCTTGTCAGTCTACCGTAACTGTTCTAGGTAAGTGAATTCTGGGCCCCGTCTTACAAAGAGTTACGATTGATCCAATCAATCGCAACTATATGGACATCCATCAGTGTCATAATTTTTTCTACCGGAAATGTGCAAAATGTCCTTTGTAAACATAGGAGTACTCACCCAACTGTCAAGAAATCAATGAATTTATGGATATACATTCATACCTAGATTTTTGGGGGCCAAACATGCAATTTCTATGTTGACTTTGCTGGCTTTCCATAGTTGCGATTGATCAGATCAATCGCAACTCTTTGTAAGACGGGTCCCTGATGTGAGTTGTACACTGCATATACAGTCACACCAACGAAACGGACCCAACACCAACTGATAGGATATCATTGAAAATAACGTAATAGTTTTGATCCGTCTGAAGCAGGTCTAAAACATGTGCCTGAGGTATGACTGTATGTTTTAGTAACATTTGTTTGGCTTGTGTTTGCAATGCAGTTATAATGGTGGATTATGAGCGATTAAACAAATTGTTCCTGCCGCAGAAACTCCTATCTCATTCAGTTACAACGTCTTCAAAATCTAGATTTAAACGACCCTATACATGGACAAACACTTGGTAATTTTTGGGGGGAATATGCCAACATTGGAACAAAATTCTTTATCATCCGGTTTAGGTATTTCTTCGGCATGTTCAGAAAGTGATTACGATGGAAATGATCTACACGATGTCACTCCACCACGCTCCAGAATTCCGAGTTTTTACCATTTTACCCATTGTCCCAGCTAGGTACTATATACAGGAGTTGACACCCACTACCTTTATAATGTGCATGCGGTGTTGTGATTTACTTTGGCTTCCATAACCATGGCGCCTCTTACACTGTCTTATATGTATACCCATTGTCCCAAATAAGCTTGCTGTAATAGGTCCATATTGAGAGACGTTGCTAAACATCGATGATTGCTCGTAATGTACTTTCCTTACAAATCGAAATTAATTCAATACCGGATGTGAAGTATATATACGAAAATAGCAATAAACATAGTGGAAGCAGAAGGACTAATGCATTTAGACCATGTAGACGGCGACGCACAATGTTATCTGCGCACTTAATTTGCGCTTTCCATATTTTGTTTGTCTACTTATCTTTATTACATACATGATTTTGTCTTAAAGACTGAATAATTTTGTCGTCTGGATGGGAGGGGGCTTTGACCTTGAAAAAAAATTCAGTATAAATATAACACTTCAAATGGCAAAAACACGAAAAACATTAATTCAAAAGAAATGTATTTCTCAGGATCTATTTTGTTTTTCCGAGGTTTGAACATGAACCTATTACGGAATAGGTCCATGGTTTGAACAAGGGCGATCTCCATAGAGCTTGACTCTTATTTCTATATATATTTTCGGAGAAGTGCAATAGAATGATAGTCGGAGAATGCAACAAAGACTCTTGATCAAACCGGAGATTCCAAAACCCAGGGTTGGCTGTAGTGAATCCCTCGGGCAAGATAAAAACTTGACCTCTAACGTTGGGGCCGTTTCCAGGACAGATCCAGCTTTCGCCAATGGAGGAGAGGGCGAAAAAAATATTCCCATAGTTTTGTTTGTTATTTGAAGGGGGTAGTCCTATCAGTCGCTAGAAGTATTTTGGTCTCACTTCTATTTACTCGTGTTATGTATTAAATTTCTGATTACTAGAATTTCTCTTATTGAATCTCAAACCAATATTTTCCCTTACTTCAGTGCCATGTTGGTACAGCCCGGAGGGGCCACTTACATTGACGAGTGGATACCATGCGCGACCAAAAAAAACACGTAAAAAGGATGTCTTTTTCACGATAGGGAACGTTACGTACGTAACGTGACAAGGGTGTCAAAAACACAAAAATAATGAAAAAAGGGTATCTATTTTGCTAGGAAAATTACGTGTTTAGGGTCGAATTTGCGGGGATGATAAAACAAAATTCAAATGTTTTATAAAGGATGTCCTTTTTGCCCCAACACTTCGTGTTTAGAGTCCGATTTGCGCGAGGTGTAGAAGATGGGGTCGTACTAAACCAAATAAGGTAAAGCCGACAACCGAAGGACCCGTAACAATAAAACATTCCTGTGCTTGTTTAGGGGTTCATTTCAGGGAATATTTGCCAAGAGTGTCGTTTTGTTTCCAATACTTGTTAAGGGTATAGGGTTTCACACGCCAATACCTGTTAAGGGGTGCATTTTCAGAATATGGAAATTACGTGTTTAGGGTGCTTTTCGAGACCCCATGGTCGCGCATGGTATCCACTTCTGAATGGAAGTGCCCCCCCCCCCCGGGTCGTACAGTTGGAAAAATCCGGATCAAATATATTTATTTCGCAGTATTGTATGGCTGTTCCAATCTTTTCCCAACGTCGCTTACCGATCACAAGAGGTGACAGGATGGTACCCTGTTGCACTCCAATTAAGATAAGAGCTTGAGAAAGCAAATTAACAAGGCAACAATACTAAAAACTGACTAGTTTGCCTATTCAAAGGACATGTAACAACAATAACAACGGCTCCCGTTGTCCAACCAAACAAAATGTTGTTGCCCCCTCTTCCTCAATCATTTTCGAAGTCATTGTTTCATAATCTGTAATAATAAGTTGCTTATTCAAGTTGGTGATGATATTCTTCAATTTCATTGGTCTACCGGAAGGTCGTCATATATTTTGCAAGTGTTATCAATTTTATCTTTTTGTCAGACAATCAGGAACCTGCAGTCACATGCCCGGCTAACTTCACCTCAACGACAGCAACTGTAACATTCACGGCGACTGTGACAGACAATGTTGACCCTTTACCAACATTAACCTATGACCCACTAGGACCAGGAGACACCTTTCCTCCGGGTCAAACGACAGTTACTGTGACAGCCACAGACAGTTCATCAAACCAAGACACATGTTCATTTACTGTTACCGTCGAAGGTGAGTGACCTTAATTCATGTTGCTCTGAAATACCTTATTGGAAGCGAGATTATTAAACTGACAAATCATACACCAGCTGATAAGCCATACTACAAAATACAACAAAGTCAGTTCCATACATTCTTAAAGCTTACCAGCTGAGTAATTCTTTGAGAAATGTTTTAATTTGCAAATATCGAAAATGGATATCATTGTGCTATTCAAAAGTTCCCTGAAATCATGCCGCTGTAATTGCTTGCGCTTGCATAAAGAAAAGTCACAATACTTTGTTGTTCTCCAGTTCACAAATATTTTTAGAATATTTGCAAAGAGAAATGTCTTTTGAATTATTTTAAAACATATTTTTGTGATTTATTTTCTTCTTTTGTTTTAACTCTTGTTTGGCCATAACTGCTATGTCAGGTAAATACTCAATGCAGATATGGGTAAAAAAAACTGCCCCAAATAAGCAGCGAATAATTCTTGGAAGAAATAAGTTCGAGAGCTTGGGTTTCACCGATATAGGCAGGAAATGTTGTTTTCTGTGCGTATTGTCCCTAAAATGTCAAATGTGCAATTGGAAAACAAAATCAATTTTGCTACATGCAAACGCGCGTAATCTCAACTCCGACCACGCGGTAATAATCAATTTGTCCACTAACTTGTCCACTCACCACATGGTCTATCTTCATTTAGTCCAATGCCATCCCATCCATCGACATGTTTAATAACCATTTGGTCCAATAAGCATTTGGTCCAGTCATCACTTCGTCTAATCACCAGTTCGTCTACAACCATTTCGTCTCACAACCAATTGGTTTTATATTTCTTTAGTTTTCATTCATTTTGCCCAATTAACACTTAGCCAAACGGTATATGGATAAATGGCCACTGGACCAACTGAATATTAGACGAAATGGTGAGTGGACGAAATGTCAATTAGACCATGTGGATATTGGACGAACTGACGGTAGACCAAATGATACTAGTAATAGAAGAGTTGGCAATTAGACGAATCGGCATTGGACGAAATGAAAATAAATCGACCACTTATAGGATCACGTCATAATTACATTTCGCGCAGTGAAGTCCATTATCGAGAATCACAAATTCGAGTGCTTATAAAGTAAAATCCCTAGCTGGTAAGCACTGAAAATACATGAAGCTTGCGTTGTTTTGTTCTGATTCTTCACAACTTTCCAATAGCATAATGTTTTGGCTTCCGATATGGCCTTTAACGGATACCTTCTAGCAACTTGCAATATCGTATCGTATGAAGTAACAGTATGTGTATCAAGCTGTTACTTAGGGTTGGGTATACCCTTTGACTAATTCACCTAATGACTAGAGCGCCCTCTTCATGGCCGATCCTTGACAGATCATCAAGAATCACATAAGAGAATTGGAGACCAGGATGAACTGTAGTTGACATATGCATGGACATGGACAGCTGGACTACCGATTAAAGTGCTTTGACATACATCTGAAAATCTACACTACAGGACACAATGTTGTCGCAATGATTTCTACTACATTATTATCGCCATTTCCTCAAGAATCCAGAATTTTCAATCTGAGAAGATCCAACATACTTGTCAAGGATATTCTTTTCCATTGATTAAGTGAGCATAACTGCATGGAAAAAAGATTGGGCACTCTTTTCCACATCGAGTACAAGGAGCAAATGAAGACATGAAAGAAGAAGACTGCTTGAACATCCGTTGAATTTGGATAAAGCATGTATGTGTAGGCCTATATATGTTTAAGTAAGAAACATACAAGAAATTATGTTGTCGTTTGTTCTTTTCACTTACATGACTTATGATTTTAGATTATAACTGTGTTAACACTTTGTTTCTTGTAAATGAAATATCACATTGTATGAAGACAGGTTTACACGTACATACCATGTATAGTAATTTAACTTGAAGTCTGTAATTTTGTCTCGCCTTAATGTATTATCGTGATTGTGTAATGTTTGTTTGACAATCCCACCTAGTAATAAATTCTTTATAACCTATCAAAGCCAACAATAGCCGTTGTATCGATTTTTTCATAAGTCTTGATTGTATTTTGGAATTACATTATGAATAATTAGGTTTATTTTGAAAGTTGAAACTTCGTCAGAAATGTCAAAACCCAACTTGGTGGAAAGTTTAGCTTATTTCTAGTCCTTTGTTTACATAATCTCGCAAATTTAACAAAGTAGTAGTATCTACTTTCCTATTGAGAGACGCAGATGTATGTTAATATACTAGCAGTCAACTCGTACATAGTCAAGCGTGACCATAGTGTAATCAAGGTGTGTTCATAGAGTTAAATACGTACTAAATGTGTGTTGCGGTGTCGCACAGTACTAACGCAAAGTTGCCACATCGTGAAACAATTCGCGCTTTACGATCTATCTTCTTCTCGGTGTTATATCGAAACGCGTGATGTGTTCACATAATTAAATTATAGTTAACACATTTGAAAGGGAATCGCAACACTGTGAAACTCATTTATGAAATTATGTTCACACAATGCCCACTCCGTGAGGAGCACAGTGTGTTCATATTATAGTTTTGCGTAATGTCCATGCTATGACGAAGATTGCCGCTATGTGCCATTCGTTCAGAGCATTGTGCTCATATACTTTCGCATCATGTCCGCACTATGACGAAGATTGCCACTATGTGCCATTCGTTCAGAACATTGTGTTCATATACTTTCGCATTATGTCCGCACTATGACGAAGATTGTCGCTATGTGCCATTCGTTCAGAACATTGTGTTCATATACTTTCGCATTATGTCCGCACTATGACGAAGATTGCCGCTATGTGCCATTCGTTCAGAACATTGTGTTCATACTTTCGCATTATGTCCGCACTATGACGAAGATTGCCGCTATGTGCCATTCGTTCAGAACATTGTGTTCATATACTTTCGCATTATGTCCGCACTATGACGAAGATTGCCGCTATGTGCCATTCGTTCAGAGCATTGTGCTCATATAGTTTCGCATCATGTCCGCACTATGACGAAGATTGCCGCTATGTGCCATTCGTTCAGAACATTGTGTTCATATACTTTCGCATTATGTCCGCACTATGACGAAGATTGCCGCTATGTGCCATTCGTTCAGAGCATTGTCCGCACTATGACGAAGATTGCCGCTATGTGCCATTCGTTCAGAGCATTGTGTTCATATACTTTCGCATTATGTCCGCACTATGACGAAGATTGTCGCTATGTGTCATTCGTTCAGAACATTGTGCTCATATAGTTTCGCATTATGTCCGCACTATGACGAAGATTGTCGCTATGTGCCATTCGTTCAGAGCATTGTGTTCATATACTTCCGCATCATGTCCGCACTCTGACGAAGATTGTCGCTATGTGCCATTCGATCAGAACATTGTGTTCATATACTTTCGCATTATGTCCGCACTATGACGAAGATTGCCACTATGTGCCATTCGTTCAGAACATTGTGTTCATATACTTTCGCATTATGTCCGCACTCTGACGAAGATTGTCGCTATGTGCCATTCGCTCAGAACATTCTGTTCATATAGTTTCGTGTAATGTCCACGCTACATGTATGACACAGATTACCCGTGTGACATTCATTCTGAGCAGCGTGTGACCTAAACTGCATATTTTTATAAAATGTGCATATCTTTATTTAAAAATATATGCCATATTTTAAAAACAAAGCCCTAAATGCGTATTGGTGTTTTCCATACAAAATTAATCAACAAAATAAAATATTTTGTAACGAAATTTCAGATCCATCATAAAACTTTTTTTCACAGTATGATGGATGTTTTAGGTTGTGATGTTAAGGACGTAGGACCTATATACTTGTCAGATTCTTTCATGAATATTTTCTGCTCTTGCAACCCCCGAATTTGTCAACGCATTTTTTTCAAATCATTAGCATTGTTTTTGTTTTTCTTCAACGAATAATATCAGGTCTTTTTTGTTCTTTGTAAGCAGGCTTTTATTCATAGGAGGTAAGAAGTCACTAACGTAATAACCCAATTTTGTATGCGAGCGAAGAAACCAAAATATCTCAAAGGTTTTGGTTTTATTTATGTTGTTGTATTTTTTGTTGGTATGAAGAATGAATTCAATATCAAATAATTTGATTATGATTCAAACAAAATGGGAAGTTTCCTTTTGTTGTCTTTCAACAATCATTCCAGAGGGCCCTGTTTAATTTATGATAACTTATATCAGCTATTATTTCTTTTCTATTTCTTTCCCATCTCTAGCCCTTCTTTGTGTATTTTGTTGTTTAGTTTCAGGCGTATCCCCAAACAATCACCTGCATGCTTTCTGTTTTTTTTATAATAATAATAATAATAGTAGTAATAAATGGTATTTATATTGCGCACATATCCACCTTGTTAGGTGCTCAAGGCGCTCCTGTATTACCTGGCTAAGCTAGGCGTTCAGAGCGCACACAGCTTCTTAAGGAATTACTTCCTACCTGTACCCATTTACCTCACCTGGGTTGAGTGCAGCACATTGTGGATCAGTTTCTTGCTGAAGGAAATTACGCCATGACTGGGATTCGAACCCACGACCCTCTGTTTCAAAGTCCGGAGGCTAATCCACTGGGCCACAACGCTCCACGCTTTATGTCTTCTTCCATGTACATAAGTTATATAGTGTGTTTACATTCTTTGTAATATTGCTATATTATTGATTTGTTTATTTTATATGAAACTTGATGTAACCTGTGTAATGTCAATAGGAAGAAAATAAATGTTCAATAATGAATAGAATTGAACATATTCCAATTGTCTAGTGAAAACTGTCATTGATTTTTGCATTTTGTATTCATCATTTTACTTTGTCAGACAATCAGGAACCTGTTGTCACATGCCCGGCTGACTTCACCACCGATTCAACAACTGTAACATTCACGGCGACTGTGACAGACAATTTCGACCCTTCACCAACATTAACCTATGCCCCACTAGGACCAGGAGACACCTTTCCTCTGGGTCAAACGACAGTTACTGTGACAGCCACGGACAGTTCATCAAACCAAGGCACATGTTCATTTACTGTTACAGTTGTGGGTAAGTATAGAGGAATCCTTCCATTAATTATTTTCGAGTGTTTTTCTTTTCTACCATTCGTTTTGAGATGCAATCGCCACACGAGATAGATCGCGCTATCATTCACCAGTGTGATCAGTATTACACATGGGCGATCAAGTATGTTCATGATTGTCTTTCAGGTAGGTAACACATGTTACAGTCCATATTGTGGACATTGTATGATTCGTCACAGTGCACAATGCATGTTTTGTGTACTGTGACGAGATATTATCCGTCGTAGTTTAATGCAAATGATACAGCACTATCAAAGTACCACTCAGACATAATCAGTTGTGATCAGCTAGGAGCATTTCATGCTATAGCAATACATGTATATTGAATATGGAAGTTTAAAAGTTCCACCCAAATGTTCAGATAATCATCTCGTTCTGTTTGTTTGCATCCTGAGAAAGAGATATTAAGATGTTATGATCTTAGACCTCTGTCAATAACCTGAGAAATAGATGATGAAATGACAAAGATCTAAGATCTCGTCATATCTACATCTGTGAGAGAGATGATCAGATGACAAGATCTCGGATCTCGTCATGTCTACATCATGTTGAGATGGTCAGATGACAAGATCTTGTATCTCATCATTGTCTACATCATCCTGCGCGAGAGATGATCGGATGACAAGATCTCGGATCTTGTCATGTCTACATCCCGTGGGAGAGAACGTCAGATGATTTTTAAAAGAGATTATAATATGCCATGACCTATATGTCTGCACTCTGAGAAAGAGACGATCAGAATCGATTAGACGATCTCGGATACAAGATTATATTCATGGCATCATCTCTCACTCGTTATACAGTGAGGTCTAAGATCATATCACACAATCATCTTTCATATGGGATGTGGACGTGGTGAGGGATGATTGTCCAAACCCAAACATCTGGGCTCCGTAACAGAAAGGTTTGCGATGGATTGTAAACATGAAAGAACCTCACTGATTGGTCCCTGGTCAGTATTTTAAACCTAATGCGCGTGTAACATTGATATTGATTGGTCAGTTTATTTAGCGATTGATCTTTGAGTTACGGTGCCCTGGTTGGAATTTTAAAGTTTCCATATTAGAGACATGGAGCTGTTATAAAAAGCATAACTCCAGGAGAGAAACTTTTGTTTATAACACACATTATCATCGGCGTTACTGCATCACAAATTGCGATCAATCATTTATACGTGTGATCTATCATGACGGGTGATTGATAGCGCTATCCATCTCGAGTGGTGATAAGTTCCGAAACTACCCATTATCGACTAGACCTCAGCTGCAGAAGCCCTTCTTTTTACCTGACAAATACTTTTCAACATAGTTGTTTTCCTATATTAAATTCACTGTCAAAATAGATATTGTGCTAAACTGATATTTCCATTTATACCGTCACACTTCTTTTTAAAAATATAAAACAAGATGTATGCATTATCTGCAAACTATAACTCGATTGTTATGACTACGTCAGCATGAGAAATGTTCATGGATATAGAAACATGTTGTAGTTGTCGGCTATTCGGACTACTGCGATTGACAGAAATATGAGTCGAGAAATAACATTATTACTATCATCATGATCATGTACAGCAATTTAGGCCCTATGCATTTCCAGAATGGAATTTCAGGTAAAATTCGAGCACATTGCTCAGTCAAAATACACAGATTTGTCAGATTTGTGGTTTTGCATTGTTTATTTTGTCTTTCAGACCATTCTCAGTGTCTCACTTGTCTCTTTTATATTAGTCATCTCCGTCTATTTCATTTTTTTTTCGTTTACTAATTGAATTCCTGATCACTTCTCAATGTGGCAAATGATCTAAATAGCCTCAAACATTTTTGTCATCTTTATATATTTCTGCGTTTTATGTAATACATTTCAATTTTTTGTTGCCTTACCCTCTCTCCACCAACCCCCTTATAACCACTACCTCCCCCACACCCCCCACACACACACACACACACACACACACACACACACTTCTATCAAATAACCCTCTACAGAACCAACCACTACAACTACGACTACGGCCGCCACTACGACTACTACTCAAGAAAGCAATGTTGGTTCCAGTGGTTCCGGTGGTTCCGGTAGTTCCAGTAGTTCCGGTGGTTCCAGTGAGAGCAGTAATTCTTCAAACGAGTCTGATTAGCGTGATAAAAGTATTCCAATACGCCGCATATTAGACTTTGCCCATTTTAAAAGCAACGTTCTTCCACACGAACAAGTTGATTTGAATGAAAAGAACAAAATGAATCGAAACTATCGCTGAGAAAGTATCAGGATCTGATGTGAAATAAGAAAGTTACAGCATTCGCTTATTTTGGGGAAACGTGTGGTATAAAAAATAAGGAAAACATTGACGTAATACACTCGCTAACTGAGTTGTATTATTTCAAATATTTTATTTAATATTTCTATTAGTTTTATATCAGTGACAATATTAAGCATGGATGACTCGGTCTTGGATATGTAGATTCGTCATAATTTTTCTCGAATCTAAAAAAAAGACACAGAATTCTTTTATTTTTTATTCAGCACACTGCAAAGAAAATAATGATTGTGTGATCTATACTCATTAATTCATTTGCATGGTAATATGGATAATGATGCATAAATGTTATGCATAACAGTTTTGTAAAATTTAGTGAATCTTTGAGATATTATCACTTTCTTATTTTACATCAGATAATAATGAAATAAGTTTAATATACTTGTTTGAGCTTTCTCTTCTCATTCAAATCATCTTGAATTGAATTGAAATTTATTATTTCCATACGGGGATTTCCCTTTCACCTGGTAAAGTTTACAAATGAGATCACAAATATAAATAAACATGTTGGTTGAGATCAACCTAATTTGAACTTACTTGTAACAGGAAGTAATTGAAACATTTTGTTAGGGTGTACTTCAGTTTAAGATGATTTTATTCGACCCCACATGTCTTTGGAATTTAATTTCATTAACAATAATTGTGTTCATTTTGTTATGCTCGTGGTGTTTTTTTTTATGATAACTGTATATGAACAAGTCGATGTAAGGTTTATCGCGGGAAGCCAGTACTGTGGCAGAACGAATAAGTCATGAAAAATGATCATAAATAAGTGATTAACATTTATTTTTGTAATATCTCTTCTTTGTATTAAAGGATAAAAATCTGAAATAAATCAGTAAATAATATTATATTCCTATATTACTTATCAAATAGTTACATTTGCTGGACTGAAATATATTTAAATCTTAGATACTCTGATAGTCTCGTTTGAAATAACGTCGCAATTACAGTGTATATTGAACTTTTCTTCTTCTTAGCAGATTGTCTCATTTATGAATAATTGTATATATTTTCAATTGACTGAAATGGGCGATTATTCTTCGTTTTAATATAGAACGATAATCATTCCTGGAACGGTATTTTAACCCGACTCCCCGAGGGGTTACGTTGAGCAAAATATTAGGGACAAATGACACTGTTAAAAGCATTTCCATATTGCTATCCTACATTATTCGTCATAATATTATTTTTTGTTATTGTCATCATTATCATTTTTTCAAATATTTTTGAATTATTCTGGCTATTATTATTAGGCTAATTACTTTTCATTGATATCATCACAACGACTATTATCAGATCATGATCATTATTATTATTACCATTATTATTATCACTATTATTATTGTCATTGTCATCATTATTACTATAATTATTATTATTAATATTATCATTGTTATCATTATTAGCATTATTATTATCATTTTTATTACTAGAATCATTATTGTTATTACTATCATCATCATCATCATAATTATGACCATTTATTTAAAAAAAAGAATCATTGTCTTCTGTACTACATTGCTATCGATGTTTTTTTTTTAATATAATTTACCTAGACCTATATATTTCCACCCACTTTCTCCCTTTGTAATGAGCCAATTGAACTTTTCAGGATTAAGGTCTAATGCAAACATTCTGAGTGCATGACATTGCAGAGTATATTTGTTGTGGTTGTTGGTTGCGGTGGCTGTGGTTGATGTGGTGTCTTTCATGAATATTTTTATTCGTGTATATATTAAAACCAATATAGTTTTAAAAAGGGAGATATTATGAATAAATGCTATTTCTTTTGTAAACATCACACGGCTCTTTCTGTCTCATTCATCACAATTATTCGTGGGTTGTAGAAAATGACAAACATAATTATCAACTCGGATGTCCGCTTTGATTAAGTGACAGCATCAATAAAGTATTTAGCTGAATGTGTTGCGATATCGGTGTTTACTTTGGCAACAAATTACCTCTCAGTAAATTGGGTTATCGTGTTCATTCTATTAAATTATTTGCTCCTCTGCCATACAAGTTTAAACAGTTTGTTTCAAAGGTAATGTCGCCAAAAAGGGAAACATATCGAGAATAAACTAATAAAGCTGAAGGGAAGTCAAATATGTGAAAATAAAAGAAATTTCGTAGAAGCGACAGTGTTAATCTTCTCACACGGTGGATTTAGAATCGGTTGACAAAATTTGTCAAAATAGAAAGGAGTAGAATTTTACGGAAAAGGAAATACCAATACTAAATAATGGAAAAAATTGAAAATGGATAAAAGTTTATTTCTGTGTCTTTCATCATCAGATCGAAAATGTTTGATGAAACAGTGCAGGTAAAATCCTATGGCCTTAACCTTTTTATGATATGATCAAAGTCAGTCATGAACTTTGTTGTTAAATTACAACGTGTCTGCGTGTTGACTTTACTTTGCCACAGTCAAGGTTGTCCATTCCAAATGCAGGATCAATTGAAATATTCTTTTATTGAATAAATATGGATATTGAAATCCTGGTTATTCGTCGTGAGTTAGGATCAGATTGATATACTGAATCAACAATACTTGGCTTTGACAAATAGATCTGTATAGTTCGGAAACCGGAATATATAGTTCACAGATTGCGGTTCAATTCACGGCATCATCAGACCATGGAAGATCAATATTCATCTCGGTATTAATTAGACCATAGTATTGTGATAGTTCTCAGTCGCAGACTTTATCCAATTCATTACGATCACTCTCAGTCTTCTTCAGCTCTGTAAGTCTTAAAGGGATGGTCCGGGTTGAAAATATTTTATATCTATATTTAAAAAGAGTAAAATCAACAGAGCAAAATGCTGAAAATTTCATCAAAATTGGATAACAAATAACGAAGTTATTGAATTTTTAAGTTTGTCAATATTTTGTGTTATATGCACATCGTCATGAATATTCATTAGGTGGGCTGATTGTCATATCCCCACTTTCCCTTTATGTTATTACATGAAATCGTAATTGTTTCTTTCAAACATGTGTATAAAAAAACATGTGTCTCCATTGTGAAGAAATAAGTTGCGACAATAAAAAACTAGTGCCCTTAATCAGTTGTCAATCCAATTGTTATAGTTCTAGGAGAAAAGTTTTGAATAAAACTAATTTCAAATAATAAAATACAAAAGAACGAATGGGAATATGACATCATCAGCCCCCTAATGAATATTCATGAGACATGCCTAGAACTGTTTTACCGGAATAATGCAAATCTTTTAAATTTTCAGCATTTTTGCCCTTTGAATTTTACTATATATATTGAGATATAAATATCATCAGCCTGGATCACCTCTTTTAACTCGAAAGCTATCGTTTTTCTTTCAAACTTTAAATGAGTTTAAGGCCAACATAACAGGCTTTGCCATTTCGAAAAGAAAACCCCGCGGGGGGGGTCGTTTACCTGATATAAATGTTTTGCCCATAATCAGATTTCCCCATGACTGCATGCCTATGCGCAGACCCATCGGTATATGACTTGACTTAATCCTCCGTTGTGTTTTCGATTGTTTTTTTTTGGGGGGGGGCAAAAATTAGTTTCATGACCAAGAAAATGAAAAAAGAAAGGGAAATGGTAAATTTGACATTATTTTCGATTATTAGGCCATAATCACCCACGAAATGATTCCTTCTGACTAAGCAACAAATTGTTTGAAATTCTGTCGCCAAAAAGAATATACTTATTTGCTCCCAAGAATATTTTACATGACTGAAGTCAAAGGTAAAAGGGGTGTGGTGCCTCTCAACCACCAGCCCTTGCCCCCTTTCTTGTCCCTTTCAGAGGTCAAAGCTAAGCGGCAAGCCAATAATTCATATCTAGAACAAAGAGAGGCCCAGTGACTAGCATGTAAACCTGTTCTCTCATGCATGCTTGTTAGGCCTACGATTCAAAGTATTTTCAAGAGGAAATCCGTCTGTATGATTTAGTCATTCCTTCTTTTCTTTAATATGATAAAAATCTGAAATGAGAATAGAAGACATTTAAAAGTTGGGAAGTCGACATGACACTGTCCCTTTTCGATGCACTTGCACTTGAATTAAATTTACCCGCAGTGTGGTATTGACATTATGGTGTTCAGGGCCTCATTGTTTCCTATTAATTTCAAATGATAAAAGATAAAAAAATAATCTCAAAACCGCTTCCTTCGGAGGGTGGATAAGGTTGACAGTTGTTAACATCAAGGTCTCAAAGGCCGGCCAGCCATAAGTGCTGAGTTCTGACTCCGCCCCTTTTTTGCAAAAGCTTCAACAGTCTTCAATATTCCGCTTGGCCAAAGGAAAAGGAATTATCTAATCGTGCCCTTACGGAGGTACGATCAGATATTTCGTGTTTCTGATTTCGAAACGGAAAAGGGAAACGAGAAGGCGCGCTCAATTTTCTGTTTCGTGAAGGTGATACAGAAAAGGAAACGAGATTTCAATTCAATTTTTGGTTTCGTGAACGCAAAACAGAAAAAGGAAACGTGAGTTACGATTCAATTTTTCCTTTCGTGAAGGCGAAACAGAAAAAGGAAACGAACATTTCAATTCAATTTTGTGTTTTTCAAAGGAAAAACTAACAATTAATATACAAAACAGTAAAATGGAAAAGTGAACACTTTTTCTGTTTTCCCGTTTCACATAGTTTATTCCTGAATAAAACATATTGAAAAATTACCGTTTTTCTGTTTTCAATCTCGAAAATAGAATAAATTTTCACTCGGGATGGGGGGGGGGGGTCATTAACTCCAAAAAGCTGTCAATATTTTCCTTCCAATGTGTTGTCTTTTTTTTACTTTCACATTTTATTTTTATATTTTTTAATTATTATTATATATTCCCAGCAATAATTGGCTCAGTCATCTGGCCTGTTTCCAAAATGTTTGTTGCGTGTGACAATATTTACCAGCTGCCGTAATTTTTTGATAGCGTTGCACCAGTCTTTGGGAATAAGTTATACGGTTTATTCCGTTAAAGACATCACGCAGTTCATGGACTACAAAAATGAATAACGAGAAGGCAAGCAGGGAAACCACAAGAAAATCAACATTGAATGAAACACAAATAAGTTACCATGGTTATATTATGTTAATATAAAGAGATTTGTTTAAGTGTATTACACTATTTTTCAACCCTCCTCCCCTATGCCCTGAAACAAGTATTGTTTTTAATGGGAAAATTTGTTGTTCTCAAGGCAGGTTTTCACCTAAAAAAATTGATATCGGTTTTTTTTTCTTGGAATGGGGTTACAGAAGTTACACACATGTGTGCCATATGACGTCACACATGGCAAATTGGAGGGGATGGATACGACGCATTTATCCTCCACATTATATATGTTTTAGGCGTTGAGACTCAAATCTACTACCATCACCACCATCCTCATCATCACCAATATCATCACCATCATCATCACCACCATCATCGTCACCATCATCGTCATCATCATCATCTTTATATCATCGAAATCATCATTACCATCACCACCATCATCACCACCACTGTTGATACGTCAAACAAACAGTACCCAAAAATTAGATGGTGGTATACATGCAGACAGTGTGAGTGGTTCAATCTGCAATTTTAATACAGAGTAATCAATAATAAGTATAAATACTGATAGTAAACGGACTTGAGCATAAACAAGCCATATAGAAATAATATATCTATTGTATCAGATTTCCAAAACAAAAACAAATAATGTTGACGTTCACTTCAACTTGCAAATCCATTCGACAACACTGAGAGTGACCTTGGTATGCTTACAAGGTCATATCAATTACTATAGACCTACTGAATGTCATGTAAATTAACCTTATAAATTCACTTTTTGTGTCAAACATCTCTATTAACTGAAAATGAATTAAATAAGTCTTTAAAATGCGTCTATGTTTACTTCTTGCACATGCCAACGTAGTAAATAACAATACATTCATCACGTGCCCGAAGGCGCCAAGTTCAAGTTTTTTGCCTTCCATACACAACTACGCCACGTAAGACACATTTACCCTTCACATTTACGTAATGTACACGTATACGGTGTTTTCATTTTAACAAATTCACTCTACCTACACCGGGGACCTACATAATTTTGACACATTAATGTCATTACTTAAGAACCATATTTCAGCATGCCACTCGGCCTATCTGATAACATAACTAATAAACGTTAAGATAAACAAATAATACTCACGTAATTGGGCTCGTATCAACAAAATAAAGAAATTAAACAACAACTATGGGCAAGCGACACGCTTCCCATGACCAGACATAAATAGCAATACGCCCTCAATCGGTAAATCCACATCTATATCATCGATTTACGAGATGAAACAAAGAAGGTCATAATAACAAATTGAGAAATTACAAAAACTTCATCCTGTACACAACCACCACCACCATCATCATCATCTATATCACCATCATCACCACCACCGCCATCATCGTCATCATCATCACCATCATCGTCTTCATCATTACCATCACCACCACCACCATCATCATCATCTATTTCACCACTGTCATCGTCATAATCATCATCATCATCACCATTATGATGGTAATAATAATAATAGTAATAATAATAATATTAATGATAATAATAATGATAGTGATGATGATGATGATGATAATAACAATAATATAGAATATTTCTAAAGCGTCAATCCACATTGGTTATGTGCTCAAGGCGCTGAGAAAAGGAGGCAAGAAAAATACTTGGAGCAGGAAGAATAAAATAAACACAATCATGACAAGAAGACGAAACTACTTGAAGGCAATTTTAAACATAATATGGAATTTAGAGCAATTTTGAAACAATCTATATTTGAAATGTTACGGATGGAATATGGCCACTGATTCCACAAGGATGGTCCAGCATGAGCAAATGACCGATTCACCCATGATTTCTGGGATTTAGGAACTGCAAGCAATTTTGAAGATCTTAAGTGTCGAGGAGGATTGTATGGCATCAACAAATTAACATTATATTCTGGGGCAGGTCCAAGGATATACTGATAATACTCAATGGGTAACCAATGCAGTGGTGGCAGAACGAGGGTTGAGAGTAGAGCGTCTGATGATGGTAACAATAGGGGCTGCAGAATTCTGTAATTGTTGTTAGCGTGAGAGTTATCATCATCATCATCACCACCACCATTACCATCATCATAATCACCATCATCATCATCACCATCATCACCATCATCATCACCATCATCACCATCATCATCACCATCATCACCATCATCACCATCATCATCATCATCATCACCATCATCATCACCATCATCACTATCATCATCACCATCATCATCATCATCACCATCACCATCATCATCACCATCATCATCATCACCATCATCATCATCACCACTGCCACCATTATCACCATCGTTCTTCTCCATCAAAACTACATGCACCATTATATATTACCATAATAATGCAGTTACTTGAAAAGTTCTTTGTTTTTTAGCCTATCAGATGTAAGGAATAGCTTATAGCAATAGTCGGTCACGTTCACTCCTTTATTTACAAAGTACATATTAATTATCGTGTTTACCGCAATTCGCATTCCTGTGGATATTTGCAGGAATTAAGCATATAGACAGAAAGAAAAGTCAATTCTGACGGCTGTAACTTACATTTTTTTATATCGAACAAGTCAATTATAATAATAAAGAATTATTCAGCAATTTATCACCCCTTAAGATCTTTAGAATATTATTCTCATATTTGATTTTATTTGAGTATTCACAGTGTCACGGAATTTTTGGAAGTGTCGAAGGTTTTTTGTTGTTTGTTTTGTTTGTTCTCAGTCTTTGATTATTAGGCCGTACAATGTCGAGGTTATTGCTAATAGCTCACCATTTCTTGCCGACGATATATAATTCAAAACAATTTTCAAACTCTTTCTTGGTTTTAGTCTTTCATTTTTAATTACCTTGGTACTGTTTATTTTCATAACCATGTCATAATTGCACAAAATGAATTTCCCAGTTGGGACAATCTGATCCTAATATCTCATGATTAAAAAAAACTATGTATAAAACCACAATTACATGAGTTTAGAAATATAAAAAAAACATCTTGAAGACAAAACATGCCTTTTAGTCATAAAGCCTCTTTGTTAAGATTAGTTAGGCCTACACAATGGCGATGCAAGGTCTACGTAAAAGATCAGAAAAAGACTGTATTTGGCAAGGTCTATGTGCATAGAAAAGACGTGATTATAATCTTTGGTTTTGATAAGAAAACAACATAAAATTGATAGAAATGTATTAAATACTGTTTGGCGAAAATTCACCATATGTCATGCTGCAGTCATATCAGCGCGAACCATCCGGTGGTATGCCATTGGAAACACTCAAAAGTCTTGATAAGTCTGTTTCGCCGTATGACTGTGACACAACAATTTTAAAGCTGTAGGACGTCCAATGCGACATGGGAGCCGTTTCATCAAGCTGTTCGCAAGTTAAAGGACAAGTCCACCCCAGCAAAAACTTGATTTGAATAAAAAGAGAAAAATTCAACAATCATAGCACTGAAAATTTCATCAAAATCGGATGTAAAATAAGAAAGTTATGGCATTTTAAACTTTCGCTTATTTTCAACAAAATAGTTATATGAACGAGCCAGTTACATCCAAATGAGAGAGTTGATGACATCACTCACTCACTATTTCTTTTGTAATTTATTATATGAAATATGAAATATTTTTATTTTCTCGTCATTGTCATGTGAAAAGAAGTTTCATTCCTCCCTGAACACATGGAATTCCACTATTTTAACATTTTGTGCTTCAGGCAAGGAGGTCCTAATCGTCAAATTCGTAAAAATTGAAATATTGTATAATTCAAACAATAAAAAACATAGTGATAAATATAATAGTGATAGAAATAGTGAGTATGTGACATCATCGACTCTCTCATTTGGATGTAACTGGCTCGTTCATATAACTATTTTGTTAAAAATAAGCGAAACTTTGAAATGTCATAACTTTCTTATTTTACCTCCGATTTTGATGAAATTTTCAGCACTGTGCTTGTCTGATTTTTCTCTATTGATTCAAATCAACATTTTTCTGGGGTGGACTTGACCTTTAAGAGTGACTTTAAGAACGACTGGTGATCCTTTCTTGTGGTAATAATATTCACAATTAATGTTCATTCAGCGCATAAAAAGGTTCACCAGTCGTTCTTGATTAAAGTCGCTCTAAACTCACGAACAGCGTTATAAACGGCTACCAGCTCCCCATAAACTGCATTTTAGATGGGTTATAACCATAACAGTTGAAAACATGTATATACATTTTTTTTCATATCCTGTACAAGTGTGTACGAAATGTTTTCTGAATATAATGTGACTGAATTCACAGAAAGGTTATCATCAATTTTCTGAGACGCATTGCAACATCTACAAAAATAGTAAGGGTTTGCAGATATCCCAAACACCAATTACTCCTTCTTACTTGCACTTTGTGGAATTTATAACAGAAATGAACGGAATAGAATTTGAAATGTTTTTTTAATCCATAAATTTGCTGTTCTTAAGAGAATTTCCTGACAGCACTTCATGAATATATCTATTGTCCCGCTTTTCTTTGAGTCGTCAAGTCTCATCTGGTTTACAGTCCTTTAAGAACTTCACATTGTTTTACAAAATATGAGCCCTGCTCTCTCGACACGTTTTCATTGTTTATTTCCCATCCAATTAACCTTCCCATCCCAACACCCCATAGCAACTCCTTTCACAACTATCAACCGCAAATATTCCCTATATTAGTATATGCTGCCAAGAACCTGTCTTGAACAGTTTGTACTGACTTGATCGATCGAAAGCAAATGGAAAGCCAGTAACACCAACATCTCAATACGTCTATTCAAATAGTTATCTTCTAAACAACAACCACACGTACATCACTAACTTGGTCAATAAGTGAGCTTCTCTTCGTTTCCATACTCTATATGCATGGTATAAAATGATGACTCTGATGAGTTTCCATAGCTGAGACTGTTTTGGGTCGAATCAATCATTGCTTTTTAAAAGACGGGACCAATAAACTAATAATGATAGTAATAGTCAGTTCTTGTATAGCGCATAACACATGAACAACGTCCCTATGCGCTTCCTCATAGGACTTGGATATCATTACCCTGGCTGTAGCTCAAGCAGCCTTTCCAGGACTCGGCGTTTCAAGGAATAAATCCTACTGGGTACCCATTCACCTCACCTGAGTTGAGTGCAGCACAATGTGGAAAAATTTCTTGCTGAAGGAAACTACGCCATGGCTGGGATTTGAACCCACAACCCTCTTTTTCAAAGTCTGGAGACTCGTCCACTGGGCCACAACGCTCCACATTGATATATGACATTGATAGATTTGGGACTGGTTGGGTCGGATCGATCATTACTCTTTAAAAGACCGATACTGAGAGACACTTGTTACTATGGTAACTATCTGATGAAACAGGATTTGTCGACAACGTCCGACAAATCATTTCATGAAACGGTCCCCTGGGAAATCTTCTCCGTAGTAAATACGAAAGTGATAGTCTATTTTAGATTGTCTTGAGTGGGGTCTTCTTTGTAAAACGGAACATCCGACGATCTTCTCTACATCAAAGATGACATAGATGGATATGCATAGCTGAGACGGATCGGACACTCAATACTCTTTACTAATCAGTACCCATGACATGCATGATGATCTTCTTCAGGTAATGGATTCGAGACTGATTTGGTCGAATCTATCACTATTTCAAAACGAGGACCCGTGACTATCTCCTCCGTATCTATGACATTGATGAATTTCCAAAGCTGAGAATGATAATGGTCGATCAGGAACCTGTTATTCAGTTCTCCGTATCGCATGATTCAAATTTTATCATAATCGCTCTCATCGTGTTCATGTGTTTGAGTGTTTTTTGATGCCCAGGTTTGTTCCTCTCCGGATGCAAAGATGAGGTAAAAAATGGCTCCAAAAGTAGTGACTCCAAAGGAAATGTAGAATACATACTGCCATCCCTCTAAGTTTCTCTGCCAAAATGAAAACAGGGGAATAATAGTTTGATGATAAACGGAATTATCATACTCATTAAAGAGGGTTCAGTTAAAACATGAGACATTAAGTTCGTGATTTTTGTAGGTTTAAAATTCATGGTAATCATTTTGGAGAACCATGAAATATGAACTATAAAGTCCGTAAATAAGTTAACTTTTTGTAGTTTAATATACATGTTTTACGTAATCAATGTCGAATATTTCATTTTTCTTTTACACGAGATGACAACAGGCCTAAATGGGCAATCATAATATTCGAGTTAAAAAAAATGATCGGTCCTAAAAAAAATTATATCGTATCGCAGCAATATTAAAGATTTTGTCCCTTTTAGGATACCATAGAGCATTCCATTTGGAACTACCTACCTGGTCTTCTGTGAACACTCCGACAAGATATGGACCAAGGATGCCCGAGATTGGTCCAGCACTCTGCACCAGGCCTCCGATGCTGCCCGAATAGGCGGGAGCGAGATCTAATGTATTCGGGAGGTATCCCGAGAACGCGACGCCAACTACTCCAAGTCCAAGAGAAATGAATGTAACAGAGAGGGCGCCATTGCAGCCTACAACAGCAACTAGAACCTGCGTGACCCCATATGCGAAAAGTCCTAAATGATCAAACACCATTAGGAAAAAAATATATATTTCTTAAGAATATTTTTTTTCGCAGAGTCAAATTTTAAAACGTTAAGTTTTACACAAAGGAAATGTTTACATATTTTTGAATTATGACCCTTGTTTACATCATCAAAGTGATGATTGTTTACGTTTAGTTCTGTGTAATTACAATACATTACTTGTGTTCCTTAATTGGTAGTATGTTTCTTTATTTTGTTGTAAGGTGGTGCTTTTTTATCTGAGTGCTAAGAAAGCACGAAATTGCTTTTAAGCAAGCAACCAGAGGACCGACGGCTTAAGGTCCCCTCCGAGTGACCTAGTAATGAAGACCGGGAATGAGGATTACCAAAGGACACTAGAGCACCAAGTTGGAAATCGAACCCAGGTCACCGAATCCAAAAAACCCGCTCCACCGACCTATTGCGCCTCCTAATTTGTTAACTATGTGAAAAAATAAAAGAATGGGAAAGATATATAGGAGCCATTGCCATGACGAGAACATGGAGAAGAAAAATGTATAGATAGGGATACTCAGACAAAATATGACAGGATTATTCCCTGAATGCTTTTCTATGGTACAAGCGTGAATAGCGTTTCTTAAAGGGATGGTCCAGGCTGAAAGTATTTATAGTGTAATAAATTGAGTAGAATTCACTAAGCAAAATGTCGAAAATTTCATCAAAATCGGATAACAAATAACAAAGTTATTGAATTTTAAATTTTAGCAATATTTTGTAAAAAAAAGTCGTTACGAATATTCATTACGTGGGCTGATGATGTCACATCCCCACTTGTTTTTTTGTATTTTATTGTATGAAATTAGGTTTATTCAAGTTGGATTGACAACTGATTTAGTGCATTAGATATTTATTGCTGCAACTTATTTCATTATAAGGGAGACATATTATTCACACAAGTATGAAATAATGAGAAAAAAATACGATTTTATATAATGACGTAAGAAAACGGAAAGTGGAGATGTGACATCATCAGTCCATGGCACTAATGAAATATTCATGACGACTGTTTTCATAAAATATTGCTAAACTTTAAACTTCAATAACTTTATTATTTGTTATCCGATTTTGATGAAATTTTGGGCATTTTGCTCAGTGAATTCTACTCTATGTAATAAGATATAATATTTTCAGCCTGGACCATCCTTTTAAATACAAATATTATTATTATTAATGCTTTTACATTTAATAATATTTCTCAAACAATCAAAGTACTCATAAAAAGGAGGGGTGGGGAGGCAGGGGACACGAAACCCCCAAGGTGTGCAGCCCCACTTTCCCTTTTTATGCCTATCATGCAAATTCCTGTCGCTCATAAAGTCGTGTGTAATTTTAGGAATGTCTTTATCAAGAACCTACCTGTTGTCACGAAGAGTTTTCTAATGCCTGTTCTTGACATGAATGCAGTGTTGATAAGATGATCAGATAGCTGCCCCCCTATTACCATAGATGCCCATTGCACTGCGTACGGTACAGCCGATAATATACCAGCCTGGATTTAAGAAAAATATAAAGAACAATAGAACTTAAATGAATTTTTGAAAATGACAATATATGAATTAAAAAAAGATATAGCTTCGTTGAATGGTGAATCTCTGTCTGACGTATATAATGCGAAATCTTATCGCCATTTATCGTCACTTATATGCCATTTGTTCTCTATATTTGTATTTAGTTGCACGAATATTATTTTTCGAATTGAGGCTCGACTTCCTTCTCCCATCCACTTTTTCCATATTTTCCTCTTTTTTTTCTTCAAATACTCCCCCTCTTTCGCCTCGTGGAAAATAATAACAGGCGCCCTCCCTGTAGCACCGCCACGGACTTTATCATAAGCGCAAACTCACAGAGATGAAATTATACTTTATTTTAGAGTATGACACTAAATCCATTTCCCAAAACCTGATCAAGAAAATTAATAGATGTCTTTGCAGAACATACACTCTTAAAACAAATCAGTCAAACGGACTAGACCAGTTGTCAGCTGGGTGCAACTGATATGTCTTGTCACATTTCTGACATTGTCAGAAATAACTATGTTCTAGCAAAATACGACTAGAAAACAGTAAAATACGACTAGAATAACAGTTGCACCCATCTGACCCTATTAACTAGTCACTTTTGACGAGTAAATTGTTTTAGAGTGTAGGCCTAACATTTTTATCAAAAGAATCAAACTATAATATGGCAACATATATAAGTACAATCAATACAATTCAATATATTAAATGTACTTGAAAAAGCGCAGTATGTCTGATGCATCAAAACGTGGATTTAACGCAGTTTTGTTAATACATTTTTTTAATAACGATGGAAGGGAAGCTTACCATAGTTAAGTCATATCTGAGTACATCATTCATGTAGATTGGTAAATTCGTTAGGAGTGTGAAGTAGCCCCAGCACGCAGTCATGTGAGCGATCACCTGAGCCCAAACCGGCATGGATGTCAAAATCTTATTCCATGGAACTCTCACTTTAGCAGTCTACAAGCAGAAGAATGATCCCCAAATCAAAGTTTCATATATCAGCAAGTATGAAAAATCCATTATTACCACGTAATTAAAAGGATAGAAAGAAAACATTGAATAGAGTCCTGGGGAGCGTTACATCAACATTTTTAAGATCCGACATCGTTCCCTGATTTTGATTGGCTGAAAGCCACTCTTCCTATGGTAACTTTCGGATAAAACGGGACTTGTTGGATTGTTCAATGGGCTTCCCCGCTCTTACACAAATAATAAATGAATAAATAAATAGATTGATAAATAAATTGATAAATAAATAGATAGATAGATAAATAAACAGATAAATAAATAAATTAATAAATAAAAGCACTTTCATGAAACGTCCCCCTGTTGTTGGAGTTCACTTTTTCAAACTATAATTCAGACCATCTTAGGAACTGGGTTTGTAATAAGAATGAATTTTTAACTTCCACCAATAATGAATATGTAGTTTTATATCGTAAGACCGCGAAGGATTGGGATAATGAATGTACCAACATGACAAATTAAACAGGATAAGTTGCCTGCATCCCCCAATTAATAGTCTTTACCCCTTCGTCTCTCTTTCTCTCTCTCTCTCTCTCTTTCCCATATTTTTGTTCATACATGCGTTATTCTCGATGGATTTTAGGTTGATACGGACCTATTCCATTAAATCAAGTCAATGAAAGAAGAATGTCACGACAAACCTTTTTTATTGATACCCCTGATTCGATATACTTTCGTTCAGCCAGAGAAATTCTTGGGTGCTCTGCAGGGGTATTGTATGCGAGAAATAACCAAGCTACAAACCAGACAAGTCCTATGCTTCCTAAAAGAGAATATATAGAAAGGGAGTAATATAGAAATAGTCTTCTTCCATGGCTTCGGCAAGCATTAAGGAATTAAATAACTACAATTGGTTGAGCAAACTGCCGTAGAAATAAAATCGTAGTCAAAAGTTTAAAAGGAGTGTAGCTCTCAATAATGAAATGTAAAGATGTGACATTAACCTGAACTACACACTCTTAAAACAAATCAGTTAAATTGACTAGATCAGAAGTCAGCTGGGTGCAACTGATATGTCTAGTCACATTTCTGACGTATATACTTGTCAGGAATAACTCTGTTCTAGTAAAATAAGACTAGAAAAATAGTCAAGTATGACTTAAAATAAGTTATACCCAGCTGACCCGACTAACTAGTCATTTTGACTGATTTGTTTTGATTGTGCAGTTAATTCAAAAAATTATTATTCAAGATTCGAATTTGTGATAATACAATACGAAGCAAAAAATCTTACGTGATTTCTGTTCTCTAACTAGTCTTGTGGTATTCTTTTGGGGAGGGGGTCAAGGAAGTATCTTATTTTTTTATCCAAGGAAGATTTAAACGATAGTTTTAATAGTTTTCACTTAAAGAAAGAGTAAAAACAAAGCGAAGAAGTAACCATTGAATCTTTTGATTAGAATAATATACAATCACTTATTTCATGTAAGGTCTTACTAGGTATATTGCTGTGAAAAAAATAAAACACAATTATTAACGAGGAGATTTGTTGCGATATAATGCGGCACATAACCAGAGCTGGTAGCTTCTGTATAACAAAACATTTCGCCTATCTTGATTTAAGGGCCCAATCCCAGTTATGATATACAACTGTACATGGGATTGTTTAAGACCATTCCCCCCCCCCCCCCCCTCCCCTCCCCTCCCCTCCCCTCCCCTCCCCTCCCCAGTTTCGATCGTCAAACCTCATCTCAGTCTTCTATAAGTTGTTGATATTCTCTTTCTTTTTACATCAGTTTTATTATCTTGATGTAAGATTAAAGAGTAATGTAGATAATGCCTTGGTCCAGGGCCATGCCGGGAATCGAACCCCGATCTTTCATGTTGTAGTCGGGGGCCTTGGCCTAGACCACTCGGCCACGGCACCATACAAGGCTCTAGTTTTGACAATGAAAGTACCCGTTACCGAATATATAAAATGGCAATGGCCATCCTCCCAAGACACCAGTGGATGCAGTCACTCCGGAAATTGCCTGACCGAGGATATTACCAAGACACGAACCTATGGAGAGAAACAAGAATCAAAACGTAGTAAGGGCAAGGCTGTAGGTTCAGTTACACCGACGAAACCAACATCAGACCGATCAAAGCTATTGCGTTATTTCCAATGACATATCATCGATTGGTTTGTAGACGGTTTCATTGGTGTGTGTGATTGTGGCATTATTGGGGGTAATAATGGAAAGACGACGATGGTATTGATGCCAAAAGCCAGTAAAGATTTTGATGAGAATGATGGAGATGATAATTATACAGAATAAAGATGATCAACACCGCGATAAAGTGGTGTTGATGTAATGATGAAAACGATGACTACGACAATGACCGTCGGTGGAAATGATGACAAAAATGAGGAGGAACGTGAAAGGAACTATGATGGCGACGACGATGATGATGATGATGCTAATTAAAATGACAATGATTGATGATGATTCTAATGATAGTGATGACCACGGTTACCATGGTGAGTGGACGCTGATGATCCTGGCCCATGATGTTGACTCTGCTAATGATTATGTTACCACTGCTGCTAGAACTGAGGATGATGATGATAATGATGATAATGATGATGATGATGATGATGATGATGATGATGATGATGATGATGATAATGATAATGATGATGATGGTGATGATAATGATGATGATGATGATGATGATGATGATAAAGATGATGATGATGATGATGGTGATGATGATGATGATGATGCTAATGATGATAATGATTATGTTGATGTTGCCACTGCTTCTGCCACTACTGTTGCTGGTGATCATGGAAGGAAAGCGAGGTTGCTAGTGTGCTGGATCATCCCCAAGATTTTGCTGAGTAAGATATACACCAAAGCCGCAGCACCACTGCCCCCTGAAAATCAGGTCGGTATGCTATGCTAGAAATTTGACAAAAATACCTTTATTTTAAGAGCATGAGCCCCCGCCCCCACCCTTCGGGTTTTTTCCTTGTCATTATTATTTCCAAACCAGCCCCCACCCCTTTATTCGTCCCATGCCCCTGCTGCTGATATTGCCACTGTTTATATATGACTAGGGTGGTGGTGATGATGATGATGATGATGATGATGATAATGATAATGATGATGATGCTGATGATAATGATGATGATGATGATGATGATGATGATAAAGATGATGATGATGATGATGGTGATGATGATGATGCTAATGATGATAATGATTATGTTGATGTTGCCACTGCTTCTGCCACTACTGTTGCTGGTGATCATGGAAGGAAAGCGAGGTTGCTAGTGTGCTGGATCATCCCCAAGAGTTTGCTGAGTAAGATATACACCAAAGCCGCAGCACCACTGCCCCCTGAAAATCAGGTCGGTATGCTATGCTAGAAATTTGACAAAAATACCTTTATTTTAAGAGCATGAGCCCCCGCCCCCACCCTTCGGGTTTTTTCCTTGTCATTATTATTTCCAAACCAGCCCCCACCCCTTTATTCGTCCCATGCCCCTGCTGCTGATATTGCCACTGTTTATATATGACTAGGGTGGTGGTGATGATGATGATGATGATGATAGGGATGACGGCGCTGATGATAATGGATAACGAAAGGTGGCTCTGTGGTAGAGCGTCCGCCTCATGAATGGGAGCTCGTGGGTTCGATCCTCGCTGAGTCATACCCGCATTTAAAAAAATGCGGGACCTTCTGTCTTCTTAATAGGCGTTCAGCATTACGATTGGAGAAGGTAATAAATAACACATAATTATGTTATGCAGGGCCCACTGGAAGAGCAGTTTCCTAACTGAAGTGGCTACCCTGGGTAAATAAAACGTTATTATTATTAATTATTAATGATAATGATGGGCGCGTCGTGGTCTAGTAGTTCTTACTCTCGCCTTTCAAACAGGGGGTCGTGGGTTCGAATCCTAGCCATTGCGTGTTTCCTTCAGCAAGAAATTTATCCACACTGTGCTGCACTCGACCCAGGTGAGGTAATGGGTAACGGCAGGGGAAGTAATTCCTCAAAAAGGCAGTGCGCTCCAGAATCGGTAGACTATATTTTGGCCGGGGTAATAAAGGAGCGCCTTGAGCACCTAGCAAGGTGGATACATGCGCTATACAAATCCTATATTATTATTATTATTATTATGAGGAGTAGGAATAGAGGGAAAGTCGCTCACCTGAGAAGGTAACAACGGCTAATCTACCTCGCTCTTCCTGGTGCACCCAATTACTGAACAGTGAAAACATGGCTGGAAATGTAAATCCCTGTTGTAATTGTAAATGTAATATCACATCGTTTTTATTCATTCAATCAAACTCAGATTGGAAAACAAAGCATGCATAAAAATGAAATTTCATCCGAATTGAATCGAAAAAAAAGAGCTTTGAAATTGTTCACTTATTTTTACTCGTACACATCGTGTTCAGTAGGCCTATATGTAAATAGGAGAAGCGATGACGTCCGTGGCACATTATATATTTTATTTGTTTAAAATGAAATATGATATCATTCATTTCTTAATTCGTCTTAATCAACATATATGTATTTATATATGTGTATGTATATAAAGGCTGTAATATTTCACATTACGTATATTAAAATAATACAATAGGCCTAATGATATGAGAGTGGCATTATAGGATCAATCAGGCTATGCAACTTTTCTTAAATAGAACAAAGAATCTAACAAAAGATTTGCTTGTTCTCACAGATAATTGAAAAGAAATTCAAAATAATTAACGATAATATTTTTCTTTCTTTCCATATATAGTACTTGATATTCAATAAATATAAACACGGATATTTCAAAGTTTCAATATCTAATGTCGTAAAAAAAATTAGGGCCTCTAAACCAAATCTGAAAGTTAATGGAATGTGGTAGAAATTGCTTCGCTTTCGTTGATGTCAATTTTTAAAAATATACAGAATAGTCTCACCTCTCCCAGGCCCGAAATAACTCTCGTCGCAAACACGACGCCAGGTCCTGCGTAGGAAGCGACGGGGAAGACCAGAGAACAGAGACTCGTACACAGCACGCCCAATGCGAAAATAAATTTCCCGCCAAATTTGTCTGCGAGCCATCCGCCAAGCAACTGAGTGAACATATAGCCATAGAAGAATCCGGCCAGGATAAACTCTTGTGTTTCGCTGTCCCAGTCGAACTCACCAATATCCTTTTTAAAAAACGATAAGTTTAATTTCGTATTTTATTTATGAAAAAACATGCCATATTATTCTGAACAAACAAATAAATTGAATTAGATTTGGTGAATTGCTCTTATACACACGATGATTCTTGAAGTATGGCAAGACATTAATTATAGTAAGATATTATTTAATTGTATGTGGCAGAGATTGCGATTGATTTGATTTCCGCATTTACATCAGAAATTATTACACAACACAACTTATCTAACAACTCAAAACTATACTACAATAATCAATGAAAATATATGTCAACAAAGTGTAAACAGAATGATAATGTAAAGGAATGCAATTAAATCAACATAATTGCAGAATTACAGGATTCAATAGATTATGACTGGTCCTCATATTGCATCGATTTCCCACTGGAACAGAAACAGACTTACCTCATCTTGCCTAGTGCTATTAATACCTCCTCGATCTGAACAGTATTCACCGCTCGTATTGTCATCCAAGGCACGAGGCGTGGACGAGTTCACCATGGCCGCCACCCCTATGCTTACCGTAACACGCAAGCAATATACCAGAACAAACCCAATGTATCCCATGGTACAGATAACATAGCGAGTAGGAAAGCAGTCCGTTATTTCTATGGACAATAAACAAAAAAAAAATCCAATCATGGTAATATTAATAAGAATATTAGTATAAGATTTCAAGGCGAAAATCGTAAGTATTCTCATAAAGTTAATGGGGGGCTTTTTTATTCTTGTTTTGTTTACCCTGCTCCGAAATTTATTGGATATCCATTAATTCATTTTAAAAATTTGTTTAATGCATGACAATTGACAATTTTACGAGACTGGCGCTTTATAAATGTTTATATTGTTGTTATTGCTATTATTATTATTGTTATTATTATTATTGTTATTATTATCATTATTGTTGTTATTATCATTATCATTATCATTGATATTATTATCATTATGATTATTTGTTATCATCATTATTATCATTATCATTACTGTTATCATCATTATTATTATCATTATTATTTTTGTAGTTATTATATTCGTACTTCTTTGATACTTCTATTAATACTTTGAAACCACTGCTTCTTCTGTGACTTCTCTCTCCCTCTTCCTGTGTGAGTTATGCTACAAATTAAGATGTTGAAGATTATACGCACTGGTCAGTGGCGGATCTTCCCCAGGGAGGGGGGACGGGATGGATGTGCCCCCCCCCCTTGAGAGCCAAAATGAAAAAAAATGATGTAAATATACCGTTATGACTCAAGTGTGCCCCTCACTCCCTCCTTTTTTTTTGGGGGGGGGGCTTGTCAAATTTTCATCGGGAGAATATCTCTCCCCCTTTGAAAATCCTGGATCTACCTCTGGCAATGGTTGTGTACATAGTAATAGCTCCATGGTTGTGTGTATGTGTGGAACTTTTCATATACTGCTATTTCAGATTAAGCTATTGTAGAGCTGGTACATACAAAATCCAAATCCATGTTTTATTGCTCGAAATAAACATCACAAATGAAATACCTCGAAAATTTGTTTTGCCCAATTAAGCACCAGATTGGCTTTGAATAGCTCTACCCCCTTTGAATGATGAACGCCAAACAGGCCGGTAGCAGCAACTCCCATCTTTTAACGTGGTCTGACGCGGCCAGGGTTTGAATCCCCGACCTCCCGGTTGAGAGAGAGACGCTCTACCAGCTGAGCCAACACACTGGTGCACATATACATGTGTAAAGCCAGCCTGACACTTGCACGATTTTGTGTCACGCATTTTTTGTATGACACGACTTCGTGCCAGTGCGCAAACTAGTCGTGTACTGGCGTGAAGTGTGCGTAAACATGTCGTGACTGCTTGCCATGTCGGGACGAGAATTTTGAAATGTTCAAAATTTTGGTCACTACAAAATTTAGCGACCGGGTCGCGAACTATGCGCAAACTGTTCGTGAACTCGTCGTGAAATCGTCGGGACGATGCGGGAGGATGCGTGCCAGTGCGTGGCAGTGCGCGCCATGCCACGACTGTCACGAATAGTTCACGAACAGCTCACGTCGTGTTCACGAATAGTTCAGCACGACACCGTCCGAATTGCGCAAACTCGTCGTGCCAATGCGGGAAGTGCGTAAACTATGCGCAAACTATGCGTGAACTCGTCGTGCCAGTTCGTGTCAATGTGGACACTGACGGGCACGCATTCGTGAACTATTCGTGAACTCGTCGTGAACTATGCGTGACCAAGTCGTAAACAGTGCGGGAGCCTCCCAATTCGTGCCCCAAAAATGGCACGACTTGCCACGACAAAATCGTGGCCAAAAGTCGTGCAAGTGTCAGCCTGGCATAAGTAAAAAATATTCTTGTTTTGTGATCTGCACCCCACTCAAGAAGGCATTTGCTCACTCTCCTCTCTTTTTTAAATTTGGTAGTTTATCTATGGGTAGCCAAATGTGACATCAATTTAATCAGATAATAAATTTATCATTACACTTGTCATTCAAAGCAATAAAAATTGGTTGTAAATCTGTTGAAATCAGTGGCGTAATGAGCAAAAAAATGAGGGGGGCTATAGATAAAAAAAATGGCTTATCGCGTAAATTCATAAAATGTAGCGAGCGAGCAAAAATATTTAACATTATTATTGCAAAAAAACCAATTTTGCAATATTAACAAAACTTATATTCAGAAAATAATTGAATATTTCACCCTGCTCTCTTTTACTTTGTTTATCGTAAATAATTGGGGAAGCCCCCCCCCCCCCCCCGTCAAAAACATGGGAAATATTCCAGCAATGACAAAAAGCATCGCAGTGTAAACAGATTCTGAAGACTTTTAGCATATTTTATACCATATTAAACCGGAGTTCACAATACGAGTCATAGGGTTTACTAGTCTGCAGGCACAGACTCTGATTGAAACTTTCATCAACAAGTGGGTCTCAACGCAAAGACTAGCACATACAACACTTGCTGTTTCAATTCAGCGAGAATGTCTTTACTTCTGTACACAAGGCATTAATAGGATGCACTATCAGACCCTTAACTGTGTTTGCACAGCAGAAGGGGATAACATCGTTCACATTTCGTGATAACAAGTTGTTGAAAGCAAGTGATCGATTTGATAAACTTTGGGGCTGGTATTAAAGAAAACATCAAAGTTATTATAAATGTATAGGCCTACTATATTGGACTTTGTGACCGAACTGTCTAAACTGACCTTATGTACATGTCTATCTTTCTGTCCCGTTTTGACACGCCTTATCAATTCCGGTGTAAGTTTTGAGCATTGAATTTATCGAATCACGTGGACATAATCATTTTGTCCGGCCAAAGAAATTCTCATTCAAAACTTATTTTTCATACAATGTGCATGAATAATCCAGCGAAGTCTAATGTGATACTCAGTAATTCCTTTACCAATATTTCTGGTCAGTCACGATGTATTTCTTTTTTTTTCTTTTTTTTATTTATTTCATTTGATTTTAGTCAGTAAAGTTGACGAATTTTGGTTACTATACACATTTTACCTGAATTCACGTCAGTATTTGAGCAATTTGGGGTCAAACATGCACTTACATAATGTTAGTTAATATGCAGTTTCGTAGTTTACACAGGCGTCACTAGTTTTGGTCTCCTCAAAAGTTGCGCGAGACTTGCAAGTAAAAAATCGCGAAAAATATCGGGGGGGGGGGGCAGGTTCCGCTTCCCCCGGGCCGAGGTTTAAAATGGAATTTACGCTCAGCTACGCTCGGATGATTCAAGAACCAAATTAACGTGTTTTCAAATTCAACTCACTAAATGAAGAATAACAATAGGAAGTCATTTTTCTTGAAAATTAATGAGCCGGAAGAGCAACATTGTCCTATGGTTTCAGGGGTCTATTGCAGAAAGAGTTGCGTTTAAACGCAAGTCAAAAAATCAACCGCAAGTCCCAAATGCGCGCTGTTGATTGGTTGAAAATCAAGTTGCGCATGATTTTTAGAGTTGCGATTGATTGCAACTCTTTCTGCAACGGGCCCCTGAGCTGATGAAACATTGCAAATTGATCGTCTGTCCAGAATAAAGGAATAAACTATTTTTAAAATATTTTTTTATTGAACAGTTTTCGACATAGGCTTCATTGCTGTTCTGTGTTAAGACGGACATTTTACAATACATTTACTTTGGCGCCTATCCTCCGTACGTCGACGAGCAAAAAAATCCATCGTGGCGAAATTTTTTCTCGTCGTCGAACATGGCTTGAAGAGCGGGGTGGTGGGCGTATGACAGGCTCTCTAATTTGTATACTAAAATGGTGATTAATTTAAATAACAACTTATTTATATATAAAGCATTCATTCCTATTTATATTTCTAATAAAAAGAATAAAAACAATCAATATCAAGAGTTCTATTTCTTGATATCGGCCCTAACTATGATCAATGCCTGCTTATTCCATTGAGCTGGAATGTAAAGGCATATAGGGAGGTAAACTCGTCTCCATGGTATAGTAATCCCCTCAATGAATTAGAAAAAGTATTATTATTTTTATTCTTACCAGCCTTTAGATTAGATTCAATAAGAGGTTTTGTCTCATCTCTGTCTTCATCATATTTATCATCATCATCATCGTAGGTTGTCTCTCGTCTCGGAGATTGTCCGTTTTGATATCCTTGGTAGCTTTGTGAAGTTATTTTAACGTTGCTATTTCCAGGATCACTTCCATGTGAGCTCGTGTAAGACACTTCAGTGGATTTTACCGAGTCTGTCCTTTCATCTGGGAATTTATGAGAAAGCATAATTTAATCGGTTCTATCAGTGATGGATCGATCAGCTTAAGATCAAATCAGCTGGCTGTATTAACAGGTTGTCGGTTGCTCACTGTCCTACTTCTTATTTTGAATTTCCTGTCTATCAGTCTCTTTAATGACCCAACCTCTGAACAAGTGAAATAGTTTGGAAAATTAAAAATGCTGGCCGAGTTAAAAGATAAATAAATATGATCTTTGCCCCCAGAAAAAAAAGAACCTTGGAACCATGTACTGGTCATAAAGGTGAGACTAGATCTGTAGACCTCATTTCTAAAAGGCTCTAAATCCACTTTTGATATTTTGCAGAAAAAGAAAATCAATGCATATGGCCTACCAAAAACGGGGGCTCAATGGTAGGGGGCCAGAGCAAAAGGACCTGACACCCCCCCCCCGGGACATATTTCACTTTACAACTATTTAAATTGTAATTTGGTTTTGACTGGAGTAGTTTGCATGACGGTCTTATCATATCGTATCCGATATTTGCATACCTATGTAAATACATACACGTCCCATTAAACTTCTCTGCACATTAAATAAAAACAAATTATCATGATAAGGCATTTTTTTTGTATTTGTTTTATGTAGGCTTTGCTGGTGTAGATAAGGAATATCAAAAATCACTACGTCATTTTCATGCGAATTGTTAGTTTATACCTTATGAATCAGCCGATTTTTTTTAATCGTCCGTAATCTTATACCTTGTGTTATTGACCTATGTACTTAAACATGTTACGTATGTCACGTGACTGGACACATGAACGAGAAGTCCACTGTTCTTGTACTGTTCTTGTGGACTTTTAGCATCGGGTGAAGATGGTTAGTGGGCACCCACATCCCCCCCCCCCCTTAAAAAAGAAAGAAAGAAAATCGACCTAGAAAAAAATAAGAAAAAAAATAAAATGAATCGGGTTTAAGATATTGAGGACTTTCTAGGTATTATTTTCAGTCTGTCACATTTATCAATATTTAAATTAATACATATTTTTGCTCTATCGCTTTTCCACTTAGGTCTACGTGTCCATTCCCCTCGTTCGCCATGTTATGTCCCTCAAATTCTTGTTTCATTATGCCACTGTTATTATATTGGCGGGCACTTGACTTAATTTTGATCAAAATCCTTATTATTGTCGTCATTATTTATGTTTCTGATCCTTGTTGCGGTTATCGGAATTATCTTCATCGATATCTCTCGTTTTCTTTCACTCGTAAGAACATTGAAAGTAGTATCAAATTCAACATTCCCACCACCACCATCATCGTCCCCATCATCAACATAATCATAATTGTCATCATCATCATCATTGTCATCATCAATATCATCATTGTCATTATCATCGTCGTCGTCATCAATATTATCATTGTCATCATCACCATCATCAATATCATTATCGTCATCACCATCATCAATATCATTATTGTCATCATCACATCATCATCATCATCATCATCACATCATCATCATCGCCATCATCAATATCATTACTGTCATCATCATCATCACCATCATCATCATCAACACCATCATCACCATCATCATTATCATCATTATTGTCATCATCATCACCATCATTAATATCATTATCATCATCATCACCATCATTAATATCATTATTGTCATCACCATCATCATCAATATCATTATTGTCATCATCACATCATCTTCTTCATCATCATCATCGCCATCATCAATATCATCATCACCATCATCATCATCATCAACACCATCATCACCATCATCATTATCATCATTGTCATCATCACCATCATTAATATCATTATTGTCATCATCATCACCATCATTAATATCATTATTGTCATCACCATGATCATCATCATTATCATTATCATCAATATCATCATCAACATCATCATCATCATGATCGTCGTCGTTATCGCAATCGTCTTTGTTGTTATGAGACGTGAAATGACAACAAGACAAGATAATTTGAGATATAGTACTATTTGTTGAAATTCGTACACAGCAAATAGAGAATCATTTGCTACAATGGCACATTTCTGAAATAAATTGATTGGAAATGAGTCATAGGAACTAGCAGCATACATAATATAATGCAGAAATATTTAAGTACATTTACTAATTGAATTCCATATCTACAAATAATTCACCAGTCATGTGAGTGGAAACTACGCATAATTAAGAAAAAGGGCTATATACATTAATTAAATACAATAATTTAAGATTTAAAAATATGCACACAATATTCGACTGTGACATTGACATATTCCCACAATCACTGACATGAAGAAGAGAGATATATTTGCAACAAATAATGCCTTAAAATTAAGGGCAGTAAATAAGTTTGTTGACACACTTTGCTGGAAACCTCAGTGCGTACACGTGAAAATGCTTAGTCAGTATAATCGGAACCTCCACTATCAATCTTGTTCAAATATTTAAAACATGTGATTTTATAGCTCAGCATTAAAAGAAAATTTACTATGAAAATACAACTGGTGCTTCACCTTTGTTATTTCTGTTTAAATTGGACTACAAATATATTATACCTAGGTCACATGTATTCCTCACGGCCGTTTTAATTGTTTTTATTTTATGGTACAAAAAAATGTTAAAACGGCTGTTTTCGAATCGCTGTACGGCCGCCGTAGAGTAATTGTGACCGAGGTATTAGATGTAATACAATTTTGAGATGTGGTGTAAAACCAAAGGATAGCAAATGGTAAAATGGTAACACACATCCTTAACAGTATAAGTAAATTTCATCATCTGCTAATTTAACACTTATGCACAAGTTACTCTCTGAGAATATCGCCATTACAGCATGGAGGATTCGAAAAACCAAGGCCTGAGTTAAATTGAATTTCGAAATACGATGAGTTTAATACTCCCTCTCGAACATCGGCGATTACATTTTAAAAAATCAATACGACTTTTATCTGCTTGATTCGTCGAGTCATAATTATGTGACATGTGTGACGAGAGAAGAAGAATCACTCAATCTTTGTCACTGCTTGCTCATCGACAGTCTGCCCTCTACGTCCAACAAAGGTTTTCATTGCCTTCTCGTTTCCAGCGAAGTCTTCAAGGAGAAGTATGGCCTTCAGAGGTAGTATTCTGTGTACAGAAGGAAATGACGAATAAATGAAACGAAAAATCATTAGGAAGTACTGAATCACTCATCTGACAAATTTAATGTATAAAAATCATGACAATGACATACACTTATTTGTCCCAACTATGTGGCACATTCAGAATATTTATGCTTCTTTAATTTTTCTATATTTATTCATATCAACATTTTTCTGGGGTGAACTTGACCTTTAATGACACATTACGAATCGCCAATGGCGAATGATGGCGCTATCCATCGTGAGCAGTGATTTCAGTGGATAAAATCAAACGTTCTAAAATGAGCTTACTTTGAGATAATGACAACAATATTGAAGATGAAAGGTGTCCTGACCACGTCTGTGTTAGTTTGTACAGCTTCTACAACCTTGTCAGCTACGTACTCGGGTTTAAGGGTAGGGAACAACAACTCTGCTCTGTAATCAAAACACAATAGAATCAGCATTATGGTAGTGTTGCGTTTTCAAAATATTGGACGCAAACCAGTAATGACTGTTGAGGAGTGATGGTATGCCAACAAAAGCCATGTAATTTTCATCTTATCTATTTAGTTATCTATCTTTGTTATATCATCAAAACCGGTCTATGTTGTATTCCGATGACACTTTGAATGATTTTGTGGGGTCTATAGCCACTCTAAATGCAAAGGACTCGGGTCCCTAAACGTGCTAAAGATGAGATGAGATGATCAAGTTCTGATGAAATAAGATTTCAATCCATTAAGAGTGAATTTTTACTGTTTTTTGTGAAAGGTCATTTTTTACACTGTCACTCAAAAAAAGGCAAAAATCATTCGTGAAAGAATGAAATCTCATTCCACCAGGACTGGTCCATCATCTTACTAGGCTGAGAGTAGTGAGATTAGATCGATTAGCTCCTTTTGCATTTGGAGAGTAAGAGATCTTAAAACAATCAGAAAGTGTTATAGAATCTAGAGATAAACAATTCAGACTCTGGAAAAAATTGTTTAATTATTATTATTTCATATCTAAACACTAATTTGAGATTCATTTTAAACGCAAATAATCTGGTTTCATTTTTAAATAATCTATATTGAGTGTTTTCTTTCATTTCCCATTTGCAAAGTAATAAAACACATGGATATTGAGCTGTGTTCCCACTCACGACTTTTTGATCCTCGCTCCGTCAAACATTCCGGTGTCGATCTTGTAAGGATTGACCAGTGTAAAATGGATCCCATCTTTCCGCTGAGCCCGGACCTCGCGTAGCAAACTTTCGTGGAGTGCGACAGCAGCGAATTTACTCATACAGTAATCGCTCAATCCTGGTACTACAAGCTCACCCATGATACTAGCTATAGTGACGATATGACCGTGATTCCTCTCCAACATGTGAGGAAGGAACGCCTTCAGGGTCTTAAGTCAGAATAAAGATAGAGAGATAAAAAGTAATGTTAGCAATAAATAGCAAGAGGAAGAAGACTCAGCTGAGACAGTCACGGTGAAAGTTCAGTGTGCCAATGTTATAACAGATTAAAACAGGAGGGTATGTGAAGTTTGGAATAATGAGGGGGGTAGGAGAGGGAAGTGGTATAAGAAAGAAGATATGAAAGAATGACGTTTACAGACTCTATCGAGCCTAAAGGAGGCACATCACTATAAACCCGGCAAAACCATAACTCTACAGTACATTATTTTAGCAACCTGGTTTGATACGAAATCAAGCCCCGGTCCTTTACACCAGATGATCGAAGTTCCCTCTACGTTGTCGAAATTCAGACGTGGCGCCAACTTTGTTTGATTTCTCGAAAGATTTTCACTTGCGTGCTACGTTCGCGCTAAGTCATTGTGAGGTTTATGATGCGTGGTGTGTGGCGCTCCCACTAAGTTTATTCTGCGAGCAAAAGCGGTCCATGCTACGTCGAAACGATCCCCGCTACATTCTGAATACATCCAGGAGATTACGCGACTTCGACTTGCTGCACCTTGTATATTTGGACGTACCGCCAACTGATACCCCATTGAAGCAAAGCTCGTCGCATCAAAGAAAAATAGCCATGACGCAGTGGGGCCTACTATACGGTGTACAGAAAGCGCAGTGAAAATCCGCCAGAGGACTTTTAACATGTCAAAAGTTCACGTAACGAGAGCGCCGTCTGAACAGTGCGTAATGACGCAGTAAGGACCTACTAACAACTGACGTTGCATCGACGTTGAGGACATCGGGAGAACGTGGCAACAACTCTATGTCTCTATCCATGTCTCCTATACTACTTCTATGCGACCACTACACGGCCATCACGCATATCAAGTTGGTGCTAAGTCCAAATAAACGAAGGTACAACAATAGCAATCTGCTGGATGTAGGAACCGCTTCGACGCAGCATGGACCACATTTGCGCGAAGAATAAATCTAGTAGAAACTTAAGAAGAACCTGGCGCGGACGTAGCATGCACTTGGCAATTTCACATTTTTTTCAGAAAATCAAATGAAGGTGGTGCCGGGTGCTAGGTTTTCTTCGGGCCTTCAACAACGTAGCGAGAACTTCACCTGATGTATAGGACGTAGTGACATCTGAATGTGCGTGGCGGCCACACAATAGACATGGACAGAGTTGTTTCTCGTTCCATTCCACCATATCTATGCTTCGTCGTTTGAGCTGTTAGTAGGTCCTAAGTAGGTCCTTGCTGCGTCATTACCATGCACTCTTCAGATTGCGCTCCTGCTACATGAACTTTGGACATGTTCAAGATCCACGTAGTGGAAAATGTGTCTCTGGAGATCACGCAGACTATGCCACGTCAATAACAGTTCTCGCTGCGCTCTCTGTTCGCTGTAGCAGTTCCTGCTTCACGGGAATTTTTCACTGACGCAGCGAGAAATTAATGGACGCAGCGTTGGTGTAAAGGATACCCCCACCCCCTTTTAATTGAATGAAATGGAATGGAGCTATTCAACCCAGACATTTCTCACTTTTCTTCCTCTCCTCTTTCTCTTCTTTAAAAATAAAATCATGCAGGCGACCTGCCCCCCCCCCCCCGCCCTCCCTGCAGCCTCTCCTAAGTGGCAATTAAACTTCCATAACAAATTACAGGAAAAAATCAGTCTTTACCCACGCATGAGCCAATGAATTAACATTCATTGTCCTCTGGTAATCCTCTTCTTTCAAATCCTGGAAGTACTTCCCGGTCACAATGCCTGCGTTGTTAACCAGCATGGTCACGTCCCCGACCTCTTCCCTCACCCTCTGTGCAGCCTCGTTGACCGTCTCCATCTTGGTGACGTCACAGGTATACCACCAGGCCTTTCCGCCGTTCACGCGTACCATCTTCGCCGTTTCTTCAACGGCAGAGGCGTTGATATCCCACAATACCACTCGTACGCCTGCATGGATTCGAATGAATAAGAAAGAAAGTTTTCCGATTGAAAATTTTGAACGTTCCTGCTGGAAGAAACACAGTGTGGACAACGATGTAGTGTATTCACACTATGTTCCACATTGTTATTTCACACTGCCATTCACACTGTGATGTCAGAACACATTCTGTTTGCACTGGATGGTGTGGATGCACTATGAAATTAAAAGTAGCACAGCGAAATGGTATTCACAGGTTAGCCATTCTGTGGAATATAATCTACAAGGTAGCCAGTCTAGCCACACTGTGATGCTATGTTGTTCACACGATGATGATGGTGACACGGTGTATTCAGAATGCGGTCACATCGTATGGCTTACACTGTGGAATATTTCACTGAATGCCACCAATCTGTGAGAATCTGTTACCACACTGCGTAGTATACACACGGGGAGGGGCGGGGTCACACATGTTTTCACACTCATTTAGCATGTTTTCATAAGTGTGGGCACAATGATTATTTCCATTTTCAAACTCTGAAGACCATACTGTGTCATAATCTTCAGGATCAGCACCTGCAATAATAATTACATATACCAGCATCCCCCGTGGAAAAAAAGTTTCTAGTGCCCTGATGTACAGCTGTAAAGTAAATGAATTGTTTTCGCGTTTAATATTGGATAAAATCTTTTAGGAAATAAATGAAAACCTTGTCGGAAAAAAGCATATATCAATCCTTTCATGAAACGCTCCCCAAGTATGGCAGGGGTTACCCCTTCAAGCCACTCACCTAATGCAGAAAACTTGAGCGCGAAGAGCCTGCCCATGCCGCTGCCAGCCCCCGTAATGAGCATCGTCTCACCCTCCAGAGATTTCGACCTCAGGAAACTTGGTATCATCCATATTAGGAAGGCCTCTATGGTAACCAAGAGAATGTGGAGATGAAGGATCACAAGTTCACCAATGAACTCGAGGATATTCATCGCTCTCCTGCTTAGATCACCGTCACGATCGGCTGACGCGTCAGACATTTTCCCTAATGAAAAGAATTTGGCGGGTAAAGTTTCATGTAAATTCTGACAACGCACTCAAAGGGGATGTCCAACTCTCCCTCCCCCCCCCCCCTCTATATATCTCTCTCTCTCTCTCTCTTCGTATCTGATTTACCAATTCTCTTTATTCTGATAAAACACACACTATTGTGGCTTAACCGGGCCCTGTCGGGGTAATATTTCGCTCCTTTTATTCAAAGAAAAATAACTTGGCATTGTGTTTGCAAGATGATCTCTCTCTCTAACAAATGCATAGCCGTACGCCGTCGGGCCCCGGGGTGGGAGTTGCCCTACTTTGAAAAACGTACTTTTTATTGCATTTTTTCACAATTCATTTCATGTGTGCATTAAATCATACACCCGTGTTGAACATAACACCATGGTGAAAAGCTTGCTCGCTTCATTAATGCCCCCCCCCCCACACTATAGAACGTCTTTGTCATTTTCTTAAATTAAAATTTATGCTGCAGATAGAGAGTAGTTTTTCCTCTTTGATTTAATGGGCAATGCATGACGTGTTAATCGAAGGGCGCAAAATAAAAAATATATAATATTTATGCAAACGTTTACAATATGTTGTTCGTTTGTGGTACTTATGTGGTAATTTATTCAGCTAACTACTGTTGAATAGCGAACAGATAATCTACTTTCATATAAATTGTAATTTTATGAATAATGTACGACTCGTTTTAACTTTCCACATATCTTGCTAGTCAATAATTTTTTTTATGAAGAATCGTCCCCATTAAGTTTGCTGCACATTGAAACATTTCTTACAGTACTAAAAGTTCAGGAGTACTTATTATCATGATTATGTACCAGCATAAAATTCAACTGCCCTAGAAAAAATAGAATGCTAAGGTCATTGCCGCGTAATATGATCATAGCTTCTTGTACTAGTAGTAAACTATGACGGAGATATATGATGCTGTAAATCAGCGGCGTATTATGACGTCTGGGGAAACATTGAAGTTGCCTCGCCAAAAATCCTCAAAAATATATAAATATATTTGTCCGTTTTGTCACCCCTTTTCCTCTTTCACGTGTTTGTCCCCTTAAAAGTGTCACTCGAGGAATTTGCCCGTTTAACCTCCCCCCTTATAACTCACTGACCAGGGAATCCCTCCGGGGGGACTTCCATTCACGGTTGGATACCATGCCCGACCATGGGGTCTCAAAAAGCACCCTAAACACGTATTTTCCATATACTGAAAATGCACCCCTTAACAAGTATTGGCGTGTAAAATCCTACCTTTAACAATTATTGGAAACAAGTACAGGAATATTTTATTCTTATGCCACGGGTCTTTGGTCGTCGGTTTTACCTTTACACATCATTTAGTTTGTACGACCCCACATTCCACACCTCGCGCAAATCGGACTCTAAACACGTAGTGTTGGGGCAAAAAGGACATACTTTATAAAACATTTTAATTTTGTTTTATCATCCCCACAAATTTGACCCTAAGCACGTAACTTTCCTAGCGAAATAGATACCCTTTTTTCATTATTTTGTGTTTTCGTCACCCTTTTCACGTTACGTACGTAACGTGCCCTATCGTGAAAAAGACATAATTTCTACGTGTTTTTTGGTCGCGCATGGTATCCACAAGTAGATGTAAGTGCCCCCCCCCCCGGAATCCCTGCAGTGACATTAATTCAATACGTACCTATATAACATACATACATACATATCAGGTACTTATATAGCGCTTTACCATAAATATGATCAAAGCGCTGTACAAGAAATAACTTAGAATAATATTAATGAAATTACATTAAGCAGCACTTATAACTATAGCTATGGGGATTGGTGCCTGATCTTAATGCCCTGGGGTGGTATTCTGAGGTCATTTTATCTTTAAAATATTTTATTTTATCTCTTAAAATGAAATTGTATTCTGAGATGAGATTTTATCTCTCACATAAAATTTTAGATTTTATCTTGCGCATAAATTTTATCTTGCGTATCTACAGATGATACGCAACAGAACAATGGCTGCGTACACCTACCCATCGCGTATCTGGACATTGCAACGCGGGTGATGTGCTTGCGCCAAAGTTACTTTGAAGAAAAAATAAAATAAACTTAAAAGAGGGTAGGGGCTATTTTATCTCCGCGATGGTGATTTCGTCAATATTTCTAGGTGAATGAACTCAAAATGTTGACAAGAAAATGAAGAAAAATTATATATTCATTGAGAACAACACCTTAAAGTTATCCCTGTACAATCAGGAAGTATTTCATAATAGTTTTCTTGACTGATATTGTCTATGAAATGATGCTTGAAAAGATGCGAAATAGACTTCGAAAAAAAGACAAGAGTATTGTCATTTTTTTAAAAAGAAAACTCTGAAAGACGCGCAAGCGTATAGTGCAAGCGTATTTGGAGTCAATAAATTGACGCAATCTGACTTCTTTGCCACACCTCCTAGCGGAATGGATTTTCATTGGTTGAGTGATATGTGAGAGCTATAAAAGCGCGTTTCTAATTGGATATTAATTTAAAAATAGGTGTGTCTTACAGAGATAAAATGAAGATAAAATTGTTCTCAGAATACCAATTCGGAGAGATTTTAAGGGTATTTTATCTCACTGATTTTAACGGAGATAAAATATTTTATTTTATCTGAGATAAAATGGATCTCAGAATACCACCCCTGTTCACCCGCAATTTAAAGAACTTGCCCAGGAGGCAATCCGGCAGGTTCATAACTCACAAGGGCTTTAAAAACACCAGGCCTATGCTAAACACTGACAAAGAAACAACTTACGCAAGAAAACTAAACATGAATATTCAAACCAACACTTACACAAACAAAATCATAAAAGGAGAAAAAAATCACAGCGAGCAGATAAATAAGCAAATGCGTTGTCACCATAAGAACCAAATTCAATGACCCTTGTGATGTGGAATCCATGATATGCAACGAGGTTTAAAAACAATCCAAGATGCATGCAACTAGGTTTTTAGATATATATAGCAAAGATAACAGCGTCAGCACAATAGGCTATTAACTAAACATGATGCGATATCTCAAGTTCCACCTTTGCACCATCTATTGATATGCACATGATAGGCCTAATGAAGAATATATAATAATTTTCTTATCACGTTAAAGCAGACATTATACACCAATGCAATCTAATCACGGGATGTATATCATCTTAGTATTGGCTTGAATATCATCACACTTTTTTCCACTCTGAAAAAACCCCACAAATCAGTCAAAAATGACTAGTTAATAGGGTCAGCTGGGTGCGACTGTTATTTTAGTCATATTTGACTATTTGTAGTCGTATTTTATTAGAACAGAGTTATTTCTGACTAGAATATAATTGTCAGTTGAACCCAGCTGACTACTGTTCTAGTCAATTTGACTGATTTGTTTTAAGAGTATATGGAGTGTCAGTTTACAACACATTCATGCACCGTGGCCATGTGTTAAAAATAGAAGAATAGGATATGAGTATATAATGTCATTAATTTCAGTGATATTTTTTTATATACATTGTCTTTGCCATAAATAATAAGTGATTCGAGATGAGACCTAGGATTCGAAAGAAAAGTGGACCAGCATTTCTGTTCAGTCTTGAGACATGGTCTGCGTTCACTGATGCATTAATTCGCGCCTGGCACACAAATCTTACCTGACTGAAGTGAGTGCAGTAAAGATAAACAATGAGAATCTTCCTGGTATCTTCTTTGTTTCGATACATGGCAGTAAGCAGCCCCGAAATATTTAAAACTTACCTTTTCTTTACTGAAAATTGTTTTAATATCGACAACAATAGTATGCACGAAATCCTTAAATTTCACCATGGAGGTTAATAGCTCTATGATTTCACTCTACAAAATGCAAAAGCGCCAATAACAAGCTCGGTCGCTTTGCTGCGTCGCTTTTTTTAAACCCTTAATACACGTCTTGCACCCAAGCAAAAAAGTTCCGTGTACGACCATGTTTTAGTACATTATTATCTTTCTATTTATAAATCGAGACAAGTATACCAAGACCACTAATTTTCCAAGGAATAATTACCCTGTGCAATCTATATACAGGTAACCTAGTGGTGTTATCTTCTGAGAAACCCTCAAGAATATTACATAATCATGACAAGACGACAATATCTCATTCTAGTTCGAATTGAGTAAAATCAATTTAAAAAATGCACTTTAATCTGACAAACCTTTGAACGATGATTGAGAATCAATACTCTCTGTTCCTGTTAATGTTTATTGATCAAGATACGTAATAATGTGCATCATTGGTTGGATATTTTTTTCTTTTTAAATAAGGTTGGCTACAACTTATTGTATTCCTAAAAACAAACGAATATACATAAACAAACATCAACAACAACAAAACAAACAATATGCTAAATGATAACTTAATTTTCTATTTAAAAAATAAATGAAAGTGTGATGGACACGCCAGGCTAAAAATAGCATGATTTGTACAGATTCAGAAATATCAATATTAAGAAACAAGTGGAATGCCTCTGGCCGTCTCACCTGCATCACGTGGTTCAATATAGTAGCAGTGCTGACTTTGAAAACTACTCTAACTCGCACAAGATGTTCAGTGAGACATGGTTACTCTTATGTCCACTTTTTATGAACTAGACCAATAAACTTACAGAGATATGATGGTTATTCAACAAAAAAACCCAACATGGCCAAAGTTCATTGACCTTACATGACCTTTGACCTTGATCATGTGACCTGAAACTCGAACAGGATGTTCAGTGATACTTGATTACTCTTATGTCCAAGTTTCATGAATCAGATCCATAAACTTTCAAAGTTATGATGGTAATTCAACAGATACACCCAATTCGGCCAAAGTTCATTGACCTTTGACCTTGGTCATGTGACCTGAAATGCGCGCAGGATGTTCAGTGATACTTGATTACTCTAATGTCCAAGTTTAACGAACTAGACCAATAAACTTTCAAAGTTATGATGGTAATTCAACAGATACCCCCAATTTGGCCAAAGTTCATTGACCCTAAATGACCTTTGACCTTAATCATGAGACCTGAAACTTGCACAAAATGTTTAGTGATGCTTGATTACTATTATGTCCAAGTTTCATGAATCAGATCCATAAACTTTCAAAGTTATGATGGGAATTCAACAGATACCCCCAATTCGGCCAAAGTTCATTGACCCTAAATGACCTTTGACCTTGATCATGTGACATAAAACTCATGCAGGATGTTCGGTGATACTTAATTAATCTTACGTCCAAGTTTCATGAACTAGGTCCATATATTTTCTAAGTTATGACATTTCAAAAACTTAACCTCAGGTTAAGATTTTGATGTTGATTCCTCCAACATGGCCTAAGTTCATTGACCCTAAATGACCTTTGACCTTGGTCATGTGACATGAAACTCTGGTAGGATGTTCAGTAATACTTTATCAAACTTATGGCCAAGTTTCATGAACTAGGTCCATATACTTTTTAAGTTATGATGTCATTTCAAAAATTTAACCTCAGGTTAAGATTTGATGTTGACGCCGCCGTCGCCGTCGGAAAAGCGGCGCCTATAGTCTCACTCTGCTATGCAGGTGAGACAAAAACTGAAAATTTTGATTAAATCGGACAAGGAATCACAAAATTATTCCTTTTAATGATTGGCATTATTTCAGTGAAACAAATTCAATGAGCAAATCTATGATGTCATAATGTGTTTATTCAGATTTCATCCTCCAATAATTATAAAAAAAATTAGATTGACAACTGATTTAATCCATTAGATATTAACTGCTACAACTTATAAAAGAAAACATATCATACACACATGTATTAAAATATGAAATAATTACAATTTCATGTAATAACGTAAAAGGGAAAGCGGGGATATGACATCATGACTTTACCTTATGATTATTCATGACGACATGCATATCAGTTATTTTTTGAAAATATAGCTAAACTTCAAGATTCAAAGTTTTCGATTTTTTCAGAATTTGAAGAAATTTTCAGCACGATGCTCGGTGAATTTTATTATATTTATTAAGATATGATTATTTCAGCATATAGCGTCCCCCTTTAACGCATATGCCCTTCCCGGATCGGAAGATTCATAAAATGCCATTATACATACCTTATATAGTACTGCACTTTAAAACTGTATGTTTTCTGTGTCTTTCACATTCGTCTCGATGAGTGTCATTGAGGTACTAGCCCAACGATTTGCCAGTCTACATCCAGAACCGTATCGGATATTTCACATAGACGCTTCTCAAAACCCGGAACCGAACTGGCGTATCGGATATAGAAGCTTCTCTCCTTTGATACAACACCTATCTCTGTCCAATGTCTGAATTTTCTGCTAACGTCTGTAGAAGGAGGGAATGTAAGATAAGCATGACAAACTTCATGTCTTGACACTCCAAGAAAAAAAAATGTATTTCCAGCATAGGCGGCGGAAGCGGGGGGTCCTGCCCCCCAAAAAAATTTGAGGTGGGGGGGTACAGTCCCCCCTTAAATTTTCTGTTGATAACCTTTTTTTTTTGCTTGTCAATTTTATTTCCTTCGTTCCCCCCCCCCCAAATTTACGTGGACCCCCTGAAATGTTTGTGCCCCCCCCCCCCCTAAAATTGAGGTTGATGACCTTTTCTTTATTTTGCTTGTCAAAATTTTTTGGCGATCCCCTACTGAAATGTAGGTTGATAACCTTGTCAATTTTTTTTCCTGTGTCCATCAAAACAATTCAGGGGGACCCCTCCTAAATTTTGGGGCTTCTGCCGCCAATGATTTCCAGTCATTTTCAGGAAGGAATGAATCTTTGTTTCACATCACAATGAAGAGAAAATTAAAATACTTCAAATAATAAAATACAAAGTAATTGGGTGATGTCATCGGTCCCTCCATTTCCATACCGACCAGGATGTGCATGAATTGTTTTGTAAAATTAAGTGAAACTTTAAATGTCATAACTTTCTTATTCACGTCCGATTTTGATGAAAATTTCAGAGTTATACATGTATTTGCTTGATTTTTCTCTTTTTATTCAAATTAACTTCTTATTGGGGTGGACTTCCCATTTAATGAACCTGCAGCCTGATGCATAAAACTTTTTACTTGAGAAAAAACTCTGGTAAAAAAATACCTCAGGTATTTCTCAGGTAAAAAGTTTTATGCAACAGGCCCCAGGTAGGTTGATTAAAACATTTCTGAGAGTGTACGAGACAGCTACACCGAAGAGAAATTAGTTTACAGGCCTATATACACCTTTGAATTGAGGTTATAGCATAATTATGATAAAATGAACATTTAAACAATCACGTAGGGGTTATTTGTAATGTGTTACTTGAAAAATAATGATATTGTATTGTTTGTCTAATGAATTCAATAAAATACAACTTAAAAAAAAAACAAGTGAAGCTTCGTAGATTATAACTTTGAAACGAGGAACCGCTATACCTGGTCCCACTGGCCGACGGATACAAACGTATTCATTAAGGAGACATACAGCTGACGAGCAAAATTTCGCGGGTGGCCCCATCCGCTTTCATCCGCTCCAGAAATGGACAATATTGGCGAAAAAATGCGAAAACATAACGGAAAAGCACGGATGTGGGTAGTATGTAGCGCGGATGTTTAACGGTTGTTCATCGTAAACCTTGCGGATGAAAACGGATGGAAGTGGATGACAGCTCCGAAGGGGAGGGTTTTTATTACTTATTTACGAGATGCATACGCTTACATCCTTTCTACGTTTATCCGTGCTACCAACGATGTATATAGACGTTCCATGTACCTTATCTTTCCTCCCTCCATCCGTTGTTCAGCTTCAGTGGATCTGAAGGCCCGGTCCCAGTGACATTTAGGATGGATTGCGCATAAATTGCGGATAAAATTTGATTACAGACGCTAAACATCCGCAATATTCGTAAAGTATGCTGTTTTAAGACGGTTATTTTCCGCACATGTCCGTAATCATCCGCAAAGGCACATTTTTCCGTTCCCAGGAGTTTTGGGCTGCCCAAAACTCCTGGGAGCGGAAATCATCCGGTTTATATGCGCAATGCATACGCAATGCATACTCTATGTATGCGCTGAATTTTCGCAGTTATCCTGTGATATCCGCAACGGACATGGGATTGCGGATAAGTAGCGGACTGGGATAGAATGCGAAACGAATGCATAGCGTGCCTAATACGACTTTATACCAAGCTATAATAATTTAAAAAGAATGCTTACAGACTGGTCACGAATAGTGCGTTTGTATTACGACTGTTTCGCGAACAATTTGCGAGTACACAGCAAACAGCAAACATTCATCGTAAACCCAGATTATTATATAAATGTAACAGAAAATGAAATTTGACCGTCATTTTAAGAACAGTTGTGTAGAATATAGGATGTTGCCATGGATCATCACGGACATTTGATAGTTGCAGCCATCCAACAACATAACAATCTTCTCTTCCAAGTTCAACGTTTGATCAAAATACGGAAAAGAAAGCGAAGGAGAAATCAAAGAGCGGTCTGGGTGAGACCTTGGATTGGCAGAAGACTAGATCTAGGCATGTACAATAGATTGATGGTGGAGCTGCGTAACGAAGATCCACGTGCCTTCCAGAACTTTAGGAGAATGCCTCCAGACATGTTTGACGAACTGGTGAACCGGCTCACTCCTCGACTGCTCAAGACACAGACCAACTTCAGAGCGAACTTAGAGCCTGGACTCAAAGTGGCCATAACCCTACGCCATCTTGCCTCTGGTTCAAAATACAGGGACATGCAGTACGGTTGGAGGGTCCCTCACAACACAATCAGCAAAGTTGTCAGAGAAGAATGTACAGCCATATCAGAAGAGTACCTTGATGAACAGATGACTTGCCCTACCAACGATGGAGAATGGCGTGAAATTGCCAATGACTGGTTGCAGAGGTGGAACTTTCCTCACACAATCGGCGCGATTGATGGCAAGCATGTGGCATGCAAAGCTCCCCCAAACTCAGGCTCGGAATATTACAACTACAAGGGCTTTTTCAGTATCATTTTAGTTGCCCTGGTCAGTTCTGGCTACAAGGTTCTTTTGGCTGACGTATCAGGAAACGGTTCCGCATCAGATGCTCAAATATACAACCAAAGTGAGCTGAAGCAAGGTCTCGAGAACGGCGACATTATGGGTTGGCCAAATCCAGATCCCTTACCCAATGACACCCAAGATGTCCCATACTTCATTGTGGGCGACGATGCTTTCTCTCTGAGAACATACCTAATGAAGCCATACAGTGCAAAGGCCCTGACCAGGGAAGAGCGTATCTATAACTACAGGCTGTCGAGGGCCAGGAGAGTCGTCGAGAACGCATTTGGTATCAAGGCGAATAGATTCCAAGTCATTCTCACCACCATGCAGCACCATGCCGACACAGTCAGGCTGATACTGAAGACTTGCATTCTGCTCCACAACCTAATGCGCACCCGCTACCCAGTCCTACAGAACAGGCTTGTGGACCGGCAGCTGAAGAATGGACAAATAGTTCCTGGAGAATGGCGAAGGGGCCAAAACCTTGTTGACACAGTGGAGTGCTCTTCTTTTATATGGTCTCGATTCAAATGTATCACATTCGCAATGCGACCGTTGTTTCCGCACCACGTGCGCATTGCATTCTCTATGCATACGTAATACTTCCGCAATAATCGTTTAGCATCCTATTTTTGTCCGCAATACATGTGTTATACTTCCGCATTACTTTCGTTACATTTTCGCAATGTCTGCAATACATTCCACAATTTTACAAGCAATATCCCTCGTAAAATAGCATTCGCAAGGTAATTCGTTTTTATTCGTGATATTTCCGCTTTTAATCGTAATTTGTTCGCTGTACATCTTTTATGTATCCGCAATTTTAAAGTGGATTTTTATTTTTTTTGGCCAAATTTAATGCGGATGACAACGAATGACCGAAATTTGTATTCGCAATTCATGCGTAATTCAACTTCCCCCCAGTGGGACCGGGCCTTGAGTTGTGAGGGTGCAGAGGATACAGCGGACGTTTAACGGATGATAGCGGATATGGAACGTTTGTTTCTCGTATATGCCGCGGATGTACATTACATCGTACCGGCGGAAAGTTTATCCGTTGATCTGTTCTATAGGTTTTGTGCAGCTCAAAACTTTTTGCGCGGATGAAATCACAGCGGAAGGATGCTCGATGGATAGAGCCAACACGTACGCAACGAGTACACAACGGATGCATAGCGTTTTCCAACGGATTTAATCCGCTTTGCATCCGTAAGTGCAGTGAGACCGGGCCTTAAATCGTATGCGATGCATGGCGTAAGCATAGGGTACATAACCCGATAAATCAAAGCTTTCAACAATTTAAATCGAAACATTATATGGCGTAAAACTCACATTGACCAACTTTATTCTTCCCTCTGATTGTAACGAGCTACATGTCAGTTTCGAGAAAAATGGGGGTTCAGCTCAAAATACTATCCATTTTATCTTCTCGATGATACAGATGCATGACAAACGAAACAAATTGGCCAACCTGTAGACAAAACAAAACAACATTGCTATCAGACATTGCTCGAGAAGGATATCATTAATCATGTTAACTGCATACTCAACTTGGTCCAGAGTCGCCATCAAATTGTATGTCCTTCACATTCGATGCTAAAAATGTTTACTGGAAGAGATAATTAATGATTAAGTCTAAAGGTTGCTGATTATTATCGACAAAATAATCAACTTCGATGGGAAAACAAAAACCATCTTGATACGTTATGCTTAATTATTATGATGGTATTATGGGTTTATCATATTTCATGACAAACTATAAACCTGCTGATTGTAGAAACAAATGAGGAATCAAGTTACAGCGACCAAATTTACAACGAAAAAATTTATATTTCATTCAAATGAAGCCAAATATATAAAAGAAAGTAAAGAAAGGGGGGAAAATCGCACACATTGAATTGCTGTACGATTTCTTTTAAGATATGAAGAAAATCGCGTTATCTATTAGCACTTTATAAAAAAAAATGGTATAGTTTAGATGGCAATATATTCGGATTCTTCTTTGCCCGCATTACAAAAAAAATCTGCAAACTTACTTCACTCTCTTGGGAGAATTTTAACGGTATAACCAAAGCTTTCAAATTCAATTACTGCTCTTACGAGACTGATGAGGCTGTGGAGTTTGGCAAAATGTGGATGACCGCGCCGTGGTATACGATTCGAACAACAAATTTCTCATAACATGGAGAATAAAACCACTCGCACGCTTCCATGGAAAATATATAAGTAATTATTCAATATTAATTTGTTTTTAGTTTAATCGTTCCCTTTATATTATATTACGGTGTCAGGAAATATTTTCATCTTTTGATGTTAACGACGAGTCTAAATTCAGAAACATAACCGCACAAGATAGGTAAATGGAATATTAGATTAGTTATATCTTTATATTTGTTTTCAGTCTATGTGCATCTATACATGAAAACGATTGTTTCATTCATTAACGTCAGTATTCCAGTTTGCGCCAAATCACGATGGTGATGTGAAAATGTTTAGACGAAACAATGACAAATCCGTAGAATCAATTCTGAGGTATATTTTTGTATACAAAACTGTAAGTAGTTATGACTTTTCGAGAATTCTTAACATGCTTAATGTTTACGCATACCGAAAACGGCACAATTAGCCTAGATCTTTTGTTTGAGTTATACAAACATGACAAAAGCGATTCTTTCTGGAATGCAGTTCATTGAATAGGGCATTAGCATACCTAGAATACTGTTACAGTCAGACACATTTTGAATAGTCATAATAGTCGAAAGGTAATCAAAATGTATAGACCTCTCAGCTCTTTTAAATCAATGTTGGTCGAACAGAGCAGAAACATGAAGATGATACAAAAAATAAACTTTCAAGACATGGGACTGTCAGAACAGTCGGAAGGTTTGGCACAGATCCCATTTACCTGTGTAGAGTTGTTCGATTATTGTTGCTTTGGTTTGCTTGCACTCGACACGGACTAATTTAATTATAGTTATTGTACTGCTAACTCTCGTTAGTCTTTTGAATGCAATGGCCATACAGGGGCTGTATATGATTTTTTTAATGGTACCTGGTTTGATAGATGTTGGTACGGGTTCGGTTTAAGCAAAGTCCAAGGGCGGCGTCACGCAAATTTGATGGGCGCATATAATTTATATATCTTTTTTTTCGATTAAATCAAAGGGGTATAGAAAAGAACTTTCCTTCTAATCCTTTCATTTTCCTTTATTTTCCCCTTTCATTTCTCCCCAATATTTGAAAAGTAATGCCCCCGTGCATGGTACTGACTGTTGCCATGGCAGGCACTGGACCTCTAGGAAGAACAGAGCCATTATATCAATGGCTCTGAATAGAGTGATCCATCCGTATATTTTTAAGTGCATGTTTATATATTTATATTTAATATCATATCTTGTGCAATGTATTTTATTGTGATTTTTATAGGGTAAATAAAACCAAACCAAACCAAAAAGGCAGGGTCCAAGACCGGAGTACAAGCCAACAGTACATCAAGCATGCTTTCCCTCTGACTTTATTACAATAAGGGCGGGGCGGGCAGGGCCATGACAGCAAAAACGACATATGACAGGAATTGATTAGTTCCAAGGCCCAACAATACTCGTGGTGGGTAGCCTTCTGTCTCCTATTCTTCTTGTCTTCACCCCCCCCCCCCCCTCTCTCTCTCTCGTTTTCGGCTCTCTTTTTCTACCCCTCTACTCTACCATAAACAACCAATATGAGGAATTGTTGACCCCTAACCCCCCCCCCCACCCTTTTCTCCGCAGTACAGCCTCTATCGTATGACTACTTCGGACAGGGGGTTGGGTTTGTATTATCATGACATTCGCATACTTTTATTAATCGTGATTTTAATCAAAAAGAATACACGAATAAAAAGGAATGAAGCAGAAATCAAAATGCAAAAAAATCAACTAGAATAAAAAAGATAAGTCTAAGACAAATAATATCTTAACCCACGTGAGGTTTATAAAGGATTTACAAATTTTGGATAGAAACTTTAAATCTATATTAATTTATTTTGGATAGAGATACAAAGCTGACCAGACTATTCACCTTATTTGATCATGAAAGCTAGTCAAAGTGCAAGGACAAAAATAAAATGATATAAAATATTCAAAGAGTTACACTGAAAAAAGTAATTTATAACTTGTCTCTGCCTGCTCTTCTATGAGTATGCTCGAGTTACGGTTCAACAAGAGACATTGGGTGCTCATGATAATAATAATAATAATGAAAGATTTTTGACATTTTGATTTGTCTTCCTTTTCTTAAGCACCGGTCGATTTGCCCTCTATCCCAATTATTACTATCATTATTTTTGTTTATTTGGAGAGCGAGTGAGACTTACCTCAAATAATCTGTATGAGACCCATCCACATCCATTATATTTACATCATTCCTTACATATCGAGTAATCATTTATTTCTAAGAAACCTCGTTATACCATTAAAGGGGAATCCAGCCTTGGCCATTAAATGGTGTGTTGGGAAGGAGAAAAATAAATTAAACAGAATGGTGAAAGTTTGAAAGAAATCGGACAAGCAACAAGAAAGTTATTGCTGTTTTAAAATTGAGATCACTAATACTATGTAGATTTCAAATTGGCAACTAGGTAAGTAAATTATGACAAGGGCAAGGACAACTTTCCCGTAGGCCATGTACTTTATTATCAGGGATTTGTGGTTTTCTCCCTAGTACCCATTACCCTGGGGCTGTAATCTAAATATAACCCAGGTAGTATATTGTTTCATGTCCTCATGGAAGAAAAATATAATTTGAAATAAAACTTTTGGGAAAATGATAATTTAGCCATAAAATGCATTGGAGTACATGGAAGAGTAGTCCTTGCCTTACATCACTATGACATCCCATATGTGGCCAATTTGAAGTCTCCATGGGTATAGTGATTACCAATATTTACAACTTTTAAAAATTCTTAACTTTCTTGTTGTTTGTCCAATATTGTTCAAACTTTCAGCTATCAACTCATCTGATTTTTCTTTTCCTTATAAAAACAAGTTTTTATTTGGGTTGGATTCCCCTTTAACAAAAATCAAGAAACTAAGTCCGTAAATATTTCAACATTCAATAATAATATATTGGTTTTCAGTATATCTTACTGATACGCTGGTTGAGCTATACAAATCCTTGAAATAACTCCGCTGTTGGGTAACTGTTCGTTCTTGAAAGCGTTTTGAATAGCTCTATGGTTTTGAATAGCTCTATGGTTTTACCAAGTCAGTTTGGAAATCATTTTTCCTTGGAAGACTATAGCCGGATTAAAAGAGGGATTTTCATGTTTATGACATAACGGAAGCTCATTGCACCTAACAATGCACTAAACGCCACTCTATCATATCTCCACTTCTACGGATTTCCTACGTCAGGAAATCATAAAAATCTTGTTTTTCATCAAAGGAATTCATAATCATAAGATCCACGCGTCTTGATTACAAAAGTCACACACTTCTTGTCACGAGGAAAGCACCCTCTGTTCCCTGGGGATTTTTCACTATGCGATGTACGGAAGATTCAATAAACCAGTAAATGTATTGAAAAAAGTTCGTCAAAGTAATGACAAAGAAAAGGTCTTTGTCGAATATTGGCGAACTGGAACAGCAGTTTTGTCCTAAGTTTCAGAACTGTCCAAAAATTTCCAAATACATCTAAATTATCAGATGGTGCATTTTAAAAATAACGTGATATTTTTGATCGGGCTGTATTGGTACCGTTTGGTGTGATTGAGGCATCGATGACGTCACAATATCGATTCTTCTTCAGTTTATTTGGAGAGAGAGAGAATTTTCAACACATGGGCCATTTACCTTACAATCTTGATAACGATTGTGGTCAATCTGGAAAAAAAAATCACGTTTCAGGGATGAGAGTCACTTTCTTCATACAAATGTGTTTTTAAGAAACTATTGAAGAGTATCGACTAACGACCTCCCTTTCGTGTGGCTTTAGCTACCAGTATGATAACAATTCACTTTCACAGACTAAAGGATTAGTCGCGTTATGGGCTAAAAGTTACGATTATAAATGGAAGTGTGGAGGGATAGAGGGCGAGAGAGCTAGGAGGAACTTTTGGAGAGAGAGAAAGGGGGGGGGGGGTCGAAAATAACTTGTTGAATGCAGCCCAATTCATGTATTGCATCTTCAGTTTACAGGGGGTACTCAGGGGCGAAAATAATGATGTAGTAAGCAGGATGCTGAAAAATAAAGATTAAAGTTCGGCAATATTTTGTGAAGATATTTATGTTATCTTTTATTATGCAATATGTGTATGATATAATGTCACCCTTTCCGTTTTATTATCTTAACACCATTAATACATGACATCATAATCAAGTATTTCATTCATGATATCTCCCTGTAACGAAATAAGTTTCAGCAATGATTACAAAATACAATTAATCAAAAGTCAAGCCCATTCTACTTTATTGGTAGAACAAATATAAATAAACATGATTTTATATAATAGCATACAACACATATTTAAAAGTGAGATGACATCACGTGTTCGCCTTTTGCACGTTAGTGAGCGGGAGTACAGGTCTGTTTCACCCAAATAATGCAAAACATTCAAAAATCAAAACTTTGTTATTCCTTGTCCAATTTCGATGAAATTTTCACTGTTTTGTTTGACTGAGTACAGTATAAATATTCACCTAGTAGATCTAATGGTGACTTCATTATGAGCCAATGGCCCGAATTCACAAAGGTGTTTTCGTTTGAAACCATGGTTTTTAGAAACCGTGCATTTAGAAACCGTGCATTTAGAAACCATGGTTTTTCAAAAACCATGGTTTCTGTAAAAACCACCTTTGTGAATTCGGGCCATTAACTTCAAAAGGAGATCCTTAATTTCCATCGAATGGACGTAATTACCAGCTCGTTGTATTTTGTCATTTGGTCTCATAACACACAATAATCCCATTTCGTCTTCAACCAGATCGTACACTCATCATTGGGTCTAATTTCCAGTTAGGTTATATCCATTTCGTCTAAAACCCATTTTGCCTAAGACTAGAGTGGCCAAGATGATTTGGATTAATTATTAAACCTAATTTTCATTCATGAAGTGCGAAGAAGACGTAGTAGAAATTAAACCATCTATAGGCATTAGACGAAATGATAAATAACGCAAGTATTAAGCCAAGACGGTGATAGTTGGACTGAGAGGAAGAATTATGACATTGATGGACCAAGTTTCTTTAGCCCTGACCCTAGTTACCATGATCTGCTCGTAGACCTGGGTCCCGTAACACAAAGGCTAGATATTTATTGTACGCTTGATTGTTAGAATCGTAGTGAGTGGAATCAATCGTAGAAAATGTTTTGTGTTACGGGCCCCTGGGCTCCATAACACAAAGGTTTGCAATGGTTTGCAAATAATTTTATGAAAGAACCGCACTCATTGGCTCCCAGTCAGTGTTTTAAACAGAGTGCGCATGCAACGATGATCTTAATTGGTCATTGGTATTTAACGATTGATTGCAAACATTGTATTACGGAGCCCATAGTATGAATTTTACTGTTACATCATTCCCTCCAATTTTCAATGCAAGCTAGTGAGTGTCTATTAAAGGTTTGTTGTTTTTTTTGACCTGTCAACATTACGCAACATTTAGGACTTAATCTTGTCAAATTGTATACCACAACTTTCTTTCACTTTTCTTCCTCTGTTTGTTTGTCTATTGTAGTTTTCTTTCTATTGTTAGGTTTTTCTTTGAAAACGTCAAGAAGAGCTATCTTGTATTTGATCTGATATCAAAGACAGCCTTAATTCGACGCGTAATGTGGTAAATTAGCGAACCAAATCGCTGATTGGCAGTCAGAATTCAAATCATATATACCCTGATTTACAGTACATTATACCGTACCCCGTTTTTTAAACTTTCTCTGTATTGTTCGCATGTAAGGTCTTTCGGTTTTGTTTGGGTGTATAATATGATGACTTTGTTGGATAGTGACATTTTCATCTGACGTGGACGGAAGCCAAACAAGGTTGTCATATAATAAGAAACCATCCCAGAGTGTCATCTATACTGACCCTCTTTCCTCTATTGATCGAGACATAATGCATGGTCCTCAACGTTATATGGTGGTGATTTTAAGAAAATTATTCTTGTTTTGAAAGATTCTGCTTTACAGGTTTAAATTATTTTCACTGACGTGCTAAGTTTTGCATGCTGTCGGGTAAAATTGTCTCAATGATAAGAAAGGGGCGAATCCCAACAGCATGCATGGTAATGAACAGTGTGGATGAGTCTGATATTTTAGATGGGTCAAAACTTGACCTTCCTCGTTGCAGATGGTCAATGATTACGAGTTTCAAGGTCATCTTGATGTCATCCAATATTCGCTGGACTATATGACATGCTTGAAGTGACCCTTAAGTCAAAATGAATTTCCCACAATTAAAGCAAACCTGCCCTACTTAAACAGCGACCATAAGATGGTTTAAATGATAAATAATAAAAGTAACGATCAAGCCTGAGATTATTTTACTCGCTGTTTCATGGAGCTCCCATGGTTACGCACCCCCTATACTTTTTAAAACAAAATATTACATTTATGATCATAATCTGAGTTGAATTCTGGAAAACAATGTTATTTGCTGTAAAACTGTTAACCACATTTCAACTTTGGACGATGTACACACAAAAGACATTCCCAATAATTCAATTTCAAGTTTGACTCAAGTTAAGAAAAGAATTTGCTACCAATCCTTTCCTATTTTGTTTGTCATTTATTTCTTATCATCACTCGTATCTCCTTTTTGTTATTGTTGATGTGATTTACTTCTTCTCCCCATCCTCCTTCTTTTTCCTTCATCTTCTTCTTCTTTCTTCATATCTACTTCTACTTTTCCCTTTTCTCCTCCCTCTTCTACCATTCCTCCCCTTTTTTATATCCTTTTTCATTCAGGTTTTCAATCTATTTTCCAAGTAGATTGTATATGGGCAAGGCAAGGTCCCAAATCCCATAACATTTCAAGTCTCTTTTATGTTCTTTCTTTGATTGATGACAGATATGATCCCATAATATAATTGAATTAAATTTCAAGGAGACAGTCATTAATCACATCTCTTACTATTCATGAAGAGAATGTTGAATGATGAATTAAATTAGATACGGGGAGGATTAGAAAAATTGGGAAGCACATCAAACGACCCTCTCCAATTATGATTAAAAAAAATCAAAATTAATTTGGCTATATTGGCAATGTTCAATAGCAAAGAGTAAATAATTTGCAGCTTTTGGTTCGCTTGTAAGTCTAATCAAGGAGCTTATGTTATCTTGCGAAGTATAAAAGCAAAAGCTTAAAGGGATGGTCCAGGCTGGAAATATTTTTATCTCAATAAATAGAGTCAAATTCACAGAGCAAAATGCTTAATATTTGATCAAAATTGGATAACAAATAACAGTTATTGAAGTTATTGAATTTCAAGGATTTTCAATATTTTGTGAAAAACAGTCATTTCTACAACGTCATGAATATTCACTAGGTGGGCTGATGATGTCATATCCCCACTTGTTCTTTCGTATTTTATTACTAGTATATGAAATTAGGTTTATTCAAAACTTTTCTACCAAGAACTAAAACAATTGGAATGACAACTATTTAAGTCAATTTAGTTATTTATTGCCGCAACTTATTTCATCATAATGGAGATACATCATTTAAACATGTATGAAATAATGAAACATTTATGATTTCATGTAATAACAAAAGAAAAAGTGGGGTGGGGATATGATATCATCAGCCCACAGGGGCGTCGATCCATTTTTCAGATGGGGGGGGGGCAAAATCATGAATCAATTTTCCAAAGGCGCTCGATCACACACACACACACACACACACACACATATATATATATATATATATATATATATGTATATATATATATGAAATTTTTTGAAATTCCAATCTGAAAAGTGGACATTTTGAGCACGATTTTAGACGAAGAACGAGTTGTTCTCTTCATCCATTTCTTTACAATATATATATATATATATATATATATATACATACATATATATATATATATATATATATATCATATATATCATATATCACCAGCAGATTAAGCGAGCGCGAAGCGCGAGCTGAAAATTTTAATATTTCGATCTGAAAAAATATGAGCTTAATAAAGAACAAGATATATTCACAAATTTAGTCATGGAAAGCATGGCTTTTTGTTACAGAAATGATGCGAGCGCGAAGCGCGAGCTGAAATTTGTTGATATTCCAATCTGAAAAGTGGACATTTTGAGCACGATTTTAGACGAAGAACGAGTTGTGTATTTCTTTCTCGCTTGCTGATTTCTGTGTAACATTACAATCTATTTTATTTTTGGCACATGCGGAATTATTGGGGGGGCAAAACGATGTTTGCCCCCCAATAATTTCATTGGTGGGGCGATCACCCCCCCTGCCCCCCATAATCGACGCCTCTGTCAGCCCACCTTATGAATATATACACGATATATGACGATGTGCATATGTTTTCACAAAATATAGATAAACTTTAAAATTCAATAACTTCGTTATTTGTTATCCGATTTTGATGAAATTTTCAGCATTTTGTTCTGTGAATTCAACTCTATTTATTTAGATATAGATATTTTCAGACCGGACCATCCCTTTAAGTATCAGGATTGTGAGATATTAAGCCTAAAGACATCGTGTTCAGAATAATGTCAAGGCAAACATGATACAATCGATGCACTCCACTGGATTCCATTGAACTATCATCACTCATTAATGCAATTGCCAGTGATAGTTGTTAACGATATGGAGAGAGACACACATTCTACTCCAACTCCAACCGTCCCACCCTCTACCGCCTTCCAACCTGATACAAATAAGGTGCAGTATAACATAGGATACCGCTTATTCACATCCACATGTGTAGACTTCATAATCAAGTCAAAATCATATATTCCAAATTACTTTCTGGTTTAAATCAAGTATATTATGTAAAGATAAAACAAAAACCATTACATCAACCTTCATGATCTGAGGAGAATGTTCTTACCAACCCATTTTACCATGGTTTCTTTTTACCACTTTATCATGATTTTTTTTTACTCCATTATACCTTTCCTTTTTTTCAAGTGTGTTTGCGTTAAAAACTAGAATTGGATGAAAACACATGTGAATATTTAACATGAATTTACATTTGATTTTTTTAATTATCATTAAGCATAATTTATAGCTAACTTCATACAAAAACAAAATGGGTTATTCACGAGGAATCGCTGCGTCAATCAAATTTCTCGTCATTATTGATAAACTTTGATATGCATATACTTCTGACTACGTCTTCGCAATGTGACATCGCAGAACGTTTTATTACATGTGTAGATCTGTTCACGAGCTTGATTTCTGACCTTTTATACAAACATCTCATTTTGTGATAGATTTTGACATAATATTCAGAAATCAACAGCGTATTGCTACATTTTCATTATCTTTTTCTTTCATTTTCTCCTCTTTTTTTCTTAGTCGTTAAACTTTTGAGGGGTCCTAGCCCCGTCACCAGTGCGAGCCAATTTTAATGGCAGGAATATGAAAATGAAAACTCTGAAGGTAATACAATGTAATGTATGGAGTTCACGTAATGCTAGGAAAGACCCCCCCCCCCCCCGGAGTCCCCTCCCCTCCCATCCAATCCATCTAATCAGAATATCGCCAATCAACTGATTCAACTCAGTCGACTGGTCATGACCAATAATTATGGTAGAATTAAACTCTGAAAAGGGGTAACAAAACACTGTTGTACGCGCGCGCGCAACAAAAAAAAGTGAATTCCAATATTCATCATTATCACTGGTTTTGCGAAATATAACTATCGTCCTGGTGGAATCTAAATTCAATTCAGTGGATCATTTTTTTAATGAGATTCAAATCGGGTTTTTTTATGAGATGGCTATCTTTTCTTGTGAATCGGAAGACTGTATTGCGCTCTTGATCAAGCGAAAAGGAACATGACAGATGTGCTGATAAGCGCAACGATGAAGAGACACTGGTGGGCAATCGAATGTGACATAATCCAACCAAAAAATTCATTCTCTTGGAACCTCAACACGACCAACAATGCTACAAGTGATATAATCATGATTGCGAATATGATAATCGGATTACAGACAATGGTCCCCATCAACATTATTTTTACGCTATTATTTCAATAATCTCATCTTGATCTGAAAATCGGTCAAGTAAAGTCAGGCATAAAGGTACAACTATCAGGAATACAGTATATTATTGGAGAAAACACTATATTTATACTTCTGATGAACAAGATTATAATCAACCGAAGAGCTCAAGGGAGAAAAATGCAGATTTGATTTTTTTTCTGCAAAAAGTCCAAGCCAAAAAACAGTGGAAACAGTTTTTTCTTGGAGGGGGGGGAGAAAAAATCCATGGGAAATCAAAGTTTCTATAACATTACTTACAACATTGACCGTTTCGCTTTGGCTAAACGATTCTTAAATTTGCCCATTTAGAAAGTTTTAAATGGTCAGGAAAAATTTTCAAGAATAGTAGAGAGTAGAAGCATGATTAAGTTCGGCTATTTTATTACACCATAAAATTATGGATATTAGTATTACGATCTACATTTTCCCCCATTCAATAGATTATGGCAATGATGATCATGGACTATTAAAATTGCTTTGCCGTAAACATCAAGAGTATTGAACAAAATATTCATGAGCCTTCTTTACGTTAGTCATTCATAAAAGCAGTTACATTATCGATCATGCTACTTTCATAAAAAAATATCATTATTTAATTATTAATTATTCATTCTCATCTCATCCATGGCCACACGGCATACGGGTGTGTGTATAAGCCCCCCCCCCCTCCCCGAATATTCAGGTTCAAAATTTTACATCATGTTGCCTTATATCCTTATATTTCGTTTTACACATATAAAAGAAAACCCAGTTGCTTCGTTGCCTCGCTTGTTTGCATTATGCAATCAGGGACGTCCCTGATGCAACACACCCAAAGAGAAACAAATAATGCATAACATCATACCGTCAATCATGTACTATAACGCTTTTACTGTACAAAATTATCAGGGGATTTTTAATGACCAGTCACCAAGATATTTTTGTGAAGTGTTACAGCTGAGGCCTGCGTCATTTTGAACATCTCAGGTCAGTCATGTGGCAGTCTGGAATGATGGGGCATTAAGTACTGCATTGAAGTAGGTTGGGCTTGAGAGTTATAAAATCATAAGTAATTTATTGATGAAATTTAGAGGCCATAGTACAATTTCTTCTTTTCTCTTACAAATGTCAGGCCATCATTTCTATGCTTTGTAAGGATATGAAGGTGCTACAATTCATGAAGCCCCATGCAGCCGCACAATTTCAATCACGTTGCTGATTTTCTCATCCGAAGGCGGGGGGGGGGGGCTAAATCAGCAGGATCGGAAATATGGGCGTCATAACTTCATTGATCGTGCGGTGGATGGAAGCTCAAATTAATTATGAGTTATGACCTTGTAAATTAATGAATTCGGGTAATAGATAATCAATAGAACAAAGGATCCTTAAAAAATTCGTTAATACCCACTGTTTATGATCTATACCATGCGATTTCCCTGGGCATGTGGGAAAAAGCTAGACGAGCTGGGCATTGTGAAAAAGGGTGATAATAACGGTGATGAATGGATGAGGTGGTTGTGTCCCGCAGAGATAAAAACCTTATAGAATATACCTCTATGATGCAGGAGAAGGATTGTCATCATAAGCAGATTGCTTGAAAAAATGACAACCCCAGGTTAAAACTCATTGATTAATATAATACATTAATACAGCAGAATCGATATACAGTACATTTCATGAAAAACAGCAGTAATGTAATTTGAGCAATGAAGATGGAGATGATAAGGATGAAGATGATGGTGAAATGGTGAAGATGAAGGCGATGGAGAGGATGATGGTGATGATGCTTTAATGATGACACATCGACACAGAAATTTTACTTCAAATATTCTGATATCAACATAGATTTAACGTTTGCCTTAAATGAGTAAAGAGACGTGGATCTTTTTATAGATTCTGATAGAGAGTTCCACAAATCAGGACCATGGTGTCTTATGGATCTCTGCGCAATAAGCAATTTGGGGTTGATTAAATGGAAATTAGAAGAGTTCCGCGTAGGGTATGAATGGATAGATGTGTTCATAGTATAAAAATTGTGAAATGAAGGTGGGAGCATGTTATTTACGTATTTGAACATAAGCAGTAAGCTTTGAAATGAATTTATGTCAAAAATAGAGTCTTTAGTTTATGGAATAATGGATTTGTGTGTGATAGATATTGCGAATTAGTACAAATTCGAATTGCTTTTTTCTGTAATAAGTATATTGTATTAATTTTAGTTAATTAGTGTTAACCGGTGTTGTTTAACACTTCTCTGGTGTGGACATAAATAGATTCCGGGCTGGTGTTAAATCAACACCTGAGATTTTGCAGTGCATGACCCATATCTCTAATTCTAAAACTTGCCCTTCTTTCTTTTAGTTTCTTCTTCTCTTTAATCTTTATCCCCACCCCTTTCCTCTTTGTTCTGGAAAAATCATAGGGAGCGATGACCCCCTCCCCCTCCCCTGTGACGCCGTCCTTGCTGTAGGAGAGATATTACATCCGTTTCTTTTCATGATAAGGCCTATACACTGGACGACCCCCTATCCGATGAGAGCTATACTCTCCATGACCTACATTTGATTTGAACTTGAATATGTCAAACCCATTTCATTGGAATGCACGACGTCTGGAAAATCACTTAATTGTCTCTGCTAGGCCCCTGATGCTCAACAGCTGCACGCGAGTTATGATCCCATATTTCAAAGGTAATATTTATATTGCCTACTTCACATGACCACGGCCGACAAGATGACCCGTCAAGGAATAATCGCGGTTATCAATCTACATTGTTTTTAATAATTATGATTAATATCACTTTTATTAATAATTATGTCAATATCAATATTATCATAATTATAATAATTATTACTTTTATTATCATTTTCATTACAATAATGTTAATAATTATTATTATCATCATGATTATTATTATTATTAGTAGTAGTAGTGGTATTTATTATTATTATCATTAATAATAATATTATTATTATTATAACTATTATTATAATAATTATTATTATTATTATTACTATCATTATTGTAATTTAAAGAATACTATATATCCTCTCTGTGTTCATTGTTATTCATAACTCAATAATATGTTTTCTGTTCCGCCTGCTCTAAACAAAAGCGACGAAAATATATCTATCCTCAAATTTTGTTGTTTTTTGGGGGTGTCACACGTGGATTTGTTCATAATTGCTTTGCGTCAAACTGTTACAGATATAAATAGATGTTTGTCTAAATCGGCCGACTAGCTTTAAACATACGTCACACACTGATCCCTTTTTCATCCAGTTCATCCACTACGAATTATATGTATTCCCATTGACATATCGATATAAAAACTTAAATTCGTTCTATATATGAGTTCGTGCATGAGATGAAGCCACGTAGGGTCCATGGTAGGGTAGGAATGACTAGTTGGCAGGGTTGTGACGGCATACACCAATAGGCGTTAAGCCGTTATGAGACTTCTATATTAATTTTTATCTAGCAAGTCTAGTACATGGTCGATCTCACAAGAAATAGAAGGATCCATGCCTACATACCCTTTTGCAAATCAGCGAGTAGTTTTTGTTCCTTGTTGATTTGCATAAAGCATAATTGGTAACTCAAAAGTGCATTAAATGGCCCTATAGGGGCCGTGGGACCAGGTTGTGGGGGTGAGCTGAAGAGGTCGTCTCGGCCTCCCTTCCCAATTTTTAACAGTAAACGTGTGTAAAAAATGTAAATATTACCATTTTATGGTTACGTCGTGAAGTGTCAGCACCCCCTAAACAAAATTAAGCATTTATGTATATAAAACGCGCAAAAAAGTGTATAATAAACCATCTCAAAGGGACATTTTTTATTGCAGAGCCACACCCGATTTAATGTAAGTGTATCAAGGTTTTGATGTTTTTTGTATGTTAGCTTTTGATAATTCATGTTTTCGTAAATATCGTGCTTGTTTTTTTTTTCTCTTTTCTTTTCATGAAAGTGGGTTTGACCACATCTACCAAGGTAAAGCGCATAACCTTCAAGGGAAAGACCTGAACTACTTTACCATCATACGAACAACTGAGAGCTATGGAAGCCCGTCGATCCAAACACGGGTACGATGACTGACAAATCATCACAGATCAATTGTTAATAAACTTGTTTATAATGATTGATGATACACCTGACATTGTTAACTGTATTCATTGACCTCTTTCTACATATTTTACGATTCTTCGTCAAAAAAATCAGAACCAAAGCAATCCGATACCTTGATTACGCATAAAAATAACAGATATGACAGTACAACAAAGCATTCGACAATGACTTTCTGATGATAAATACGCATTATCATGGTCAGAAGTTTAAATGATCGATAATACTGCATGGAGGCATTGGATTCTGATATTAATTTTGAGCATAAAAAGGCTACGCAAGGCTGAAAATAATATGATTTGATCAGATACAGAAAAAATAGACAAAACAAGGAACATTTTATTAAAAATTGTACACGGAATAACGAAGTTATGATACAAGATTTTCATTATTTCGGGGAAACATTTCTTTGCGTGTCTTCACGAATATTCAATAATAATATGTCCATTTATATAGCGCAGTTACTATGTGCATATACTCAACTGCGCTTTGATACTTGATAATCATAATATTACCCCGGCGGCTGTAGCTGAGCCGCCATACTAATAGGCGCTAAAGCGTTCAAGGAAAAATCCTACCGGGTACCCATTCACCTCACCTGGGTCGAGTGCAGCACAATGTGGATAAACAATGGGCAAACTGATAATCTCCACTTACATAATTATATTCTGTTTTGTGGGGGGAGGGGGTCTTCAAATTTTGTCTTCCAAGGATTGAAATATTGATCGACACCCAGGGACCGTTTCATCAACAATTTTGTCCGCCAAGTTGTCAGATCTGCATGACATCTTTCCTTGATTATGATCGGCTGAGAGTCACTGTTACTGTAACTGTCGGATAAAATGGGACTTGTCGGATTAAACGTCCGACAAGTCCTTCCATGAAACGCTCCCCCGATTTAATGCATTAGATATTCATTACTGCAATTTATTTTATCAGAGGGAGACATATCATACATACATGTTTTGAAAATATGAAATATTAATGGTTTCATAATGTACTAACATAAAAAAAGGAAAGTGGAGACGTGACATCATCAGCCCATCTAATGGATATTCATCACGGCGTGCATAAAGTCACTGTTTACACAAAATATTGCTAAACATTAAAATCCAATAACTTCTTTATTTGTTATGAGATTTTTGTCATTAATTTTTTTTTTTTGAGCATTTACGCTATGTGTATTTTACTCTATTTATTAAGACACAAATGTTTTCAACCCGGAGTACCACTTTAATGTACGAAAAAGGTTGAGGAGATTAGGGTAATTTTGTTACCCTGGCAGCTAAATTTACGAAGCCCCAAACCGAATATTGTTTACAACAAAAAATATATATTTTTAAGTATGTACGTAATATTTCATATTGATGGTATTTATTACGTAAGTACGTGATAATACTGCGTACGGACGTAATGATTTTTTTTTCGGTGTCCTATTTCAATTATAAATTTGTTTGGAAGTTATAAGCCAATATCACCTTGCCAATACACACGCGTCCTGGTTTACATTCAGGGCTAATTCAGGGTTGCGTTTATCACTAGGTCCAATCATCCTATCATGGCGTATACTGATTAATGGAAAAATGATAAAGACGGAAACAACTACCAGTAATCAATTTTATCAATGATAGCAGCCTTGAACTTTGGTGGATAGCTCCAAAGTGAAGTGCCTGGGTGTATATGATACTGCGCTTCAATTAACAGGTAATTTCACACAACGTCAGCTATCAGATCCCCTTAATGGGAATTTTAATTGTGCATATTAAAATAGGATGAGAGAAAGAGAGAGAGAGAGAAATGGATATTAAACACGGGGAATTATACCTTCATTGCTCTATGCTTCATGTACAACATGTACAATGGTATTGGATATTTGGTTGCGTAATTATGCACCATTTCTCTTGCTGTGGCAGGCACCTCAGGAAAAACAAGAGAAAATGCATAAAAACAAAAGACACACCCTCCTTTAATTAAAAAGAAGAACGAAAACATAAGAATTTGTTATGTAAATGCTTAATATTTCACCTTGACAGAGAGAGGGGGAGGTAGAACTATGGCTCCCCCATATCATTATAAAAATAGATGCCCTCACCCCGCCCGCGAAATTATTTTTTTCATCGCATGTGGAAACCAATATTTCTGAATACTGCGTCTTCGGAATAAGAGTATGCAAGTCCTGAAGATTCATATTGGCTTCCACAACTGCGATGGGAAAAATAATGTCGCACCCCGCCCCATAATGTCTATCTATTATTGGTTCCGCCACTGCAGGATTTTATGTTCATGAAGTTCAGTCGCTTTCCATGTTGCCATGGTTATTCTACTCTCTTTTATCAGACATTGATAGTGAATGAATTAATAATTCAGCAGTCTAGACAAAGGGAAATAATATTTTAACCTTAGCACCCGATAATGTCAGAAATTTTACTGTTGCAACCAGAATAGAAAGTCATTTAATTACATATTATGGTGGTGTGGGGAGGGGGGGGGGTCCTTTGCTCATGCGTGTTCCATACTATGGAACAGACTTCCTGAAGACATCACATATTGTATCTCTGTCGAGTCTTTAAAAGGGTTATTAAAACCTTTCTTTTTACTTCTTGATTTCTTTATGCCCCTTGAGCATTCTACAGACAGTGGATTGGGCGCTTTATAAGCCTCATGTATCAATATCATCATTATTAACATCATAATGTTACTGTCATTAGTAGTAGTAGTAGTAGTAGTAGTAGTAGTAGTAGTAGAAGTAGTAGTAGTAGTAGTAGTAATAGTAGAAGTAGTAGTAGTAGTAGTAGTAGTAGTAGTAGTAGTAGTAGTAGTAGTAGTAGTAGTAGTAGTAGTAGTAGAAGTAGTAGTTGTTGTAGTAGTAGTAGTAGTAGTAGTAGTAGTAGTAGTAGTAGTAGTAGTAGTAGTAGTAGTAGTAGTAGTAGGAGTAGTAGTAGTAGAAGTAGTAGTAGTAGTAGTAGTAGTAGTAGTAGTAGTAGTAGTAGTAGTAGTAGTAGTAGTAGTAGTAGTAGTAGTAGTAGTATAAATTTGATTTGCGTTGCGACCACCAAGAGCAGTGGCAAAGCATTGTGAAGCTGCAGTGCAATTCCAATGGGGGGCCGCAACCCCCATGGAGATCTCTATCATCAAACCAGGGCTACAGGAGTTTCGCACCGTCCCCCCCCCCCCCTCACTCTCTCCCTTATCCTCCACCCCTTACTCCTCCCTTATTTTCTTTATTTTCTTCTACATGTCTCCCTCTCTCCTCCCAGTATTCTCTCATTCATTTACTTTGCCCTATGTTCGCGTCATTCAATTTTACCAGACTCTTCAAAATACCTGTAATGTGATGTATCAACTATAGAACCCTCTCAGTTTCCCAAGCACCTGCTAAATCTTCTCCCGGTCCCTTGACATGCTGGATAATCTCATAACACAATCTATTATTAAGTATATAATATTATAAGTACCCGAATCAAGGGGCATGAAATCGAAACATAAAGGGATTAACGAAAGCTATGCAGAGAAATTTAACACTAGTCTAGAAGACTGGTTTTCACATAATAGGTGAAAAATGTAGGCATGGTTCTGAGATTTTATCGAAGAAAATCCCTAAACGCTGGAGCAAACACAACGTTAACTCACAATAAGCATTAGCATGATAAGTAGCAAGCACATGCAACTGTAGAATAAACACATTTTAGTAAACTAGTAATCAGCATTATTCATGTTAAGAGATTAAAGATGTTCAAGGCGGCACAGGAGGATCGCTTGATGTCAGAGCAAATAAAAACACAGGCTCACCATCAGGTTTCCACAAAATGGATAAAATAATACAGTCGAATGTAGGTCATACGTTGCCATGGTAACGTTAAATGAAAGCACGAAATTCTACGCCACTTGTCGTGTAATACTATAAGGCTTTGTTTATTGTTTTGCAATTTTAGCCCTTGGTAGGCCTATATTAAAAATGCAGATAAAAGTGTACGTATACACATACCATCCCTTTAAAAAATAATTTGCGCAAACAAACTGGTTGCTCCCCATTTATAGCCTAATATATTCAAGCGGGAAAATGTATTCCTACTTAAAAACTTTTGAAAAAAAAACATGAAAAAAATAAAATGAAAGAGAAGTTAGAGAAAGATAGTGACTTTCCAGCTATCGCATCCCTTCTAAAGTATAATCACAAATATTTTTTAGGCAAATGAGAGTGGATTATAATGGTTAGCTTTTGCAAAATAATGATAATGCAAACGTCAAACCGTTGGAAGATTCCCGTGCCATCCCAGACAGAACAGTCGGAAGCATACACAACACAGCTTTGGGGAAATAACACTATTAGTAGCAATTCTTTAGTTATAAAAACAGAGCATATAACAAGTATGAAAGAAAACTTTTTAAGATTTGACAAAAAATGCATTGAGCTTTCAAGCTCATAGACATGATAGAGAAGGGCTCACTTCGGCTATATGAAGACGTACTAAGTTTCAAGAATTGCTCTCCAGCCTCCTCTTGAATCAAATGATGTCACATGACGTCACAAAGATACAACATGACCTACGAGATGTCCTGTTTTGCAAAATTCTAGTATAGCCAACTAAGTAGGGATCCCAAACACAAATCTTTGTCCCAAATCAACAGGAATGTCGAAAATCCGCAACTTTTTCCCCCATTTTCAACGTTTCCTCCCTCACACCCCAAGGATCCTTACCTGGATCGGGTTGCTCCTGATTTCCTACGAGGAGGTTACGGGTTTCCTCGCCAGCTAGGATCCGCTCAAACTGGGTGGTTCAAGTCACTGAGGGACGAGTGAATACGAGCATCTAATGATGATGTGGATGAGTGTGCACGAGAGGTCGAATGACGTTGGGGGAGATCTACAGAGGAAGATGCCAGGGATGACATCACCGAATAATCCCGCTCTCTTCCCTCCTAGCTCTCTGACGTATAATGAACAATCCTGAGTTAGTGAACTCGTTTTGTCATCTTCCGAACACTCACTCAATCACGGCTCCAAAGAAAGTACTATATAAAGCCCTTTCCTTCACACCAGTTACATACCGTGCATGTTCAATCCCGGGTACAATAAACTTTCTTTGAATATGAATACGAGGTTGTATTAAGTCAACAGACCAATTCTGTATTGGTTCAACGTTCAACGGACGAAGGTTGTATACCACGGTGTACAGAGAGACCACTCCTCGGTGTTTTGATTAACAGTTGAATGAAAGACGTTTTGTCGTTCACCTTGCAGAATAAAATGTCAAAACTCAGCCATCTAGAAATAATTGGCTCTCTCGTTAGATGCAAATAATGAGGCTTTGTGCGCTTTTTGATACTACAAGCTGGCTTATGATCAACATGCGAGATCCACACCAAATAACGACGCGATGTAAAAAAAAATATAATTTAAAAAGATTGTAAGTCAATTATTAATGCAACACTAAACATTTCATCAAAATAGGATTTGAAATAAGAAAGACCTTGGACTTTTTGCATAAAACTTTTGCCATAGAAAAATCTGGCAATTTTTTTGCCAGAGTTTTTTAATGTGTAATTTTCAATGGCATAAGTTTGTTTGCCAGAGTGTTTTTTTTTTATTTGCCAGAGTTTTTCATGGCGAAAAGTTTTATGCAACGGATCCCTTAGTTTTTTTCAACTTCAAGTGTCACCTTTTTCTCAAATATATTTCTGCAGTGGCATAATGAGCCACAAAAATTGAGGGGGCTCGATATGGCGTATTGCCTAAAATGATTTGAAGTTGCGAACTTGCAAAAATTTCGACATTTTTCATTACAAAAGTCACAAAGTTTGTAATAGATTTTGACATAATATTCAGAAAATAATATCATATATTTCACCCTATCCCTCCCCCCCCCCCATATGTATGTCAGTGCATTCCTGGCCTGTATAATGTGGAAGCCAGTGGCATCATACACTCATTTCGCATCCTGCATGCCCCCTCCATAAACAACACAAAATATTTTTTTTATATAGATTCATCTTATTTCATATCCTTCATTTACCTGCTTTATTGCCGTCATGGCCATGAAGTATGAAATACCATTCACATCGATATGAGATTAACCTAATTTTCCTCTTTTTCCCCTCTTATCACTTTAGGGTATAAAGGATGCATATAAAAAGATCATGTACAAGAATGACAATAGTTTGCTTTTCAAAGACATCACACTCACGGCACGAGTTAACCATTTGCTAACTCGAATCGACTGGTCACCCATGTGCAAACTCTGTTGGAGATGTAAGTAAAATTCAGTGGTAGACGGGTTAAAGTAAGCTAATGGATCATTCAATCTCCAAAACGTCAAGCACATCAACTCCAGGGCCATAATATTGATTTAGTTCGTTAACAATGCAAAGAAAGCCAACAATAGCAGGGATCAACTTCAAAGGAAATGGGCGGACAAGCCTCGGTGAAAAGGTGATCACTTCATTTATATTTGAAATTGCATTCCAAACTCCTGAGGGGATTTGAAAAAAGATCGGAATTTCTAATAACGATGTATGAAAAGAACCAATGCTTATAATTATCAAAGTGCAACCCGTAGAAAGGGGGATGGAAATGCACTCCTTCCTCGAAGAAACACAAAACCTCGTTGAGGTCCGCCCGCTTAGCGGGCCTGTCTACATCAAGATTCAGTGTATGCACATGAATTTAAAAAATACCATTTTCGTATCGTTTTTGTATGGGCTTTTTATGAAATGGGACAAGTTTATTTTCTAGGGATGCTGGGGCAAAGAAAGTTCACGCATATAGTTATTAACACTCTAAATGCAAGGGAGATGGTCTGGTCCCTGAGTCGCACTCCTCTTGGAGTGGGTCAGGGCAGTCACTTAGGGGTGGGTTTTGTGTCTTTGGAATGCATTGTGGTTCCTTCTGGAGTGAAAATGTAAATATATATATATATATATATATATATATATATATATATATATATATATATATTTATATATATTTATATAAGAAAAAAATATACGCTGTTCGCTCCAGAGGGAGCTGCAGCTATGGCGCGCTCTCGGGATATGAATCCCGCTTCTGGAGTGACTGATAGGATGCCGGAGTGGCTCTTTTGCATTGAAGATTCAGGTGCGCAAGTTAGATCACGGTTGAGGTACAGAATGTAGATTGAAATGGAGGGTAGGCTGGGGTTTAGGGGAGGGAAGCAGGCCGCGCTTCCTGGGCTTGGATGGGATATGGGGGGGCAGTTGGGATGGGAGGGTGTTTGACTTTTAATGCTCATTCAGTTCAATTGCGTCGCTGTAAATTCTTTTTTGTAATATCTCTATTCTATTTTTATTTTCTACAGGCTTTGTTCTAGATGATTTGAATGTTATACTTTGTATTTTTTGGTACATTTTTGTATTATGAATAATTATTTGACTTTGTGAACAGTGTTTTGTTGATATACTATTACTTTTATGATTTGAACTGAATGATTTTAATAAATACTATTACAGAACAAAACAAAATCCCCCCACGGGAAAAAAAAAATATATATATATATTAGTAGTGGTAGTAGTAGAAGTAGTAGTAGTAGTAGTAGTAGTAGTAGTAGTAGTAGTAGTAGTAGTAGTATAGCAGTAGCAGCAGCAGCAGTAGTAGTAGTATATTAGTAGTAGTATGTGTAGTAAACTGGGCTTGGGTGGTAGTATGGGTTGGGGGTTGGGTACTCAGTCAGGAAAACCATAGAACCATAGACAAGAAGTAGGGGTGGGTCAGCCATTTATTGACAGCCGGTGGATCATGCAAAAACAGGGAAAACAAACCCCTGTAAATAAGGGAACAATGAATATAAAAAATTAATCAATACTGATCCAAGATCACATGATTATCATATCATATCTTGATAAATGGTATATTACTAATCGTTAAATTCTATTTCATTAATCAATTGCATGATTATGGATTTAATTCAATAACAATTTAATTCAAGTACCAGTAGAAATTATACAACATAAGTTGTATGTAAGTATAAATAATTCATTTCTTGCTCATAAGGCTATCACATTACTAAGAAGAATTATTGATCACTTTTCAATGAAGTCTTATGTTCACAAAAATATATTCCAATTAAACAATGATAATAATAATAATGTAGCATTGATTTTAAATCATTCTTTTTAAGCACATTGTATCATAGCATTTGAACAGTTATTACCTTAATTATTATACATGTAAATCATAACAAAATAACCATAACTTGGCCATCCTGACTAACTCACCCTACTATAGGCCAAGAGAAAACAAGGGTACATCCACCAATCACCCTCTGGAGACCTCACTCGGCATCACTCATACATGGTAGTACGTCAAATGAAATTCCCTAAAAATTGACATAACAAAATTAGCTAGTATGGTTCCTTAAAACTCATCTAATTCAATTGAGTCTGAATTTCCAAGACTACTAATACCACTCGGCAATTATAATCAAAATAAACAAAGTTCATTCACTCTCTACGTACGGCGAAGGGGGGTATACAAAACTGATCATGGCAAAGTACTGACAAGAATATCAACTTCGTCTAATGTACTCGATCTCATCATAGAAAAGAACATAATATAATTTCATTTTATAAGCAGATCATAAGAAATCTTCACCTTGTAATGTGAAATTGACTATAACAATAACATGAAGCATATAACGATCATGTACCAGATATACAAAATTGAATTTACATATTCAACCCTACTCACTGTGATAATTGTTTTCTTAAGAATAATATCAACGTAGTCAAAATCTTAGCTGCTAAATTGATAAAACGATATAACTTAGAATCAAACTTACATGCCTCCTTGTCGAACTTGACTTGGAAGAACGAACATAGTACCCCTAACGTACACTGTCGTCACAAATCGCTTTCTGATTTATCCTACCGCCGTAACAACATAAACGCTTATTCTTTGGCGACAACTACACTTGAACGCTATCTGATGTAAATATCCCTCCACAACATCACAAATATTTGACATATCACTAGATTCAGTATAAATGAAAAGTATAATGAAAACAACTATGAATTTAACATAAACATCATTCACATCATGAATTTATGAGAATAATCAGCTATAAATCTGTGGAACTACTTTCACTTCTTTGAGTAATAACATCATTGACGTTACGTAACAGGTGAGTAACCAACGGAACATATCGACCAAAAAGAAATACAGTTTCGCTTTAAATTCTCGTATGGTGTCTCCGCTAAAAAAATGATTTTGCAATAAAATTCAATTTACCACAATCCATCCTGACAGAATAACATTTTTTCCATATTACAAATAATATTCATTCTATTAGAATTATTTTTTCAATTCTTCAAATAGACATACACTTTTTACAAAATTGCATTTTTAACAGATATATCATGTAAAATGCTCATATTATTAAATATTTAAATCTATACCTATACTTCAAGCAAAACAATCCTCATCTGAGTAGTTTTAATATCTCCAAAATGAAAAAATGTAAATATCCAACATCATGGAAAGAAAAATGACAGAAGAGAAATAGGAAAAATCATCTCACTGCCGTCCTGGGCAGGTTATAAGGGTTACTATGCATTCCCTTGGTTACTCTTGTCGAGCGTCGTAGTTGCCTCTGACCTACTTCCTCCCGTACTGGAAGTCTATCATTGAAGTTAGGGAGCATGATATGATTTTCGTCATCTTCATCATTACTAGAGGTGTCTGACATTTCATCATCTTCTACTGGAGGCCATAATTCTGGTGGATCCCCTTCTTCTTCAGGTTCTCTCGGGTACTCCAATAGATATTTCTTGTTTACTGTCTGTACTTTGCCTCCATGTAAAGGCCTGATGCTACAAACATCCTCTTCAGGATTGATCCAAACTACGACATACTTGTCTGTATGATAATGATCAGCTAGTTTATGTCTTCCCTTGAATGCGGTCCTTCGCAATAATACATGTTGCCCAATCGTGATCTTCTTTTCCTTCAGCCCAAGATCATGTCTACTCTTGTTATACTCTGCTACCTTCTTCGTGTTGCTCTCTACTATTGCATTCATCTTAGTAAGAGCATCAGCTTGAGCTGCAACATAGTCTTGATCCCAGTCCCCTTGCTGCTGAGATAAGAGCTGATCAAGAGGTATTGATGGGACCCTCCCATACATCAGTCGGTAAGGTGAGTAACCAGTAACTCGGTGTGGTGTACTATTATATATGTACACCAAATGGAATAACATCTCTGGCCAGTGTCTGCGCTCACTAGGTTCCATCGACCTAATCATAGTACACAAGGTGCGATTGAAACGCTCAATTTGCCCGTTTCCCTCTGGGTGGTAGGGGGTGGTTCTGGACTTGCTGATATTGTACAACTTACATAACTCCTGTATCAATTTCCCTTCAAAGTCCCTGCCTTGGTCAGAGTGTATTCTCTGTGGTATACCATAATGTGAGAACCATGAGTCACGAAGCACTCTTGCTACTGTCACCGCTGTTTGGTCCTTACACGCAACAGCTTGGGCGTACTTCGTGTAAACATCAGACATGACTAAGATATCTTCATAGCCTCCTCTCCCCTTGTCAACCTTCAAGAAATCTATGGCCAACACTTCCAATGGTCTGAAAGCTATAAGATGCCTCATGGGTGTCTTCACTGTTGGTGATGGAGCTTTGGCCACATTACAATTCAAGCAGTTCCTCACATGACGTCTAACATCACCATGTAGACCAGGCCAGAAGCACCGTTCACGCAACAGGCTCAAGGTTCGTGTCACTCCTTGGTGTCCCCATCTGTCATGAACGGATTCAAGAATTGTCTTCCGAAGCTTTTCAGGAACTAACAATTGTAAGACGTTCTTCCCCATCACTTGGACCTGTCGATATAGTACTCCTTTCTTCTCAGTCAAACTTGTCCACTCTTTCAGCCAACTTCGCACCTCTTTATTATCCTCAGAGATCACTTGACCTGGTTGCCATCCTTTCCGATAACAGTCCCAAATCACCCCAAGTGATTCATCCTGCTCTTGGAGTTTCTTCAGTTCTTCGAGGCTGAATAAACCAAAAACATCGGTTTTCTTAGCTTCCAGTCCATCTAAATTAACTCCAATAGGTAGTTTGAGATTGCGACCATCCAGGCAAGTTTGGATTCGGCTATCAATATCTGGTCCGTCAACCGCATCACTCACTGGAGCCTCATTATTAACTGCGCCAGGCTCAACTTCTATATCAGTGACCATGACTTCCACTGTATTGTTCTGTTCTTGTAGTACTATTTCACTCTTTCTTTCAATCCTTGTAGCAGATGCCAGTGTCGTATTGGGCTCAATGACAAGTTGCTGCTCACTCCGGTTGGCTACTGTCACATGAAGTCTTTCTCCCTTCACCTGAGTGCAACCATCAAAAAGGTCAATCGAATTCAGTTTTGGACTGTCTTCTGACTCATCGCGTATAACTTGGACGAGAACATCTCGACCATCCCACTGGGCAGCATTGTCCACGTGACACTCTAATCTCCTGACAGTGAGCGGTGGTATCACCTCATCGTTATCTCCTGTCTTCAGCACAGTTGAAGTCTCCGGGTTCGACACAGGCTTAGGAAATGCCTTTAAGACCTCCGCAACCATCTGCCAGGCAGTTTTTCCACTCTGAGACTCATCATCTCCCACAAAGCTATAAAGAGCATTGGAGCCTAATAAAACTGGGTATTCCTTTCTCTTACTAGGGACTACATCCTTAATCACAAGAAATCCTACTTCGTCAGTCTTCCCATTGGCTGTAACTGGTGCCCTGAAGTAACCTACGATTGGGACGGCTCCTGAGATGCCAGTCACTCTTAAACCGCTACCAGTGCCTTCGAGATCCCCAATGATCCCCTCTAAATATCTCTCGTAGTAACTCAGTGGAACCAGACTCGATTCGGCACCTGTGTCTAGAATACATCCAGTCTCTACTCCAGCTATCTTGACTATGGCTTTTGGACTTTCTGATACCAGCGATGAAAGATAATTTGAAGGGTTGGATACTGCGAGGACTTCAGCGGATCCTTCACTCGGTTGATTTCCAGGATTACCCCTCACCGTTTCCATAACCTCTGGACAATCTTTCTTGAAGTGACCTGGCTTGTCACAGCCATAACATCTAGGTGGTTTAGCACAATTTTTCTGTACATGGCCCTTCTGTTTGCAATTAAAGCAATGTAACTCTCCTTTCTTCTTTGGCCTTTGTCGAAGATGAGGGGGGAGCTGTAGGGCCTGAATTTCCTTGACAACTTCACTAAGTCCCTCTTTAAGAAGAGATATTTCCTCCCTCATTGTTTTTATCTCAGCTGTCTCAGAAGATGCTTCGACCCTAGCAGTCTCTACTTCACATTCTCTCACCCTAGGTCTTGGGATCGTATCTGTGTCTTGAAATAAATTCAGGACTTCTTCTCTCATCGTCAGGAATGTCCCAGATCCGCTAGAAATTAGGATCTCCTCAGCTCTCTCTGGATCTGTTTGTCCCGCACCCCTCTCACGAATTTTTCCTTGAGGGTCATGTCTCTCAATCTTTGCAGAGCTTCCTTCTCAGGTATGGAAGCGGCTGCTTCCATCCTATCATGCAAACGGATGAGAACACTACTGAAATCCGCAAGTGATTCTCCGTCAAGTTGGACACGGCTGTGAAGTTCACTACTCAAGCTTTGGACACTCTCTCTTAAGCCAAACCGAGTCATCAGAACCCTTCTCAGGCCGGTCGGATCCTCACGAAGGCTTGCCTCCCTACACATGATTTCATCCTTGGCAGGACCACTTAGATGAGTCACAAGAACTTGTGCTTTCTCTCTCTCCGATAACTGGTAATATTGGCAGTATTCATCGAACTCATCAAACCATTCACGTACAGTCAAATCACCAGGTTTCTGTGGAGTACCCTTAAACTTAGGCAACTTCATCGAGGGCATTGACCTAGCCATAGACATACTTCGAAACGCGCCAGTCATAGAAGCAATCATGTCTTCGAGGCTAGTGCTAGGGGTCGCACCAGCCCCAGTCCCAACATTACCTCCAGGCATCCTGCTGGTTTATTTGGGGAAAGAAATCTATGACAATTCTGAAACAATACAACTTCTTACAGCATATAGTTACTATTTCTTAACTTGTTTCAATTATTTCAACCAAATTACCTTTCAACCTTAATATATCTTATATCTAATTGCGTCTTCTTATCCTCTTGACCTGCTGGCGTCCTCTGACGTAGTAGGGGGTTGCATCAATCTCAAACCGGTGATCCCACTCCTGACACCATTGTAGTAAACTGGGCTTGGGTGGTAGTATGGGTTGGGGGTTGGGTACTCAGTCAGGAAAACCATAGAACCATAGACAAGAAGTAGGGGTGGGTCAGCCATTTATTGACAGCCGGTGGATCATGCAAAAACAGGGAAAACAAACCCCTGTAAATAAGGGAACAATGAATATAAAAAATTAATCAATACTGATCCAAGATCACATGATTATCATATCATATCTTGATAAATGGTATATTACTAATCGTTAAATTCTATTTCATTAATCAATTGCATGATTATGGATTTAATTCAATAACAATTTAATTCAAGTACCAGTAGAAATTATACAACATAAGTTGTATGTAAGTATAAATAATTCATTTCTTGCTCATAAGGCTATCACATTACTAAGAAGAATTATTGATCACTTTTCAATGAAGTCTTATGTTCACAAAAATATATTCCAATTAAACAATGATAATAATAATAATGTAGCATTGATTTTAAATCATTCTTTTTAAGCACATTGTATCATAGCATTTGAACAGTTATTGCCTTAATTATTATACATGTAAATCATAACAAAATAACCATAACTTGGCCATCCTGACTAACTCACCCTACTATAGGCCAAGAGAAAACAAGGGTACATCCACCAATCACCCTCTGGAGACCTCACTCGGCATCACTCATACATGGTAGTACGTCAAATGAAATTCCCTAAAAATTGACATAACAAAATTAGCTAGTATGGTTCCTTAAAACTCATCTAATTCAATTGAGTCTGAATTTCCAAGACTACTAATACCACTCGGCAATTATAATCAAAATAAACAAAGTTCATTCACTTTCTATGTACGGCGAAGGGGGGGGGTATACAAAACTGATCATGGCAAAGTACTGACAAGAATATCAACTTCGTCTAATGTACTCGATCTCATCATAGAAAAGAACATAATATAATTTCATTTTATAAGCAGATCATAAGAAATCTTCACCTTGTAATGTGAAATTGACTATAACAATAACATGAAGCATATAACGATCATGTACCAGATATACAAAATTGAATTTAAATATTCAACCCTACTCACTGTGATAATTGTTTTCTTAAGAATAATATCAACGTAGTCAAAATCTTAGCTGCTAAATTGATAAAACGATATAACTTAGAATCAAACTTACATGCCTCCTTGTCGAACTTGACTTGGAAGAACGAACATAGTACCCCTAACGTACACTGTCGTCACAAATCGCTTTCTGATTTATCCTACCGCCGTAACAACATAAACGCTTATTCTTTGGCGACAACTACACTTGAACGCTATCTGATGTAAATATCCCTCCACAACATCACAAATATTTGACATATCACTAGATTCAGTATAAATGAAAAGTATAATGAAAACAACTAAGAATTTAACATAAACATCATTCACATCATGAATTTATGAGAATAATCAGCTATAAATCTGAGGAACTACTTTCACTTCTTTGAGTAATAACATCATTGACGTTACGTAACAGGTGAGTAACCAACGGAACATATCGACCAAAAAGAAATACACTTTCGCTTTAAATTCTCGTATGGTGTCTCCGCTAAAAAAATGATTTTGCAATAAAATTCAATTTACCACAGTATTATATTAGTAGTAGTATATTAGTAGTAGTAGTAGTAGTAGTAGTAGTAGTAGTAGTAGTAGTAGTAGTAGTAGTGCAAAACACCATGGCCGTAAGAGTACTCGACATAGGAGCAATAAACAAACAAGTAGAAACTAACAGTATAACTTCATACTGTTTCGAAGGAATAGATCTTTAGTTCATGCGGTCATACTAATTTCCACTTGTTTGTTCCTTCTGTATGTGGAGGTGTCATGGTCGAGTGGTTAACACTCTTGTCTTTCAATCTAAAGGACGTATGTTCGATTCCAATTTCGTAAGTTCGTTCAGCAATAAATTTACCCACATTGTGCTACACACAACCCAGGTGCAGAAAATGGGTACCAGCAGAAATGCTTTAAAAAATGCCTCAAAAATCTGTGCGCACCGGAATCGAACCGGAATCGAAAATTGAACCCCTGATTTGGGGTGCAAAAATGAAACCCAACCGCAGGGTTCAATGAACCCCAGCCGCGGGTTCAATTTTTTTTAAAATTTAGGGGTGCAGTTTTGAACCCGCAGGGTGCAAAATGAACCCCAACAGCAGGGTTCAATTTTTGAACCCCAAATCAGGGGTTCAATTTTTGAACCCATATAGGGTGCTGATTTTGCATCAACCTTTCGGGGTTCAATTTTGAACCTTTATTTCCTAGTGTGTAGTCGGGGTATTTATAGGAGCGCCTTGAGCTCCTATAGCAGGGTGGATAAGTGTGCTGTACAAATCCCTGATAATACCCATGCTATCAAAGTAGGCCAAACACTATTTCAAAATGTATCGGCCTAGACACAAAGAAATAAAGGTTCGAAATTGAACCGGTTAAAAAATTGAACCCCTGATTTTCCTAGGGTTTCAATTTTAAAATTTAGGGGTGCAGTTTTAAACCCGCAGGGTGCAAAAAATTAATGACCCCCAACCGCAGGGTTCAATTTTTGAACCCATAGGGTGCTGATTTTGCATCATCCTTTCGGGGTTCAATTTTGAACCTTTATTTCTTAGTGTGTAGTCGGGGTAATGTAGGAGTGCCTAGAGCACCTAGCAGGGTGGATAAGTGTGCTATGCAAATCCTTGATAATACCCATGCTATCAATGTAGGCCAAACACTATTTCAAAATGTATCGGCCTAATAATGATGTAGCTTCACAAAAATAAAACGTGCCCATGTCGGCATCAATAGCCATGCCAGGAATCGAACGCCAAACTTTCATGGTGTGGTCGGGCGCCTTCGAATCGGACCATTTTGCCTGGGCATCAGCCCCCTCGGCCCCCTTGGCTATGCTTTCGATCAAATTTACATTGCTCGCATTGGACTACTGGACTATTGGATTACTTCTTGACTGATATTCCTACACTAAATTATTGATTGTAGATAATTGAACAGCAAATAAAGTACATGTAAATAATACTGATTACTTACCCTCACAAACTAAAGCAAAGACTGGTGCCTAGAGTCTATTTTTCGCTTGACGAATTCCGGTCTCTCAAACAATTATTCTGTCCTTATGCATGGTTTATATCCATTTCCCGCTTTATAGGATTCCTCATCTTTCTCCATTTTTCTCAATATCTCCCAGGCGTGCAATAACTCTCCATCATTCTATCAAATCATACCACGTATACCTTACACCAGATCTCGACAGGACTTGTTTGTATAAGAGTCTCCAGGCGACCGAGATGTCCTCAGATATTAAGGTCAAAGACGGATCGAATCGCACCCTTCCAAGGTCAGAGGGCAACGTCTTCAAAATTGTCCCCTAAACGCCTTGGAATGGAAGTGTTCCTAGCGTATTGGGTTCAGCCATCTCATTGACGAGAACGCAAAGCGACGTCAAACTCGGGCCATTTGCATTGGGATAGTTTTATCATGGACCTAGTCCATGGTTTTATGAACATTATATCGCGTCCTCAAGGACATCCACCGCTCAGCTGAAATGTCATTTACTGAAATATTATCACACTCAGTCAGTGCAAAGTTTAGTTCAAGTTTGACTGTTATAACACGTCTAGTTGGACCCCCCCCCCCTCCCTCCCCCTCCGGCCCGCCCCCACCCAGTTGTTCTGCTTCCGTGCACCCTTGTCATCATGCAAAGGTTCCGTGGAAAACTTGTTCCCAAATTATAATCATGTGACAGATTTGGATGACGATGTAGACGGAATTAACTTCATCCCCGTCGATCTATCTTCGACAATTTTACGTAAAACGATAAATCAATAATATATGAATAAATAATTGAAAATCAGAATGGAAGTAGGCCTATATAAAACCACCTTGGTCTGAGTTTCTGACTCTCGAGTTGCATGCATGGCCGAACCAGATTTTTTTGCTGGGGGGAGGCGGGGGGCAGGATGCGTATTTTTTTTTAACAAACTCGAAAGGGGGGAGCAAAGCAACCGAGCTTGTCATTGGGAAACTCCTGCATTTTGTGAAGTGAAATTAAAGGATTTCGTGCATACTTTTGGTGAATTCGTGAAAATTTTCAGTATAAAAATGTAAGTTTTCAAAATTACTGGGTGCCACTGCCCGTCGCTGCGTATGACCATGTCGCCTTGCATGTAATCCGTTCAAGAAGTCCTATAAATTCTGAGTATTTAAATTCGTTTTATTTTCTGAAAAAAAATAATGTCGATCAGATTACCAGAGCTGTCTGCCAACTTCAAAATAGATAAGGTTCTTCGATTCTTTAAGCATAAATCTCAGTATTTGTGGGATATATATATATATATATATATATATATTTATATATTGATTCAAATTATGAACAATGATACCATTATCTATGCTAAAGGGAAACTGTTTCACAAGCCTTGCTTTTATAAGTTTTCCTCCACATGACAGCTTGTATGGTATCTGCCTTCACAAAATAATGTATTGTATTGTTATTTTCAGTGTAATGTAAATTGTACCTTTTCCATAAAGATGTTGAGATGTACAAAATGTATCTTCTATCCTGCTATTGTGGAAATAAATGAAAGGAAATGAAATAAATGAATAAAAGTAATGATAAAACTGTTACAAATTTTACCTTCTGAAAAAAAATAATTTCGATCAGATTACCAGAGCTGTCTGCCAACTTCAAAATAGATAAGGTTCTTCGTCTGTTCAAGCATAAATCTCAGTATTTATGGGATATATATATTGATTCAAATTATGAACAATGATACCATTATCTATGCTAAAGGGAAACTGTTTCACAAGCCTTGCTTTTATAAGTTTTCCTCCACATGACAGCTTGTATGGTATCTGCTTTAACAAATGTATTGTATTTTTATTTTCAGTATAATGTAAATATTGTACCTTTTCCATAAAGATGTTGAGATGTACAAAATGTATCTACTATCCTGCTATTGTGGAAATAAATGAAAGGAAATGAAATAAATGAATAAAAGTAATGATAAAACTGTTACAAATTTTACCTTCCTCTAAAGAGACATAGGATGATAAGTAGATCTTCAAATTGAAAAATTCCGCAAAGTAAATAACCGTGACTTTTCAATCAACGCCAAATAAAATTTGTATTGAATGGGGATTTATCTCGGGTTCGACCTAACAAAGTGATGTTGATGTTTATAATGGTGTTAATATCCCCCTTTTCTTTCTTCTTCCCCTCCTTCTCCTTCTCCCTCCCCTCCCACCCCCCCCCCCCCCTCTCCCCATCTCTCCCTCTCTCCCTGTCATATACCAGTTCATTTTATTTTGATTATCATCCTTTATGTTTGGATTTGAAATCAATAAAAATAAACTTGAAACCTATACCGTTCGGAGTTATACGAAGTATTTCGTATACTATACCATATAGGAACTACTATACCATAGACATGATAGAGGAATCGTAATTAGAAAGAAAAAAAATGTTTTCAAAGGTTTCATCGAAAACCTTAATGAGATATATTATTCCATGTATGAAGACTCAAAAGCTTTGGTTCTACAATATTATGTAATATATATATATTTAGAATAAACAATGTTCCATAGCAACGCAGGGTATGCGATAATGTATTTTGTTAAAGGACAAGTCCACCCGAACAGAAAGTTGATTTGAATAAAAAGTGAAAAGTCCAACAAGCATAGCATTTAAATATCATCAAAATCGGAAATAATAAAATTTTAAAGTTTCGCTTGATTTCACAAAACATGAACAAAACATGCATAAAATACGCAAATGAGGAGAATGATGACGTCATCCACTCACTATTTCTTTTGTATTTTATTATATGAAATATCTTAATTTTCTCCTCGTTGTCAAGTGAAACAACAAGTAATCCTTCCTGAACATATGGAATTAGCATTGTTAATACTATATGGCTCAGTCAAATTGGTCCTTGTTGTCAAATCTGTACTAAAAAAATGAAATTGTATAATTCAAACAATAAAATCGAAATAGTGAGTAAGCGACATCATCGTCTGTCTCATTTGCATGTCACTGAGTTGTGCATATCACTGTTTTGTGAAAAATAAGCCTAATTCTGTCATAACTTTCTTATTTAACAAGCGATTTTGATGAAATTTTCAGCGTTATGCTTGTTTCATATTACTCTATTTATTCAAATAACGTTTTTCTGAGATGGACGTGACCTCTAAAGAGTATATGTGTGATATCATGATAATTAAACTGAGTTTTATGGAATGTTGGGTCCCGCTTCTCAGGAACCGTCATATTAGTCTAACTTCTTGACCAAAACGGAGATAGTGAGCCATTACTGTCCGCTAGCCGTTTCACGAAGCCCTCTTTGCATTTTTGTCTTTCTTTTTTTTTAACACAATTTTGCAATTTTATCACGGTTATGCTTTTTGAAAAATATGAAATATTGTGATCAGGGGGATCCTGTGGGCCACGAGCCCCCCCCCCCCCCCCTCACCCGGAAAAAAAATCAGAATATCAATAATTTTCAGCTCTCGCTTCACGATCGCATTATTAGGATCATAACCCATCTTACTAATAGTTTACAAAATATTTATAGAGTGTCCCGTTTTTAGGTCTAAAATCTCAATTTTTTCCCGCTCTCACTTCGCGCTCTCATTATTGTTTAGATCTATATATCTATCTCTATCATGATTACAAAAAGTGCTTAAAATTACCCTTTTTCAATGTCAAAAATTGTCAGCTCGCGCATTGCGCTCTCATTGTTGACATTATGTTTGGTCTTCATGGTTCACTGCAAACAATCTTTAACGGGTCCCTTTTCGATCAGACCAGAACGTTCATTGTTATTTTTTTATTAAAGGCATGGTCACACCGCCCGAGCGTTGTTGGAGCGGTCGTGGAGCGGTAGGGAAAGAGGGCCGAATTTCGCTCACAAAATTGGGGAAAAAACCGAGAAAAAAACAAAACAAAAAAAACAATCGAAATCGAAATCGAAAATGGTGAACGGTAGCGAGCGGTGATGATTTTTTTTCTCTCCGCTCCACGACCGCTCCAACAACGCTCGGGCGGTGTGACCATGCCTTTAGTTAAATAATTACACGCATCTTGTTCAGGATCACAAACATTGCACAGGAAAAAAAAAATAATAATAACAATAATAACAAATAGGGCTTATGAGATGATTTCATATTCACGTTGTTTTATAAGAATATAGCTAATAAGTGACTTCTGTGAGGGTCCCTTCAAAGAAACAAACAAAAATCAACTTTGAGATGCCAATGAGGGAAAATAGGGGTAAAACAATTTTGCACCCCCCCCCCCCCCCTTATAGGCGAAAGCTAGATTAGCCCCTGTCAAATACACACATCGAAATAAATTTTTGCTCCCCCTAATTAAAAAGCAAGGACCCCCAATAAAGTGCCCCCCTCCCCACCCTTGGAAAATTCTAGCTACGCCACTGGCAAAGAAAGCTGTGAATCAGAGAAAGTGCTTGGGGAAAATGGGAATATGCCTGTTAGAATTTGTAGTTAAAAAATGATAGGTCTAAACATGAACTAAAATTCCCAAATTGACTATCATAGCGTCAACCGTTGTCATGGCGACAGATATTATATTCACGTCATCATACTCCTATATATCCCATCTCAATGTGAGCGATGTTGGTCATTATACAATTATACAATAAAATACAAAGCAATTTTTCTCTAAGACTTGCTGAAGAAAATAATGAGTTTATGCCGAGGCCCGGGGGCCCGAGGCATCGAATCGGAGGCATCACCCCCGACCCCCCCCCCCCCCCTTCACTATACAAGTTTGCATGGGAGCCTCGGAGTAGGACATGGAGAATATTCAATTCTATGAGATGTATGAATTACTAAAACACAAAATTTTGAATTATGCCATAATTGCTATTCCTATTTTTTATATGATTTTTTTTAGTCATAGCTGTGACGCTGAGAAAATACGACATGCCAATTTCAATCATGAAAAGTACGCCCCCTTTGTTTGACTTTCAATGCGAATCGACTATGCAGACGACGTCGCGACCGGACACCGACAGCACATTTTAGCAGTCGCATTCTATCCTTGACTCTTTCTTGGTGAGTGCTACTCAGCTGCCTCAGACTCGTTAGTGTTGTAAGTAAACTTTATGTTATTATTGAGATCGTATCCAGCATTACCTGTTTGTTTATTGTAAGCCTATTTCCCCCACTATCGTTTATTTTGCATGAGTCTAGTCTGAGAGCTGCAAACGGTACCGTACCCCTAATCATATGTGCATCGCAATAGTTAGCGCGAAAGAGCGGCGAGGTTCAGGCAGAACTGATGGCAGTGTGCCGTTGCTCTCTTGCTTGCCGAGTCGTAACCCTGCCAGGGATTGGATTCCATACAGAGATGCCAAGTTCAAAGACCAGCTATGCGTGAGATTTTCTGTGAATCTGAGTGAGATCACAGACATTGTGTACAATGTATATGGGGATAGGCTGTGGTAGTTGCGTGAGACCACTCACACAACATGCGAGGTTAGTAATACTAACCTCGCACAACGCATGTGGTTTCATAGCACCCATGGGTTCAAAGCATCTCGCGTGCGAAGGAATATCAGTCGAATGCAACGCGACACACACGACACAGTTAAACTTTTCTGGGCTTTTGCCCACATAAAATATTACTTAAAATTTTATATATCACATTCTGCTATGACACTTACCGAATCATTTAGATCCTTCCGTGACTTCTCCTTGAAGTTTCTTTTAAAAAACATGTATATTTTCTTGATCTTTAGTGAAGATTTTACGGAGATGAAAACTGCTCAGCGCGGATATCAATTTTCGCCTAAAGAGGGCGCGCGATTTATATTCATATCAAAGACACGACAAGGGAAAGACTAGGCACCTACACTACTTCTGCACGCAAATCGACGCAAGGAATTACGCGAAGTCCGTGAAGTGTCCAATCTTTTCATTGTATAGACTTTGGGATACCGTATACGTATTATTGACGTTCGTTAATGCTGGTTTCTTTCCAGGCATGTATATTATTTTCATTTTTTTTTATTAGTCATCTTTTTAAATTCATTGCAAATAAGTGTTATCATCACCAATAATAATCTTTAATTATGTTTTTGAAGGTATTTCATTCATTGGTGCCCATAATTAGTAAATTAATCATAAGGATTGCGCATTCAAAGAATTTAGATACAGTTATAAAATTACCGAGGAGCTGAATCAAGTTTGTGAAATTATTAGCGCCACCAACGGGCTTCCTTGTATTTCCGTGGAAGAGACAAGCGAAGTCACTTTCGAGGCCGAGGTAAGCGAAATTTGTTTTTTTTTAATGATTATTATTTTATTATTATTTTCATATTTCTTTAATCTATTGCTACTTACCGGCAAGAGCCCCGGTGCGTAGCGAGAAGGAGTTTCGGCAAATATTACTTCAGCAATGAAGCGATGTTTGCCGACTACTTTGAAATCCAGGGTCAAACACGGTCTATTGTACGAGGTTAGTACATACTAACCTCGTACAATGTGTGAGTGGTTTCATAGTGGACTTTGACGTTTTCATTCATCACACGAATGTGAGGGAATTAGAAACGCCAAACGTTTCAGTATTTCTCCACTAATGATTTCTTTTTAATAAATTTAGTTTAAAAAAACAAAATGAAGTGGAAATTATTTATAAAACTGTTTTTATCGCTTACCTCCAAGTCTCAACCAGGATACTCCATTCGATCCGTCCTTAATACTGCGGTGGAAAGTACGCAAACAACAATCGAAAAGCAATTTTTCGTATCGAACATTCTCAATTCAAGTCGTCAGCGCATAATAGGAAATTGTACCAAAAATCAACAGGTTGCATCTCATGTATATACTTATTGGTAAAGTACGCCATCTTTTGACAAGATGATGATGAAAGTGGATTGAACGAGCAAGAAAATAATGCTGATCGCCTAGAATGCAGCTAGCTTGCAACACCGTAAACAAAGGTACGGTAGGCACTTAAGAACCAAGTTTGAAAGGACACTCGTAAAATTACGTCACTCTCGCGATGAATAATCATTAGATCGTGGTCGTGCGTGTTCAATAAAAACTCTCTGCATGCATGCACTCAGTGTGTATTGAACACGCACGACCACGATCTAATGAATATTCATCGGCGAGAGTGACATAATTTTACTTGGTTCTTAAGTGCCTACCGACTTTGAAATAATATCGCGCACCCTCTTTAGGCAAAAGTTGATATCAACGCTGATCAAGAGGCATCTACGTGAAGATCACGAAAAATGCTCTTATTTTATTCAAAACAACACCAAACAGAATTCAACAAACGATCCATATGGTTCGGTAAGTGTCATAGAATAAATATAATGCTTAGCTACGATGTAAAGTCATAGTTATTTTAGTAAAAAGGGTGTGAAAGATTCGCGTGCACCAGGTGCATATGAATCCTTCACACACGAGACGATTTGAAACCATGAGTGGCGTGAGACAGAGATTTGAGGGGATGAACAAGAGTCCAAAATCATGCTTGAGTCTAGACTTGGTAGCTCTGTACAAACTCATTTTGAGACTTTTAACACAACTGACATTTATCTTATGCACAACTTTAAAATTCAAATGAGGAAACTGTCCTAGGCATTATCGTGGTTTATGTCACCAGTTCATAATTCACTGCCATTTATTTTGTCAACAGCGCGGCAGTGACTTCTTTCCACTCCCATTGCATTGTCATTGACTTTGTATACAACGAGCGCACACACACACAAGAAGAGACTAGAGAGGTGACAAATTTCACCATGAGGCTGAAACTGATGATGATGTCACCCACTCACTATTTTGTATTTCATTATAATCTTATATTTTAAGAAAAATATTAAATAACCCCCAAGTTACAATGAAAAATAAATTGCAACTGTATGGAAATTAGTATTTTAGTCACAAAAGTGATATTTTAATGATTTTTTAAATTGTGTGCTGTATACAGCATTGGCATACCATAGTCCTACCTGTAGATTCCTTACAGGCAGGATGGTAATGAACCCTTGAGTGACCCATGCCATGGGTCTACCACCATGTCATTTGTAGGCAAAATGGAAATATGGCAATCTGGGAGATGTCACTTTATAGTGTACTAAAGTAATACCTCCCTGATTAGATTAAATAAGATTTAGACTGAATTTTAGACCAAATAGAAATTAGACCAAATTGAGAGTAGACCAACTTGGTTAAGCCCATGTGATATTAGATCATCTGAAAAGTAACAGCGTTATTTTTCATAACTTCTTATTTTACATGTACATCTGAGTTTAAAGCAAAGATGCTGATTTATTTGTTAGCTTAGTGGTTACTAATTATGATTCCATCAAAAGTTTACTCGAAAAACATCCCACATCAGGTTTAAAGGCAGTTTTTTATTGAAAATTGAGCCCAATTCGCCCCGCCCACAAAAAATTCAGTCCGATTAATTTGGTTTCGTATATCACGTGACAATTATGACATCAGGGAAGGAAGCTGCTGAGTGTTTTTGACGTTTGGAGCGTGAAGTGCCAATTGTGGTTGCACGTGTGGATTCAAAGTAAATAAATTGAATTGCTGGAATAATATTCAGAACCTGAATCTTCAAAGTCTGAAGAATCAGACGGAGCAGATGACGATGCTGCAGCCATGATCAAAGCCTCATAAAAATCTTTTAAAAATCTGTTAAGGATGAGCTCGGTCGAAACAGCAACTACATGAGGAACATGTACAATAACTAGGGGTCCGGCTGCACAGCTGGGAAAACCTTCCTTAGATGACATCACAATGATTGACGGGTTGATCGGTCGACTCTTTCAAAAATTTTAGTGCAGGGGCCACGGAACGGTTTTCAAAGTGGGGGGCTGACGATGCTAAAAATCACGATCATATGGTCATTTTTGTACACGGTTTTGAAAAAAAGTGGGGGGGCTGAAATCCCCCCCCCCCCCTCCAGTTCCGCGGCCCCTGTAGTGGGTGTTCCCGTTGAAGTTCATTTCCATGGAATAACTCAACACCGGTTCGTCGTACACAGGAGCCGATAGCAAATTCATATTTTTCCAGTAAAACTACCTAATAATAGATATGTATCTAGAATAAGATGGAATTGGTGTCATAGGACCTTCAATGAAATGTTCCATACCATTGTTTTTCCTTTTTTTTTTTTCTTTGAAAAAAGAGTTTTGGTCAGGGTGACTGCTTTCTGTTCTTTCGTCCAGTAATTTGTTGATTAATAAACTAGAAAGAGGTATGATTCTTATACCTCTTCAAGAAGCATTCTTTCTTTTTTCAACAAAGATTATTCATTTCAGCTGGGTATAGCTCTCTTTTATCAGACTGACTGCAGACTACCCTTGCGTATGATTCACTGATGCCTTGCATGGGTGATTTACATCTACAAGCTACTCTACTATTGGGTTTGTTCAAAGATCATCTATTGTTAGTGCCACAGGGCCACAAGATAACATCTTGGGTTGTAGCAGGAGTTGGGTTCACACCTGCCTGACTGGAAATATGAACTTGGTCAGACCTCAGTATACAAGCTGGGTTTTTCATAAAGCTGCTAAATAAGTTAAGAGCGACTGTATGAAAAACTGGTAGTCCTCTCTCGTGGTAAATTCTGTACACCAAAATTTCATTGTCTTTAACGCTCAGATCTAAGAAAGCATCAGCAGTCAATTGTCAAGTGGCTCGTAAGTTACAAACACAGCTTCATGAAATCTCCTTTTTTTTTGCATTCAAACTTCCATAAAACCAAATGAAATGAGGCAGCTACCATAAATTTTTTATTCCATAAGCTTACAAAGAGTCTTTCTCATTCCTGTGGCTCACATGAAAAGCCCCTGATATACATGAGTCGGGTTTGAAGCCGCCTTCAATGCCGGCATTAGTGAGGCTGCTTGTCTTCACACCTGCAATTTGAGTGGTGATGTACACATACGTCAGAAGTTGACTGTTGCCGCCTCAGTTTGGCCAGCATCAGTCTGGCTTTAAAAAAAAGGGGGGTGATTTAAGTCAAGCCACCTCCGATGCCAGCTTCAGTCCACTTTCGGCCAATATTAATTACACTGAATATATCCCAGCAGCCAAGGGGAAGTCCTGCAAAAGCTTTGATCCTTTTATCTGTTTGGGATAATGTCACAAAATTATAGTATTGGGCATACAGAAGAATCTTTTTCTTATTAGGCAGATGTGAAATTACAGGGGTATTTTAAGAGGGGAAAAAGATATCGATCTGTCGAATAGAGAAGGTAGAATGGATGAATATAAGATCAGATAGTGAGAGTGATATTGTCCGTAGTCACTAATGGGCGTATCTAGCTTACTTTCTGTGGCACTTTGCATTCAGACACACTTGAAAACTGAATATATCTGCTTTTTTCTGATCAGGGATTTTACCCTGCAGAACTCTCACAGGTACTAAGTTTTACCCAGGATGTGAAAACAGACTTCCTGTGATATCCCTGAGAGAAAATGCCAGCTAATTAATTTCACACATGTATAATGATATATTGTTTTATTGTCCAACTTAATGGAAATTCATTTTGTTTACATGCAAACATACAAATTACAACACATAAGGAAATATACACATAATCAAGGAGAGACAAATACAAAATATTGGCGTGCACATAATACATATTACATATTCATTCTTATACATAAGTTGATTTAAGAGTCAGATCATTGTTAAAATAAGAACAAGTAGGCATATTCTGTATAATTATCATTATCATCATTTTAGAACTGTAAAATGAGTAAAAGTATTAGGTCATTTTATTTTATTTATTTATTTATTACTTGAAGCGTAATTCACATATAAAAATTTCCGTAGGTTCTCTCCAAAATTCAGATGTTTTTGCAGGGATTTTTGTATCATTTTTCCAAGATTATTGTAATTGTTGTGTGAATCAAAATTACAAGAACTTTCTCACGTTTGATGTGGGTGCTGTGGGCCATAATTTGGTTTGCTCAAGTGAGCCTATGGTTTTGAAAGCATGCATATCATATGCTACTCAGACTGCACTGCACTTGCATCAAATGAAATTAGGCTTGTTCACTCAGGTTGACCCATATGAATATCTCTGAAAGCAGATACGAGCCAATAGCGCCATCTCGAGTCCTCAACTACTAATACCTGGCCAGTTTGGTGACCCATAATGCTAGTGAGATCTAGTAATATAGACCCACTTGAATGATAACATGTTAATTATATACTCTACACATTTATACCGCAATCATTATGTTACCAAGTAGAAAAACAATTACTTTTCCTCTCAAAACATTTTAGTTTCTCTATACAAATACAATTATAGATCAATTTATTCTCTGTAGTTTTAGTAGATGTCTGAAAATGTATAAGCCTTTGTATATTTATAACACACAGGCAATGAGAGACCACACACAGTTCACTTCCCCTTTAAAGATATGGATAGTTTGATGATCAAGTGGGTCTTAAAGCACTTCATATTTGGAGGTGGAATGAGTATATACAAATTTTGTTTAGGATGTAAACCTACATGAATGTATTTTTTGTAATAAAATTTTATTTGGGGAGAATTGAAATGCAATTTTTATTTTATTTTGTAATTTGTATCGATTAATTTTGCAGAGACATTTTTTTTTGCTTGCTGTCTGAACTCCTCTAAATGTGCTTAAAAGTACCATTTAACACTCTTGGAGTACAACACCATTATTTTAAGGAATCACAATTATCACATGCATTGAACTGTTTTTATTGTCTCGCCCACCAGAGGTGAAGGGGAGACTTACATGTAGGGATCCAAATGTCGTCCGTCTGTCACAAACCTAGTGACACATAACTCCACAACCGTAAGTCGCTTTTCAACCAAACTTGAATGGTAGATGGACTTAGGGGACCTGCATGTTATGCTGCACTGGGAGGTCACATGGTAAGGTCAAAGGTAATTTCCAGATCAACGTTAAAGTTTACATGCAAGACTCTATTATGACACCTAACTCTGCAACTGTAAGTCTCTTTTCAACCAAACTTGGATGGTAGATGGACTTGGGGGACCTGCATGTTATGCTGCAGTCGGAGGTCACGGGATAAGGTCAAAGATCATTTTCAGGTTAACGTTAAAGTTTACATGCAAGACTCCCTTATGACACCTAACTTCACAACCGTAAGTCACTTTTCAACCAAACTTGGATGGTAGATGGACTTTGGGGACCTGCATGTTATGCTGCAGTTGGAGGTCACATGGTAAGGTCAAAGGTCATTTTCAGGTCAACATTAAAGTTTGCGTGCAAGGCTCTTATGACAAGTGTTATCATCCCAGTCATTTCACAATTAAGTTTCGATACAATTCTGTTGCGTGCCCTCACAAATCACAATATTTCTGGTCATTTTCACAATTAAGTGGGTGAGACACAAAATCGCTCTTGCCTTGTTCATCTTCTTGAAAGATTGATAGCCCCTATAGCCCTATCAAACATTAAATTGGTAACGCAAGAGGTTTGCTTCAAGACTTTTTCCCCCAGTGGTCTCACAAAACTTTCAAGACCACATTTGCTATAAAGTGCTTCTGACATGTTAAGACCCCAAATATATTTTTTTGAAAAAATGGCACCAAATTTTTGAATGTGCATTTTATCAACACCCCACAAAGGTTTGCTGAAACATTAGAAGTTTAAAAGACTTATTTAGATTTCTTATTTGTAGCCCATTTCTAATTCACACAAATTTATAGCATAATCAGTTCAAATAAAGTATTAAAAAATAGATTTAATGAAATACACCTGTGCAGCTGTGTAGAGATTATTTCCTACCATTGTGCACACTGCGTAGAAGGAAGACCATCTGCTTGTAGACTGTAGGTGACTATCATTTTGCATCAATTGACTATATTCTAATTAATAGCCAATCTTAATTCAACAATCAAAGATTAAATGATTATGTAGAGACCGAGATAAGATCTATCCATGTATTTACATACGTGTAATTAATCAAAGTGCCCAATAATTGGCCTCAAAATCCCCTTCTACTTGCCTTGGATATTTTTGTGCCTTTTTTTTCTCATTTGTTCAGTAGAGAAAAGGATGTCTTGCCCTAATAATCAAAAGCCTGCCAACATGTAGGCCTACACGTAAACCTGTTCAAATATTGCATTGCATAGCATGACCTTGTGTGCAATCTTATCACATTGTCTCTGTCACATCATGTAATTGTCATGCATGATTGGCTTTGCATCGCTTCCACCAGCAGTTCTTTTACAAATCCCTCAATAAAAAAGGACCTTGGGTCATCCAGAGAATAGCTTTTCATATTTTATATTTGACAGATTTTCAAGTTCAGCTGTAAGTCATTACCATACTGTGCAGCCCTCTGTGACTTTATGCCACAATCAATGAATGCTCTCAAATCATCCATTACTTGAATTCATTCATCAGAATTCTCCAGGAGGCACTATGAAATGACAATGGGCTTGATACAAGGCACCGATACCATTGAAATTTTGACCACAAAATAGATAAATGTTTGTACAGTGCACAATATCAATTACGGTACATGTATGAGTATAGAATCAAGTTCGTTTATAAGACACTTTTTGCTAATTCTTCATGATAATTTTTAAAATTTATGGTCACTCCGTCCGTCATATGTTGTGTTGGTGCGAGAACACCCTTAACACCACACTTTGGCACATTTTATATGCGCGCGCAAAAACACCCCTAGCAGCATGCACAAGTGCATTGTGCAAGTGCGTTTTTGCACCGACGTGGTGTGCCAAAATGTTTTGCTAAGGATGTTCTTGCACCAATACAGTGATGTGCAAAATTTGTTCTGTAGCACCATTAAATATATTTCATTTTCGATTACCTGAGCAAATGGCTCAAAAATAACTAGTGTAAACTTTTGTATGGGGAGCTGCTGGCATTTTGTGACATCATTGAGTGCACCTCCCCAGCCTATGTCCTTGCAGTTTCCATTGTAATGCAATGGGGCCCAGAACCAAAGAAGAATGATACAGCGTATCTCCATCATATAGCATGTATTACAAAAAATGCTATTAATGGCACTCTAAATGTGCAATATGAAAATAACCAAATCATATTAATGTAATTTTTTAATCATAAAATACCATGTATTTCATAATTGGTTTAAATTTTATGCGATATGGTACACTGAACAGCAATCATTGTGTGTAGTCTTGTTCAGCTGATAGCTGAACCTGATGATAACATGATTTGTTATCTAGATTTATCGATATTAAGTGGTCCCTTTCAGGAGTAACACTTGCCCAAGAAAGATACATGGTGTACTGTGAAACCTACTACTACACTATTCTTCTTCGCCATGGAAACCTTCAGAAGTTAAATGATTTGTTATTTAAAATTGTACCTAGTCATGCTCAATTATGGGCATAAATATGCAGGAATTTCTATTCATCAGAGGGGTAAACGAATAGGCCATCCCCAAGTCTTGAAGAGAAGAGAAAATAATGTTTGACATATGGGGCAACTTTTCACATCATACTACATGTATACCTTAATCTGAACACTGCAACAAATAGGGATTTTCTATGGCTTCTTTTTTAGCTCATCCGGCCCGAAGGGCCAAATGAGCTTATGCCGTGGCATCCATCGTCTGTCGTCCGTCCACATTTTCAAAATGCTACTTCTTCGCCATTTCAGTCCGATTTCAATTCTGTTTGCTGTATATGATAGCACTACATGTAGGTGGCGGATTCAAAACTTCTACACAGAATTTTGAAATTAAATATGCTGATTCATGCGTATTTTTCAAAATTCACAAAAAATGCTTCTTCTTTAATTGTTGACTGATTTTGATTTTTTTTCCATCTGGTAGAACTTCATGTTCGCCATACTTGTACACAAAATTTTTAAATTTTGTCTGGAAAATTATTTATGCTAATATATGTGAAATTACTTTATTCATATTTTTTAAAATTCACATAAAATGCTTTTTCTTCTTTAATTGTTGACCGATTTTGATTTTTGTCTTCCATCTGGTAGAACTTCATGAGGTTCACCATACTTGTCTTGAAGATTTACTCCCATGGCTGAATGTGAATTGATATAATTTGCAACATTTGAATACGTAAAAAAGCTGATCGTGACTACACATATTACAAACCTGGATGAAGAGGTTTTCTGGTGTATAATATAGAAAATGCAAACTGTCTTTTTTATTATTGGACCACGTTTGAATTTCATCCAGTTGTATAAAAATTAACTGCAATTATTAAACTGGCGAAAGAATTAAAGATATAAAAAAAATATGATGTTGTAGTAAGTGCCATTATCTTTTTTTGTTGGAAATGATGTAGAGTCATCAAAGGTCTGTGAGTTGTAGACTAAGCCTTCTCTGATTCATCTTCATACTTGTAAAAGCTTGGGAATAGGATCTTCACACTTGATGATTTTAAAATAAAAAGTGGTGAGGAGGTGGAACCTCATGAATGATTCTCTGAGGAGGCCGCCTTTCTATTCACCAGTTTGTCTATAGATACAAATTTGATTAATATTCTGAAACTCTTCGACAGGTATTCAAAATAGGATCATTCTAAAAAGGAGCTTATGTGAGGACACATTTATTAAGGAATGTGATTTATGAGGTGCATGCAACATTCTAGAGGATTTATGGATAGAGGATGTTTCTTATTGGAGTTCCTGGTTATGGTCGGATTTGTACTGGTATTGAGATCTACATAATTGGCCCTGAAAGTAACAAGCCAAAGTATGGATTGTATATAGGCCTATCAATGATACAGATTTGTATTCAAATCTCCAATGATTTGAATTCATATCTTTAAGCTTTATTTAAAATCAAATCAAAGTCCAGTGTTTGGTTGGTTGCTATTAGGTAGCCAATATGCATTTTCTGTTGATGTTTACTTGAGCTCCACAGTTTTTGTCTCACCTGTATAGCAGAGTGAGACTATACATGTAGGCGCCGGCGGCGTCAACACCAAATCTTAACCGAAGGTTAATTTTTTGAAATGACAGCATAACTTAGAAAGTATATGGACCTAGTTCATGAAACTTGGCCATAATCTTAATCAAGTATTTGCTGAACATCTGTCTGAATTTCAGGCCACATGGCCAAGGTCAAAGGTCATTTAGGGTCAATGAACTTTGACCATGTTGGGGGGAGACAACATCAAAATCTTAACCTAGAACGTTAAGTTTTTGAAATATCATAACCTAGAAAATATATGGACCTACATGTAGTTCATGAATTTGGACATAAGGTTAATCAAGTATTACTGAACATCCTGCCAGAGTTTCAAGCCACATGACCAAGGTCAAAGGTCATTTAGGGTCAATGAACTTTGGCCAAGTTGGGGGAATTCGTTGAATTACCATCATAACTTTGAAAGTTTATGGATCTGATTCATGAAACTTAGACATAGGAGTAATAAAAAACACTGAACATCCTGTGTGAGTTTCAGGTCTCATGATCTAGGTCAAAGGTTATTTATGGTCAATGAACTTTGGCCAAGTTGGGGGTATTTGTTGAATTACCCCATAACTCTGTAAGTGTATTGGTCTAGTTCATAAAACTTGGACATAAGAGTAATCAAGTATCACTCAACATCTCATACGATTTTCAGGTCACATGACCAAAGGCAAAGGTCATTTAAGGTCATTGAACTTTGGCCATTTGGACGTAGTTATGAGATTGCTGTCATAACTTTCAAAGTATGTAGTTTATAAAATGTGGATATAGGGGTAATCAAGTATCACAGACAAGTCTTAGATGGCATGATCATGGTCGATTGCCATTTACTGACAATGAACATAGTATTGTAGCATATGAATGGTGTTTTTGGGAATAATTATTTCATAGTAGTTTTCAAAGTCAGCACTGCTGCTGTATGCCAGAGGCGCTTCGCTTGTTTAATTCCACAAGTTCATGAATACAATATCTATTATTCAATGAGGATTCTTGATCTGAATATCGAAGTTACTCACAGGCCTACAGTGCTTATCGATTAGGCCTTGCTACATTTCAATGTGGTGTTAATGTATTCATTAAAGGTGGAAGAATAATGATTTTGTTTCCAGGGATACTTTTTTAACCTTCCCATCCATTATGCCAGCGTTCACTTTGGACGCTATAGATTAGACTTTCAGCGACTCACTATGAAAAAGGGGAGAAAAAAGAAATCGGGGCCCTCTGTATATTTCAAGTCCCCTGCTGCACTGAATAACTGATTAATTTGAAAATTAATGTTGAAAATAACATGGTTTCCTTTTTAAGGAAGCGCCGTGGTGTAGCGTTTCTGACACTCGCCTTGTTATCACAGGGTCGTGTGTTCGAATCCCACAGTGGCGTAGCGTCCTTTGGCAAGGCATCAATCCACAATTTGCCACTCTCCTCCCAGGTGTTAAATGGGTACCCGGTAGGATGCGAAAGCCTATGTAGTATGCCTAGCAATTGATTCTTCAAACTCTTGTTGGAATGCTCCCCAGGGAGTGGAGAAGGTGCATACATTGTATGTGGGCATGCAAGGATCCGATGACAGGGTGATAATATCTGTAAAGCGCTTAGAGATGTCCTTCCGATGTGTTAAGCGCTATATAGTAGACCGGCCAAACCTCAAAAAGTGCTCTAGATAAGAATTCGACGGCAAAATTTGTTAATGCTTGGCATCCCAGCTAATAGTCTTGCAAAAATACCCAGGAATAGCGTACGGCCGGATGCCAAGCGCAATTTTGCGTGAAAATATCATTTTTAGCGTAAAATCTGAAAGACTGTCGAAAATCACGCATTTTGATATTTTGACGGATTATCATCATATTTTTGATTATCTTTGATATGAAACTATTTTTATTCAGAGTTTCAAATTATAAGTCTACTAAATATGCATTTCAAATTTGAATATTACACACACTCATATGGCACAGGGAAACATAAAACCGCGATTTCCTCGAAATAAAAGTTTGTGAAAACTATCAATAGTTTGAAGTTTTTTTACGTAACATAAATTCTTCGATTTAAATGCGTTTATCCATCGAATGTATAGTAAATGTTCTAGTGCCACAAATATTAAAAGAATTTTCAAGTAAGATGGTAGATATCTCATTTTATGTTATCCGATAGGAGACAATGTGCATTTTACCAGGTGCGCATTTTGAAAGAAAAATTGAAAATACCGTACATTATGTACATAATTACATGTATAAGTACATACTAAAGCGAGTTTTTATTTACATGTATAAGTCCATAATAAAGCGAGTTTTTAATTGGATAGCACAATTTGTCAATTCCTTGCATCCCAGCTAAAAGTCTTGCGGAAATACTGAGGAATAGCGTACGGGCGGATGCCAAGTGCACTTTTGCGTGAAAGTATCATTTTTAGCGTAAAATCTGAAAGACTGTCGAAAATCACGCATTTTGATATTTTGACGGATTATCATCATATTTTTGACTATCTTTGATATGGAATTGTTTTTATTTAGAGTTTCAAATTATAAGTCTACTAAATATGGATTTCAATTTGGAATATTGCACACACATATATGGCAATATGACACAAAAAATCGTGATTTACTCGAAATAAAAGTTTGTGAACACTATCAATAGCTCTTAGTTGTTTACAACTCAAATTCTTCGATTTAAATTGGTTCATCTATTGAATATCGATCGTTTCTAATGTCACAAATATAAAAATAATTTTTAAGTAAGGTGGAAGAGATAATTTCCGAAATGGGACATGCAAAATTTATCCGGGAGGGGGGGGGATTTGAGTGTAAATTTGAAGATACTGTAAATTATAAACATAATTACATGAATAAGTACTTAAAAACGAATTACAAAATTTCTGGCCGCAACTGCCTCTGCCCCTCCCTCCCCCGCTGTCTAAGGTCATGTATAGTGTCCGAAAGGATTACATGGAGCTGAAAGTATCCCGCTTTTGCGCTAACGGTTTTGTTTAGTAAGATATTCATCTTTTTCCACATTGAAAACATGTTCAAAATCATTCAATTCGAAATTTTCAGTTCACGCTTCGCGCTCGCATCAAATGCTATAATTTAATACTGATCACTGTTCATGAATTGACGATTTTTATTTTACCTCATTTGCTAAGAAAGCGTGAATGCTTCTAAGCTAGCAACTAGAGGAGCGATAGCTTAAGGTACTCTCCGAGGGATCTATAATGAGGATTAAAATGCCTTACTACCATTACTAGTATAAGGCATTTAAATGCTTTACTTGGCACTAGCGCACTAAGTGGGAATCGAACCCAGGCCACCGGAATTCGAAACCCCCTCACTACCGATTGAGCTATCGCGCCTTAGAATGTTTCGTTTCTAATAAAAAAAAACGACTCGGCTTGTACTGGATTCTTTTTAAACAGATTATAATATTGTTTATTTCAAAACTTTATCAAAATGTCCAGTTCACGAATTGGAATATAAATATCAGATTGCGTTTCGCGCTCACATCAAAAGCCTATAGATTTTTTTTAAATGTATTAAATGCTCCGTTTTAATGTCAGAATAAAAAAAAATAACATTTCAATTAAATATGAATCATGTTCATGATTACACTTACGAATTGTGTAACTTTCTAACTTTCAGCTATTAATTTCATGGCATGTTAAAAAAATGCTCGCATTATTCAAATAGGACTTGTCAGATACTTAATTGTGCTTGTGAGAATCTATTTTGGTACCCCCTGCAAAATACCAAGCCCCGCCCCCGTACTTCTCTGTTGATAAAATCCTAGCTACGCTGCTGGTGAGTGCAGCTGACTGACCAATCGTTTTAAACAAGGGAAGAATTTGTGTTTATTAAGAAAAAAAATGTTTGAAATTACAATAATTACATTCAATTGAGGCAGTAATGAATAAATAAATATATATTGATGTATAAATAACAGATAAAAATTAATGAATAAGTAAATGACCCCCTCCCCAACAAGCTTTCGATTATTTTGCTTCAATTGTTTATGCCTTTTCTTGATTTTTTTTTGTTTGGGGGAGGGGGGCAAGTTTCTCCCATCACCTCCATGCATCCTCTATCAAAAGGCTTATGTCAGTCCGTAGCTCATTTCCCCAATTTTAGAATGTAGAAGGCATTATTTCATGCAACTGAGGTCTCTTTAATCAGTTAAATGAACAATTCATAAGAACAGAAATCAAAATAGATCGGCCAATAACCATTTGCATGAGCTAAGAGTTTTCATTTGTGGGGAATGATGTTTGAAATACGAAAAGAGTAGTTTCTTAAAGGTCAAGTCTACCCCAGGAAAATGCTGACTTGAATAAATAGAGAAAAATCAAACTAGCATAGTGCTGAAAATTTCATCAAAATCGGATGTATAATATAAGAAAGTTACGACATTTTAAAGTTTTGCTTATATTTTTAACAAAACAGTGATATGCACAACTAGGTGAGTCAGTCGATGATGTCCATCACTCACTATTTCTTTTGTTTTTGTATTGTTTGAATTATACAATATTTCATTTTTTTTATCTATATGGCAATTAGGACCAACCTGACTGAACCATATATTATAAAACTATGCTAATTCCACAAGCTCAGGGAGGAATTAATCGTTGTATCACTTGACAATGAGGAGAAACTTAGAATGATTCATATATCAAAATACAAAAAATAGTGAGTGGATGACGTCATAGTCCCCTCATTTGCTTACCAGCCAGGATGTGTATATATCTGTTTTGTGAAATTAAGCAAAACTTAAAAATGTCATAACTTTCTTATTTTACATCCGATTTTGATGAAATTGTCAGTGTAATGCTTATTGGATTTTTTTTTCTCTTTTCAATCAAATCAATTTATGTTGGGGTGGATTTGTCCTTTAAAGTTCACATTTCAATTCTTAAAATCATTTCATCACAGTGTATTGCCATTTTGGGAAATGCCATCGCAAGACCATTATGACAAACAAATCTAAAGGCTAATGACCAGCGTCCAGCGCATATATTGTATGGTCGTACAACTGCATTTCCCAATGTCAAGGGCTGCAGGGTCGGGCTGTCCGGCCCCCGTCTTAGACTACGATGTATAACAACATGGACCTGATAATAGCAAATGCAAAAACTTTGATGAAGTAAAATTAATTGAATGAAAATTATAATTTGCAATGCAAAAGACCAAATAACATTTATTATTCATATTTTAACATAATAATTATAGCAGCAGGACATTGGAAACAACTGAAATTAATAATTATTCACAAAAACGCCATCCATAGCTCATCGAACCTAAATAACGTATGACCTTGATCATGTGAACTGAAATTTGTGCAAAATAATCGATGATACTTTAATACCCTTATGTTCAAGTGTAATCTTTAACTGGATCAATAAAAATAATAAGTTATGATGACATTAAAAAAAATACCCCCATATGGCCTAAGTTCAGTGATGTCATTAATTTTTTTTCTATACGTTCAAAGTTATAATGAAATTTTGAAAAATGTAACTTTGCTTAAGATTTCAAGGTTGATATGACGCTGTTATATCAAAACTACCGTCACCTCCACCGGAGAAGTGGCTCCTTTAGTCCTGCTCTGCTAGCATCCCGGCGAGACAAAAAATAGGTACTGCCGTGCAACGGCCATTTTTTAATATACTTTGATAATCAAATAACTGAAGTAAAATGTAGATTGACAGAGTGGTTTAAAAATGCTAATTCTATCGCTTTATTCATACATGTATGTTTTCTATGATTTTGGATATAGATATTTCTGTAAAATTAATGCTACCATGGTAACGGCAAATTAAATATCAGACCTATTTCTGAATATCGCCACAGGTAGTTTTAAGTTCAGCACCAATTCATTCGCGGAAATAGCAAGAAGATCAAACTCTACAAAAGCAAACATAATCCTATATAATATCATGACGAGTATCGCACTGATATAAGCTATGTGCAATATCGATATAATATTGTGCGCTGTTTATTTTTATCAGAAATGTGCATCTGATAAAATAATGTGCATTGTTGTATTTCGCATATATAACATGAACTGATATATATCTTGCATCTTATTTCAATATTTGTTTTCACTATATGTGTCATGACAACAATTATTAGGTATTTATTCGGTTAGCACTAATTCTTGACGAAATTGAGATGCGGAACACAAACATTATACCATTAATAGTTTTTACAAACCTTTATTTTGAGTAAATCACGATTTTATATTTCATATTGCCATATATGTGTGTGTAATATTCAAATTTGAAATGCATATTTAGTAGACTTATAATTTGAAACTCTGAATAAAAACAATTTCATATCAAAGATAATCAAAAATATGATGATAATCCGTCAAAATATCAAAATGCGTGATTTTCGACAGTCTTTCAGATTTTACGCTAAAAATGATACTTTCACGCAAAAGTGCACTTGGCATCCGCCCGTACGCTATTCCTCAGTATTTCCGCAAGACTTTTAGCTGGGATGCAAGAAATTGACAAATTGTGCTATCCAATTAAAAACTCGCTTTATTATGGACTTATACATTTAAATAAAAACTCGCTTTGGTATGTACTTATACATGTAATTATGTACATAATGTACGGTATTTTCAATTTTTCTTTCAAAATGCGCACCTGGTAAACTGCACATTGTCTCCTTTCGGATAAAATAAAATGAGATATCTTCCATCTTACTTGAAAATTCTTTTAATATTTGTGGAACTAGAACATTTACTATACATTCGATGGATAAACGCATTTAAATCGAAGAATTTATGTTGCGTAAAAAAACTTCAAACTATTGATAGTTTTCACAAACTTTTATTTCGAGGAAATCGCGGTTTTATGTTTCCCTGTGCCATATGTGTGTGTGTAATATTCAAATTTGAAATGCATATTTAGTAGACTTATAATTTGAAACTCTGAATAAAAATAGTTTCATATCAAAGATAATCCGTCAAAATATCAAAATGCGTGATTTTCGACAGTCTTTCAGATTTTACGCTAAAAATGACATTTTCACGCAAAATTGCGCTTGGCATCCGGCCATACGCTATTCCTGGGTATTTTTGCAAGACTTTTAGCTGGGATGCCAAGCATTAGCAAGCATTAACAAATTTTGCCGTCCAAAGTATAAAAAATCGTTTTGGCCGGTCTACTAATATATTATATGCGGATTATAATTATTATTTTAGAATACACAACTATGTAGGCGTACGTGTAGGAGAATTGGGTGAAGAATGCTTTTTAAATTAAAACAATTGCATTGAAATTAGTGTTGGGTATGGAAAGGGAGAAACACACCAACACTTTTTTTTAAGTATTTGATGTAGGGAACGTAGAAACGCATTCACATGTGATCACATCACATCTGAATGAACAATCATCATCATCATCCTCTCTGCATTAATCCGGCACACAAGGAGTCAAAAGCCTCTGCCAGATAACAACATTTTTCTTTCCCATATATGTCTGCCTGTTCTTTCTGGTCTATTAAAAGATGGCTAGATGTGAATGGCCTCGCGGAGGAAATTACAACCATTATGAGATCACCCTGTTTGCGGTCGATGTTCCCTATCAGTTTTCATCTTTCAGGAACATGAGATCACGTTCAACTTAAGTTCAACCAAGTGCCTATTAATATGATTGATGTGTCCCCTAATCATGATTTCTCTACCTTCTATTACCCCTCTGGTAAGCGTGAATGAGAGGCTGCTTCAGGAGAGATATTACGTTGTGGTAAACGTATGTGCCAAAGGCCTCCCCTCATGTTTGTTCTCAATTGTCTTTAGAATCCTATTAGTACAAATATGCATTCCTCAATTTCCCAGGCACCTAATCATAATGAACTGGGCCTACTTTATCTCTGAGGTACTCTTAGGCATTGCCTGTGCATATTGGTGAACCTTTACTTTCTTAATTCCTAAACCATCTTTTGTTGTTTTGTTCCAGATCCCTTTTTAACCTCGCACTAGGACCGTGTGCCATCACATGGAATCATAATTATTCAATATTTTCTTCTGTGTGTGTATACAGTGCGTTCCACAAAAAACGAAACCAAGATTTATCATAACTTAATCACAAATGCAATTTAGACAAATGACCTACCATTGTAAAGCTTACATGTAGAATCTCCTCTGTCATATAAAAAATTACTTTATTTCTCATTCACGCATGAGTGAGCGAAAAAAAATTAAGAGGGGATACCAAAAAGTCACTTGGCAGGCTGTACGTTGGTTTCAAAAAGAAATCCACATTTTAAAAAGTCTAATATTTGCTCTTTAATTTGATACCTCAATTACAGAAAATGGTCAAGAAATAACTAAGTTCTGGTTATTTGAAAAAAGGCTTGAATTTCAATTTCATAAAATGAAGAAGTTTAACAGGCTAGCATCCAGACTCACTCGAAACTCTGTTTTGTTGACGATCAGCTATGCATTATTCTGTTGTTAACCGCGCTATAGCTTCTGTGGGAAAATGGTTAAACATGTTTATTTAATGAAATTATGGAAATACAAGCATTGTTTCGAGGTAACAGAACTTTCTTACTTCTTGACCATTTTCTGTGATATTGATCTTTTTAGGCATGTGATTTTTTTTTTAAATTAAGATAATTCATTGAAATTCATTTATTTGAATATAAACTTAAAACATTTCTTCTACAAAAACCTAAACTAAGTTACCTCAATTACATTTTTTTCTAGTCTTTCTCTGCAAAACTCAAACTTTTATTGAGAACATTGGGATTATGTTATAAGTTTTTAACTTTTTAAATGATCCCCCACATTTACATACTGTTTCTCTTCTTGTCTGATTAAGTATTGTTCAGATTTTGGTTTATTGTTTTGGGTAGTGTATGTTTTCTTTATGCATCGGAATATTCATATGTATATATTGTACTGTATTCTGTAATACCATCTTTACACTGTACTGATCTTTTTATGAAGTGTGGAAATAAATGAATCATTCAACCAAGATACCCCCCACCAAATGAGTTTTTGGTATCCTTTCTTCAAATTCTTTCTGCTCACTTATGCGTGATTGAAGAAAAATCAAAGTAATATCAGATGAAAGAGGAGAATTTAAGCTTTACATTGGTAGGTCAGTTGTGTATTGCTTTTATGATTAAGTTATGATAAATCATCGCCAAATCTTGGTTTCGTTTTTTGTGGGATGCACTGTATAATATGCCTCGCTTGTCCTGCTTGTAACAAAACAAATTGCAGAAATAGATATTTAGCTACCGTTACATTAATCCATCTTTTTTAATTATTGGTGGTCATAATTTGAATGAATATTATTTCATATGACAAGGCTCCACATTAACTTTTTTTGGTGGTGGCCCGTTCGGGCCACCAAAACCTTCAAATAATTTTTTTTGGTGGCCCATTAGTAAAGTTTGGTGGCCCGAAAAATATAAAGAAAAACATTAATTAAAAATAAATAAAACAAATTGAATTCTGCAGTCACTAACACGTACCACTATTCTTTGTACATCTTGTATGTAAATCATGCTTGCTGTTATTTCACTTTGCTTATTTTGTGGTAATATATATAAATTGTTCTATCATTGTAAATATGAAATGATTGAAAGAGAATAAAAGAATTTTATTGTTCCCAGGTTTTGTGGACTTTTCTTCTCCGTATCGGCACACACTCATAATGGTAAAGTAAATAAATAGTGCATATAGCAAACTCAGATAGATACAATGATTTTTCCTTTCTTCCTTTTTGATCATAAAACCTAGATTATGCAGGCCCCAAATCCAGTTATTTTCTCTTTTCCAGCATATTATAGCAGGAGAAAATCACAGAAAAATATGCTGCAGAATTAGAACAATGTGTAAAAGGGGGAAATAAACAAAAATCATCTTTAGAATAGCATACTGAAAAAAGAAATAAAAAATGGAAAAAATGAACAAGTGAAATAAAACAAAAGAAAAAATGAAGAAAGAAAAAACAAAGAACAGGAAAAAAAATTGAGAAAAAAAAGAAAATGTAAGAAAAATGAATAAGACAAAATTATCAAAAAATGGGGAAAATTATTATTATTCAGTAGAAACATGTTCTTTAATCAGGCATATTGGGAAGGGGTATAAATGGTTTAATCACTGTAAAAAAAATGAAAGAAAAAAAATGAGAAAATGGCAAAAATTATCTGGGAAAAAACAGTGAGAAAATTCCTTCCCTATATTTGACAAAATGATGGAAAAATTTACATTTCATATCAATGAAATGCCTTCCCAAAGTATTTACTTCCTGAAGAGTGGTTTAAGAAGTCATTTGTAAACAAGAAAGAAAGAAGCTGCCTATCTATTTTTGGCTAGAATAGACACAGCTCCGAAATAAACCAAATATCAACATACATACAAATGCACATATGGGACTGTGATGTACTCACCTATGTGTTTATGTGTATTAATGCATTTGGAAATCGGTCTTTTTGAGTCAAAAGAGAGGTCATAATTCCTCCTTTTAATGCTTGCAGATAATCAGGTTTCAGTAATATGGACTGTAGAAGGGCATATCATTGGTGTAAAATGTGACTTTGACGTAGATTTTCAAAGTTCTGGGGAAGATTTCTTAGCAGTATCATTTCGTATCGCAGCTCCCTGAGTCTGAATAATCTGCTCGCGCACAGCTAACTGCAGTGGTTTCATGCATGCAAAGCTCAGCCAGACAGCCGGCGCGGCACGGCCGGCTGAATAATAGTTACTGTATGCTAGCGGTAGGCCTACGTACTGTCATGACTGTGCAATCTTTGTGTGTGTGTATTTGTGTGTAGATTAACAAAAAAGGCGCATGACGAATTGGCTTGCAATTTGAACTGTAGAAAGTTGATAAATACATGCAAAATCGGGAGAAAAATTGCGCTACTTTGAAAATTATTGGTTGCCCGATTCGGGCCACCAAAACTTAACATTTTTTTAATAATGGTTGCCCGAGATGAATTTTTGGTGGCCCCGGGCCACCGGGCCACCGCTAATGTCGAGCCTTGCATATGATTTAGTACAAAAGAATAAGTGAGGAATGACATTATCAGCTTGCTCATTACATTAATCATGGATCCTACTAGAAGGATCCATGCATTAATGAAGACATGAATAGTAACTATTAATTTCACCAAAATAAAGGAAAGCTTCAAAAGTTAAACTTTCTTATACCTATTCCAATATTTTGATGAAATTGTTTGTGTTTTGTTTTGTCTTGTAATACACCAACTGTTCAAGTCATATTGTTTTCAGCCTGAAATAGCAGAGCTCTGCATATTCTTTAAGATAAACTTTTTGAAAGCATACATGTACATTTGCAAAAATGAATTATTTGATCAAACATATTGTGATTAAATCTAGTTTCTTTCTCAGAGGAAGTACTGTACATGTTGTCTCCACATCTCTTAAGATTTGTGCATGTTTTTTATTTTTCTTTATTTTCCCAACTTTGACCACTTGAATATTGTGTTATCACCTAAGTAGTCTAATGATAGCCCTTTATCAGCAAGGAGCTCAAATATTTCCTCTTTCTCTCAGTACCATGAACTTTGTAGGCCTATCCTTTTTTCGATCATGTACACCCATGACCAACCCATCCAAATATTGTTATAGCCATTATCATGGACTTTGAGTTTGTTGTCCAGTATTATTTATACCTTGGTCACATTTGCTCTACGGCGGCCGTACGGCGAGTCGAAAACGGCCGTTTTAACGTTTTTTGTACCAGCTACATATAGGTGGTTTGAATAAAAATGAATAAAACGACTGTTTTCGACTCGGCGTACGGCCGCCGTAGAACAAATGTGACCAAGGTATTAGGCAAAACCACAACAGTGTGAATGAAACCCCAGTTGAAATATCTCATAGAAACAACTCGAAATGTTTCACTTGATTATTGCCACTCGGTGTTTACCTGCTTGTCACATCCAATATAGCCTTTTGACAAGGCCTTGCAACTTGGCTCCATTCCTCATCTAGCACGATGGCTGAGACGAGAATAACGGGTCGATACCCAGGCAAGAACGAGGGGTAACGTCGCAAGGCCCTTTTTATTCTGGTGAAGACGTGAATATATGAATTATTCATGAGCATGCCGATGCGCCAACCCGCACCGTCGGTATCTATGATGTCATGGGACCGAGTTCGTTCGCTTCTGCGGCACAGGGTCATTAAGGGTTCACTGATGCGAGCAATATGCTCGCTGATTGGCCACTATCTCTCTGGTAGCGATTCGGATTTGGAAACAACAGTTAATATAAGAAATCCAAGTCAGTTTCCTAAGGACCCTGTGACTGAACTCGAGATCCTCACATTCACTTGGCTTTTTTGCAAATAGTCTTTTCTCCAGTCAGTAGGTAAGTGATAGAGACACAGGGCCTAGTTGAAAGGCTACATCCAATATGGCCTTATTATCTTAGTTTGTCTACTAACCACTTGGACTTGGTACATTGCCATTTAACCCATTTACCATTTTGCTTGGTTTCAGATAATTGTATTTATTTCTATGTGTATTATGATGTATTATATTCCAAATGCTAATGAATCTTGCCACAGGATTGGTCAAAAGTTTAACTATGTGATAAAACACACTAGTTTCCCCCATCAATGATCACATGTGACAATGGTACATTCATGTTTAGCTGATCATTTCAGCCCGCAGACTCATGAAACATTGCTACGTATGAATAATTTTGAGTATGCACGTGTGCACTTCAGGTCCTACAAGGTCATTGCCATTTGATTTTTGTCCATTTTTCCCACGCACTGACATTTGCACATGATACAAATGCATGTGTACATGCATACATGCGAGCAGGAAAAACTTTACACACAATAAAAGTGCATTGTCTTTGGATGATGTTTCGGTCTTCTTAAGTATAGGCCTATGAAATAGTTTTTGTCTTTTATATCCTCGGCAACCTGGATGTACATGTACTCGGTCTCATTTCTCAGCTTCGCTTCAGAAAGATACAACTGTAGCTAAACATCCAGCTTGCCTCAAAATTAACGGTGTAATTATTACCTCAAACAATGGTAATTGTTTGCTGTAAAAATGGTCTATTCAAAGAAAAGGAAACCTAGAATCTGTTGTATTTCTGAATTTGATATTGACTGTTTAAAAAAAGTTCACAGATATTCCTGCAGATGGTTGGCACATTATCCGCCCTAGCTGGTCAATGCCAATGACCAATGTGGGCGATGGTATACAAGGACACAGGAATTCTATTCTATACTCGTCCTTGATCTTGACTTGCCTATATTGCGTCCTATTTATGAACGCACTATTCTGAAATCAACTGCTTTACATGTAAATAGCATTAAATATTTGAGTAGTAGATTTTATTTTGTGTTGTGGGGGAGGGGGGGCTGCAGTATATTTTTGTGTATTACTGTTGCAAAAGGCTGGGGGAGGGGCTCTTGGGATGCCAAAATGGGGAAAATTGTGAGTATACTATACCATTTTTTTTATAGATCTTCAAGTCAAGATAGATTTTGGGTTTCTTTGATTTTACTGATAGAATACTTTAAACATTGAAAATCCACCCCCACCCCCCATAAAAGATAGATTGAATTTAACATTAGTGAGGCATTAGCAAGCTGGGCGGTCATACGGTTATTACATGTACGTCTGCATGTTAAAATTAACTTTTAAAGTCAATACTCTAGACTGTTTCAAAATTTTACCTTCCATTAATTTGAATAATCAGTGAATAAGAATAGGAAAAACATTCTATTTTCCTCTTCTAGAAAAGTCAAATCAGGTTCTGTGATCCAAAAATTTTTTCACCGTACATGTATATAGCAAATTCATTTCCCAGTATTAAAGGATAGCAAAATTTTGATGAGCTACCCAGCCAGCCGTTGTGAGGATTGATCATTAATCTTTATAAATTGCTTTAAAATTATTTACAGAATACAAGGTCTGCCATTGCAAGGACCAATCATTTCTGTTGACAAACATTAGCCTGTATTTCCACTTTTTAATATACTTTTATATGACACCTAGATAGATCCTTGTCATTTTATTTGGTTGTTTGATATCAATCATTTAGCCCAATTTGATTTTAGATACATTCATCGTGCAATTTTGGACCCATACGGTTTTGTTCATTGCACTCGTGCATTGAGACCCAGGCATCACAAGTGAAAACACTCATTTTTGCAGTACATGTGTAATGCGACAATCAACAGACGGAACACAGCATGAGCATATTTTGCATCAAAATTGATAAAATTTCAAATGATAAGGATCTATTTTTAGGTGTTATATAAACCAAATAATGACTGTTTTTAATTTGTGCAATGGACAGGATACTTCATTTGAGGTAAGAGGATCCATTGCACTAAAAAAAAAAATCATGATTTGTATGTTTATTGATTTTACAGTCAGAGACTATTTAGTAGGTCTTTTTAAACTCTAACTCTCAGGGACCTCAAAATGGTGGTACAAGAACCAGAAGTTGAAACGGAGTGATATCGTTTCAAATATGGGCTCAGAATTTAAAATATATTGAATAACTCATCCAAATATGCAATAGATTGAACAGAGTCTTAACTCAAGCTTTGATGGGTTGTATAATGAACTTCATACGCAATTTGTGTATAAAGTACATGTATCTTTTGGCAGTTGGCCTGAAACTTATTGACCCCTGTTACATCTGAGAGATTTCCTACCTCGGGCCGGCCCGGGGCCTACCTCGGGTCGGAAAGAAATCAGATGTAAACATCCCAAACCTACCTCGGGCCACCTTTTAGCGAACCTACCCGAGACCACATCCAGAGGTAGTCTCGGGTAGGTATCGGGCCGGCCCCGGTCAACCGATTGGTAGATGTAAACGCACACAAGCTTTCGAACCTATCTCGGTCCGTTCGCCAGCTGTCAAATTCACTGATCTCTCCCTTAGGGGAGAGATCAGTGGTCAAATTACGTCATATAGTGCGTGCTATCCCCTCCCCAGCCCCGTCGTTCTTCGAATGTTTTTGCGGCATGCGACATGTGAATTGTGATTGATAAAGTCTTTGATTTGAGTGAAAAGAAGCATTTTAAACGTACCCTTTTCAAGTCGATCATATCTTCCACAACTGCTGGGATCATCAGCATTCTTTCAGAATCTCGGGTAACTTCAATTAGCGCGCGCGAATTATTCGGAGATAGATCGAGAGCGCCTTTTAAATGTGTCAGCAATCGGATGCCGCTCGAAACAGTACAGATAGGGTGATAGGGGAGGGAATGAACACTGTGATGTAAACAGACCACATTTCGGACTCGGTCCGTTCGCGAAGTTAAAAAACCACCAATAATCCAGTCAAGGTTGCAAGTGGACTCGGTCGGGTCTCGGGTAGGAAACTTTCAGATGTAACAGGGGTCTTATTGACCTGAAACCAGTTGACCTTTGTTTATTTTGTGACTATACATTGTAGGCCTACACTACAGTGCATCCTAGAAAAAACAAAACCAAGAATTTTTAGTGTTCTATGATGATTAATCACCGGTAACATAAGGGCCGTCTGCACCAGCCCGAGTTTTCAAATTAGTGTGCTATTTCTGATTTGGCAAATTATCGCGATCTGAACAGTCTCGAGATTATTTATAATGGAGATTCAATTGTTGTGCTATTTCGCAGGATTAATCTAGGGATTGAATCCCAAGTCAACTTGGGATTATTTGCAAAATAGCGTGCTGTTTTACAAATTATCCCGCTAATTCGCAGATGCAGACGCGCTCGGGATCATTTCTTCACAGCGTCAGACCATAAAGCATTGAAGCCTCGCTCAAGGAAGAACCGCTCTTGTGATGGTGGAGACGGGATTTCTTGAATCTTGAGATTAATCCCGAAGAGGGCTGAGCGGGCTAAAATCTTGTGATTGAGCAAACTCAGGCTGGTGCAGCACTGCCTATACCCCATACCACCTGGATTTGATCCAGGTTGATCAGGGGAAAGAGATCTGTGAAGATTCTTTGGGCATCCTTGGAGGTCCTTGTTGGTTTCTGAATAACCAGGATGCCATCATTATTGAAGTTTACCTTTCAGTTCATTTTCTGCAATGCAGGGGCATGTATCACAGTCAAGGGTGATCGATCCATGGAACTATCAAGAGTATTATTTTCTCTTTAAAATTCAGGTACTTAATATGCCAAACATATATATATCCATTCCTCACCATTTTTTTAATCAGGTAGGCGTGATCATGTGACTATGGCGTCATTTAGCTTCCAATTACATTTCTGGTAACTTTGCTGTAATGGTAATTTCCATACAAACAGGGCTCAACAGCCAATCAGAATCAAGGGTAGTTGATATAATCGTAATGTTTGCAAAGTTGAAGAATGAAATATCATTATTTTCCAGAGCTTATTGAAATGGCCCCCAGATGAACAAACAGACTCTATGCTTTTCATCATTAAGTTAGGATAGAACATTTAAAGGAAATGAAACCTTTAGAACAAGTGGGCTTGTGTGAAAACAGAAAAAATATATCAAAGAATAAGATCAAAGTAGGTTTGAGAAAAATTGGACAAATATTGAGAAAGTTATGAGCATTTTAATATTACGATCACTAATGCTATGGAGGTCCTCCCATTGGCAATACAACAAAAATGTGCGATTCCATATGTGAACAACTTTCCCTTTGATTGACTATAAAATACCCTTAAAAAGGCTCATTTTTCCTATGATAATTCTTGGTTTTCTTTTATATCTGAGAAACACTGTAGATGGCTTGATGCTCTTGCTTATTCTTTAGAGTCAGGTAAAGATTTATTAAGTCATCAACCCAAACTCAAACATAAGATAATATGGTATTTTTAGTCCTTTATCCTGTTTAATTGATAACATTAAGGACTGCATGTTTTTTTCTCATCAAGTGATAAGCTTGTAACTTTAGATATGGTTTGACAATCAAGACTTCAGACTGACCTACATAGATTGTGTCGCTCAGAGCTCTGTATTGCACAATGTGTTATAATCAATTGCTAAATGGCTAATCAAGATCACTCTTGCATGTACATGTTGTTGAAAACAGTTCAAAGGAGCCAACCAGAAGTCTTCTCTTATACTGTATGTTTTCCTGCAAACTTGAGTTTCATGGGGGCCTTGTGTCATATGCAACCGGTTCCAAAGCTCATCCTATATTGAAGTTTAGTTGTTGCTTTTTAATCTCTCTTTTATCTTTCTTGATATCAACCAACAACACATTTCCATTTTGTACTCTCCCTGCCTTTTTGCAGCTTATCCTACACAGTACTCAACTTTGATGTCTGCCTGACTTAGCACCATGATCCTGATAGATTTCCTGCTGGACCTGGTCTGGATGATCTTGAGTGTCCTGTACTATGTAGGAGAGAGCCTGGTCCTGTTCCTAGTTCCAACTGCTTTTCGCAAGAAGTCTATTGAGGGGGAGTTGGTGCTGATCACAGGAGCTGGGAGTGGGATAGGCAGGCTTCAAGCCATTAAATTTGCTGCCGTGGGATGCGATGTTGTACTATGGGATATCAACACAAAAGGTAAAGGTTGCCCTTTGATGTCAGGTCTACCCCCCCCCCTCCAAAAAAAGATTAAAAAAATTGAGAAATAAGCAAGTCTAACATAATGCCCATATCATGCCTATATACGTGGAGCGTTGTGGCCCAGTGGATTAGTCTCCGGACAGAGGGTCGTGGTTTCGAATCCCAACCATGGCGTAATTTCCTTCAGCAAGAAATTGATCCACAATGTGCTGCATTCAACCCAGGTGAGGTAAATTGATACCTGGCAGGAATTTATTCCTTGAAACGCAGCGCGCGTAACAGCTGCACTGCTAAAGCCAGGGTATTTATGCTGCACATACTGTAGAGCACTTAGAGACTTCTGACAAAGTAAGTTTTAAGCGCTATATGAGCGAGTAAAATTATTATTATTACATGTATCACTGTTTGGGGAATTCATCAAAACCTTGTGATATAGAGTAGTGGAGCAGTGAATATATTTAAATATGTATGTATTAATTGCCAATATGAAAATAACTAGTCACTGCTATTGGTGCTTAATCATACATGTATATTTTGAACACAGGTAAGATTAAGAGCAAAATGTTGTTGGAATCCCTTTTTTGTTGTTGTGGCATTGGTATCATTCAAGGAACCATAAATAAGGAACTAAATATTTTACTGGTAAGTGGTTAGAAAGAGTTGCATGAGGATGGAAGATTAAGAATGTGAGACAATTTTCCATTACTTGTAATTCCATGTCAATTTATAGCTAGCGCTTCTCAATCGCAACATACCCTCCATCTTTCTATGAAATTTTTAGTGTTTGTATTTCCTTATATTGTAGCCATGGCATGTTTTCCTTCAGCAAGAAATTTATCCACACTGTGCTGCACTCGACCCAGGTGAGGTGAATGGGTACCCGGCAGGAGTAATTTCTTGCACGCACTGAGCACCAGTGAAGGTAGCTCGAGCTAAAGCTGGGGTAATAATAGCAGCGCTTTGTATTCTCTGGCAAAAAGCATTTTGTAAATCCAGCTATTATTATTTTATGTATATATCTTATTTATTCAGAATAAACCACCTTGTGGTTTGGGTGGAATTGACCTTCAGTTGTATCATGAAAGAAGTGTTTATGGCAATCAACCATATTCCCATACACAAAAGCAACATCAGAATATCCAAACCATTCCATCTGTTTTTTTTCCATATGCTTTTGATACCAGTGTGATGGTGTTGATTATCTTTTTCACATATTTTTCCATCCTGTGTTTAGCCCAGATGGTCATCTGGTGTGACACCGAGTGAGGTAGATATGAACAGGGTATCTTGTCTTTTTGCCTTTCTCTGTCTCCATTCTTTTTTTGTATATTTTTGTCTCAAATCTCTACAGGAATCGAGGAGACAGCAAAATTAGTCCGAAAAACAGGAAGGAAAGCCTGGTACTACGTGTGTGATGTCAGCAAAAGGGAGAAGGTGTACGAAGTGGCATCCAAGGTCAAGAGAGAAGCCGGAATGGTCACAATACTGGTCAACAACGCTGGAATCATCGCCGGTCAAAAGTTTATCAATCTGACAGATGATGCCATACAGAGGACCATGGACGTCAATGCTTTGGCACACGCCTGGGTAATGATAAAATATTCAGAAATATCATAGTGTACATGTATATTTGTCAATTTAAATATCTATATCACAGTATCAGGCCATTGTAGGGTGAGGTTGTAATCTAGGTACCTGTCGAAATAACATGTCTTAACCCTAATTCTCCCGGGGGGGGTCATAATGGCCCCCCCCTCAACAATTTTCGCGATATATCTGCTGCGCGAAATTTTTTCACCTCGCAGCTCACTGACTTTTTACATTCAAGTCTCGCGCAAATTTTGAGACCAAAGTTGTGACGCCCGGGTACGCGGTTACGACATTACGCAACATTATGCAAGTGCATGTCAGACCCAAAATTGCTCCTAAACGTGATTTCATGTACAAATCCAATGCAAATTGCGTATTTAGCCAAAATTCATAAATGTATCATTATTTCTACTTTTACTGATTAAACTTAATTAATTTTGCCTTGTTTATGATCAGAATTATGTCTGGAACAATTTCCATTGAAAAAACAATAAAAAACAAAAAGTAAAAAAACAAAGAAATACATAAGAAATTCATAAAACAATAAAATACATAAGAAATTTATTTCCAAACCAAAGTTTTTTTGAATTACGATTGTTAAGAATGCTACAAAGAAAATTTTTACCAAAAATTAGCATTCTAGGAGCTTTATTTAGTGAATTAGAGCAAAAAGTATGATTTATGCATAAATTAGCATAATTAATATATAAAATAAAACCTCATTATTTTGGAAAATTTTACCATACAGCCTTGTAGATTACATCGCACACTACCAGCGTGCAAATTTTTGCGTCGCTCGCGCGATCGGCGGCCGAGATCTTAAGGGGGGGGCCATAATGGCCCCCCCCGGGAATGACAAGAATCAAAATACCCCGGGAGATTTAGGGTTAAGGCAACCACAGCCCTTTCGTCCCAACTGGTCTACGCCTGGCGTGCGACTGAGTGAGGGGAGATGTAACGTCATAGCTCTTGTCAGCTTGAGAGTCGCAGACCGGTCAGAGACAATTTGCAAGGAAAATTGTTAGGATTTAACATGTCGAATCCTTATGAATGGATTGTAAGCTCAATCCAACTTCCAGACAGCAGATTTGCACGACGCGTATATGATATACAACGTGCATACGCAGTAGTAAGCGCCATTTCTCAGTTGCTATGGCAAAAAGCGCATGCATGAGTCACAGACAGCATGTTAGTCGGATCACAAGGTGTGCTGTGTCCAGGCTTATGACTACCTTGCGATTCATCTCTACTCCCACAGTCGCAAGCCAGTTGTAGACCAGTCGGGTTGTAAGGTGTAGGTCAGCCTTAAGCCATCCAAGGATCATCTCTTTTTTTAATCCTCTGTCAAGTTGAAAAATGGTAATTCTTGCTAGTTATAGACCTGAATAGAACATTTGACATATGCCATATGCATTTGGTTTATTCCTTTTTTACAATATGACCAATTGAATGAATTTGTTAAGAGGTGGTTTATATGACCTTTATTTGGTCCCACTTTAATTTGAAAAAAGATCTGACTATCCTTTTGACTTGATAAACAGCATAATATTCATGTATAGTCGCTGATTTTATCATAAACTGTAGATATATGTGGTCTGGTTCTACTTCAAGTCTTAAAATTACAGAGTTGCAAAATGATACTGTATAGGTACCATGAGGCTGATTGAACTCGATTTTCCATGGCATTTTTAGAATTGAATATTTTGAATGTTTTTTTTTTCCACTACGCAGACTCTGAAGGCATTTCTTCCAGACATGATGAAGAAAGATCACGGTCACATTGTCACCATCGCGAGTATCATGGGTGAACTGTCCGCTGCAGGGATGTCAGAGTACTGTATGAGCAAGTTTGCCGCTGTAGGCTTGCATGAATCGGTGTTACGAGAGACGAGGGCTGCTGGTAAAACAGGAATCCATTTCACGTTAGTCAACCCCTACATGATAAACACTGGCATGTTTGCAGGCACAAAGATCAGGTAATTAGAGCTTGTGTAGTGGCCCAGTCGTGTCAGAGATGTTTCTTTCTAGATTCCAATTGCATCTTCCTGATCAGAATACCATATTCCGATAGATGGATTCAAAAAGCAAGAGAATATCGTGCGTGTCTTATGGTTCCAAGTTTTTGTCTCACCTGCGAAGCAGAGTGAGACTATAGGCGCCGCTTTTCCAACGGCGGCGGCGTCAACATCAAATCTTAACCTGAGGTTAAGTTTTTGAAATGACGTCATAACTTAGAAAGTATATGGACCTAGTTAATAAAACTTGGCCATAAGGTTAATCAAGAATTACTGAACATCCTATTAGAGTTTCATGTCACATGACCAAGGTCAAAGGTCATTTAGGGTCAATGAACTTAGACCATGGTGGAGGGATCAACATCGAAATCTTAACCTGAGGTTAAGTTTTTGAAATGTCATCATAACTTGGAAAATATATGGACCTAGTTCATGAAACTTGGACATAAGGTTAATCAAGTATCACTGAACATCCTGCACGAGTTTCACGTCACATGACCAAGGTCAAAGGTCATTTAGGGTCAATGAACTTTGGCCGAATTGCGGATATCTGTTGAATTCCCATCATAACTTTGAAAGTCTATGGATCTGATTCATGAAACTTGGACATAATAGTAATCTAGCATCACTGAACATTTTGTGCAAGTTTCAGGTCTCATGATTAAGGTCAAAGGTCATTTAGGGTCAATGAACTTTGGCTGAATTGGGGGTATCTGTTGAATTACCATCATAACTTTGAAAGTTTATTGGTCTAGTTCATTAAACTTGGATATTATAGTAATCAAGTATCTCTGAACATCCTGTGCGCATTTCAGGTCACATGACCAAGGTCAAAGGTCATGAACTTTGGCCGAACTGGGTGTATCTGTTGAATTACCATCATAACTTTGAAAGTTTATGGATCTGATTCATGAAACTTGTACATAAGAGTAATCAAGTATCACTGAACATCCTGTGCGAGTTTCAGGTCACATGATCAAGGTCACAGGTCATGTAAGGTCAATGAACTTTGGCCATGTTGGGGTTTTTTGTTGAATAACCATCATATCTCTGTAAGTTTATTGGTCTAGTTCATAAAAAGTGGACATAAGAGTAACCATGTATCACTGAACATCTTGTGCGAGTTAGAGTAGTATTCAAAGTCAGCACTGCTGCTATATTGAACCGCGTGGTGCAGGTGAGACGGCCAGAGGCATTCCACTTGTTTTCTTTTAAGTCAGATAAGGGACTGCAGAATTATGGCTCATTTTGTAATTTCATAATGGCTTAAACAAACATGCAATTTTCAGGTTTTTTGTGTATAAAGGATTGGAAAGAATGATCGTCATAAAATCAAAACAAATTAAACAATAGATAACAAAAGAATCGATTCAAGTTTGACATTTGTTTCTAAATTTTAATCTTGGAAATTCTTTTCACCAAATTGTGCTAAAGACTTTGAATCAAAAACTTTATATGAAGGAATTGAAATGTGTGTATCTTATTTGCATAGTTCATTTTTATATGCCCGTCCTACGGGACGTATTATGGTATCACGCTCGCATAACTTCAGTTTAACTCAACCTAGACTCATATAATTTGGTGTGTATGATACTAGCATAAATCCGAGGTAGCCTATCAAATTTGAGGTCAAAAGGTCAAGGTCACAGTGACATGATTTCATCTTACCCTTCTGAAGTCCTTGTAAACAGAATTACTTCAGTTTATCTTAACCAAGGCTTATAAAACTAGGTGAGTATGATACTAGCATGGATCCCAGGTTGATTGATTTTGAGGTCAAAGGTCAAGTTGCCACCTTCCACTTTTCTTTTTCTTGATTTATGTAACCAATAAATTTCCGCTTTACAGTTTGGCATATTATGTGCTCGCCCCAGCGACACTCTTTTTCAAATATTTGATCTTTTTCAGCGGAGATCTGAGGGTGGGGGGGGTTTAAGTTGACAACCTGTCATAAAATTCAATGAATGAATGAATTAAAGAATAGAAAACTTAATACATATGAACAAAAATTTGAAGAAAAAAAAATTATTTATATGGTATAGGAGTATCATGGAAATATATTCACAATTGCACAAGGCTTTTGCTATGACGGTGCAAATGTAAAAAGAGATTTGGGCTTCTATTTTTTTCAAAATATTGATATGGTTTTAAAAATGAGCTTATTATGGCACATGTAACTTTTGCCATCAGTGGTGAGTGTTGAATGCCTAATGAGTAGAAAGGCTTTTTAATCTGAAGTTTTATGCAACGGTGCCCATATGCCTTGTACTACAAGTCTCTCTTTTTCTTTCTTTAATAAATCTAGTTCTCTATTTGTTTACCCAAGGGGTGAGAAACATGTTATGCAGGTGATGTGTTTGTTTAGCAAGAGGTTAATTTTCTCATGTGAATCAATGCATTACATGAGTGGAACATCTTCAACAGGTGTGTTGACATTATGGTGTACGTAAAGCCCCCAAACTGAGCAGGAAAAAAAAAGATATTCCAAGGTCTGCCAATAGGATACATACTTGAAATCCTGAGTGGTTTACTGTAAATTTAGTCAACACACTGTTTCTAATAAATTGTATACTACATTCGTATTAATATCCTTTCATTTCCAGTGATAAATACAATGAAAATGAACAAAACTGTATACAAGAACAATGATTGATGCAATGACCACAGGCCCACAGCAATATTCCACATAGAATTGACTAAAGAGTGAGAAAAAGAGTAACACCAGTTTAAAATGCCTGCAGATTTTCAAAAAAAAATCAAATTTATTTTCAAGTCATTCCTCATTAGCTTGAGAAAGACAAAACATTCAAGGTACAGTCAAGCACTATCAGCTTGTATACATTGCAATACACAAGAAAAGGTGTTGAGAAATAAGAGAGAAAAGTGTAATCACAAGTAAATAACAATTGAAGGAAGGATGAAAATCCAATACAGCAATCCTTACAGAATATAATTGTTTGCCCTGGTGAAATGATTTTCTTTCAGCCCTTATAGTGATTTGTTAGAAACAAAACCTCAGATCCAAGTCAAGATGAAGTCACAAAATGTTGCACAAGCCCTTTGATCAGAACACAAATTTGTAGGTGATTTGCGTGCAAATGCAACTCATATTTCTTGCAACACTCTATTATTACGCCTGATTTTGGGACATTGTCGTGATTTATTTAAGCACTATACAGTGTGTATAAAAAAAAACGGGACAGATTTGAAAAGTCTATAAATTTTTGTTTCAAATTATGATCTTTATATTTTGGTGTCAATAGGTGCTCTGAAGCCTTATCCTTTAAATGCCACTAAAATGATTAACTTTCGTTCATGCTTGAGCGAACAAGGAATTTTTTGTCTGGGGTTAAAAAGGAGGCTTGCACCAAAATGGCATAAAATGATAAATATGATGGTCGGACTTCTTGCTAATGAGCAGACTTCCTTTTAACCTTTTCATTATCTTTGCCATAATTTTTGAATTATGCGGTCAAAATTCATTTTCAAATCTTCTTATTAGCTTGAATATTTCTGTTGTTCCTTTTTAATATGTTCTCTTTTAGTTTTGAATATTCCTTTAGGCAAGAACGATTTTTTAAAACCAAAGTATGGGAGAGCGTGTGTTTTTTTTCAAATCCTTTCATTGTGTGCTAAAGCCTCTTTTGAACCCCCTACAAAAACGTCCCGTGTTGGCTCAAGCATGAATAAATTTCATTTTTAAAAATGGCATTTCAAAGATAGGATCTCAGAGCATCTTTTAACGTCAAAATGTAGATATAATATTTTGAAACAAATTTTTTATAGACTTCAAAACTGTCCCGTTTTTTTTTATACGCACTGTATAAAAACAGATATAACTGATGTAAGAAATGACTGCTGACTGCTTTTTTTTTGTATTTATGTTTTTATTGTAAAACAAAATAATATATACAATAACAACAAAACTTCATAGCTACTGTACTTAAGATATCTACACAAAATATCTACACAACTGATATACAGACGACACATACATTGTACACAGGACAAACACGATTCTCTCAGTAGCAAAAAGATAAAGAATAAATAAATAAGTAAATAAATTAATCAATAAATAAAAATACATAAAGGCATCCAGATTCCAGAATATGGAGAAAACAATAATTTTGTGAGGGATAAGCATTAATCTACATTAAAGGACCACTTCTTGAAATGCAGTGCCAACTTATCATTCTTTTCAGCTATATAGTATTCTGTTTTCTGTTTTACTTTGACAAAGGTTATGAAAGCCTGAAAGTTTAAATCAATTTCTTGAAACTTGCATCTCATAATATAGAATTTAAGACATAAAAATAGGAAATTAATACACATATCATGTTTGCCACCAATATCAAAACCAAAAATGAAACTGATATCAGGATAGACTGTTGTTTCATGAATAATACTATCAATGTAGTCTGTGAGCTTCTTTCTAAATGGTAAGACCTTTTCACATTCACAAAAAATATGTTTTAAAGTTTCAGGGTATTTACCACAAAAATAGCACAGTGGTGATTCACTTCTATCGATTTTAAATAAGAAAGACTTCACTGCAATAGCATTATAATCTTGACTGCTGACTGCTTGTTTTGTATTGCCACAGATATGAGATGATCGTACCTACTCTGGAACCAGAATATGTCGCAGGGAAGGTGGTGGAAGCGGTGCAAACTCAAACAGCATTGGTACGCACACCAGTCTTACTGCATCTCATGGTGCTCCTTAAAGAGTAAGTCTACAGCTTTTTAGAATCCTTCAAAAAAAAAACCCTTTCAGATGGAGATGGATAGTGCTATCAATCACCAATGGTCATTAATCACATGTGTGAATCAAATTAGAGAATTACATGGGGACTTGGGTGATTTGCCCCCTGAAATGCTCTTAAATGCCCTGGAAAATGTCCATTAACTGGAATATTAAACTTACATGTATCCACTGTTGCAGATTATAACCCGTTGCCTCCGAGGCTCTTCGAATCCCATATGTTCAACACAGGGACCACCAGGTTCCGGTTAGGAATGGGTTAATGATCATAAGGTTGTGAAAATTAGCCTCCGAAATAAAAGGAATAATGATTTCTGTTTTCCTGGTCAAAATGCCCCTTGATCACCAGTGCTGATTCACATAAGTCATGACCATGTTTATGCTCTGTCCAAATAAAAAATATAATATAAATATAATGAAAAATGATGATATAAATTTGTATGAAAGCAGTAACTATGGGTATAAGATAATTTTCTGCGCTGCAAGAGCTCATAAAGGACAAGTCCATCCCATCAAAAAGTTGAATAAGAAGAAATAGAGAAAAATCCAACAAGCATAACACTTAAAGTTTCATCAAAATCAGCTGTAAAATAAAAAAGTTATGACACTTCAAAGTTTCGCTTGATTTCACAAAACAGTTTTATGCACATCCTGGCTGGTATGCAAATGAGGAGACTATGACATCATCCACTCACTATTTCTTTTGTATTTTATCATATTAAATATTCTAATTTTTTCCTCATTTTCAAGTGATACAACAATTAATTCCTCCCTGAACATGTGGAATTAGCATTGTTTAATACCATATGGCTCAGTCAAGTTGGTCCTTATTGTCAAATCCATAAAAAAAATGAAATATTGTATAATGCAAACCAAAAAACAACAAAAGAAATAGTGAGTGATAGACATCGACTGAGTCACCTAGTTGTGCATATCACTGTTTTGTGAAAAATAAGCAAAACTTTAAAATATAAGTTTCTTATTCAGCATCCGATTCAATGAAAATTTCAGCACTATACCAGTTTGATTTTTCTCTATTTATTCAGGTCAGCATTTTCCTGGGGTGGACTTGATCTTTAATTGTTTTGATTTATAGTAACATTTCCATCCTTTGGTAATTTCTTGTAATTCTTAATTCTGATGGGCTATTGAGCATTGCGCCCTTGGTATATTAACTACCTTCTAGTTCTTGATTTACATTGGCTGTTGAGTATTGTGTAGTTACCATTGGATGGTAAGGTTACTATAATGATAACTTGTATGCAATAAAACCCTGAGCTGCTTGTTTCAGCAGAGCCTCTTCACTGTTTTCCTCATCTCAGCATGCATGAAAATAAATACAATGTAAAAAATTCACAAAGACACTGAGTGAATTCCTGCTAAAAGACACCAAGACATGCCAAGGTAGTGCATCATAACAAGTCTTTGCCTTGTCTCTATTAAAGCAAAGACTTTTATTGAAGCAGGCTCAGGCAGCAGCTAGGTAGCACACCTTAACAAGTCTTTGCCTGTCTCTATTAAAGCAAAGACTTAGGCAGCAGCTAGATTGCACACGTTAACAAGTCTTTGCCTTGTCTTTAAAGCAAAGACTATGGCAGCAGCTAGGTAGCGTACGTTAAAAAGTAATTGTCTTGTTTTTATTAAGGCAAAGACTCGGGCAGCAGCAAGGTAATGCACCATAACAAGTCATTGTCTTGTCTTTATCAAAGCAGACTCAGGCAGCAGCTAGGAAGCATACCTTAAAAAAGTCTTTGCCTGTCTTTATTAAAGCAAAGACTCAGGCAGCAGCTAGGTAGCACACCTTAAAAAGTCTTCACCTGTCTTTATTAAAGCAAAGACTCAGGCAGCGGCTTGGTAGCATACCTTAAAAAGTCATTGCCTTGTCTTTAAGCAAAGACAGCAGCTAGAAATCGCACCTTAACAAGCCTTTGCTCCATCTTTAAGCAGAAGTCCTTCTCAGTATCTTTCCTGCATTCCTCACTGATTTGTCTTTATATACTTCATACTTTCATGAAGTTCGCAAATAATATTTTGACAAATTTTTGGAGCCCTTTTCAAGCTTACTACAAAGTATACCAACCATTTGTGCAATAATACTTTTTTATCCCTTCTCTATCATCCCCATGCAGCTTATTACCTCAGAAAGCCATTTTCAGTATGGAGGACTTCTTTGAGACAGCCAAAGCTATGGATAACTTTGTTGGAAGACGTCACATCAAGAACAGCTAATCATTTATTCTTGACTACTCCCACTCCACTGCCATCGAAAAATGCAATGTGCCCAACTTCTTAGGAACCAATAAATCAAGGACCTTGAGTTTCGAGCCACATGAAATCTCAACTTGAGAAAGATCACCTTCCAGGAAGTTCAATTCCTTCAAGGTATTAAGGTTCATGAAGAGTTTTGGTAGCATAAGTTTAATGGGCATAAAGTGATTAAAAATGTTCTCATTACTATCTTAGCTCCATAAAAATTACAAAGCTATTCTGTAACTGTAAGAAAAATACTTCAATTGATCACATCTCAACCATCACAGTCTTTGCATCATGAAATTGCATACTAAGTATGCCAATTTGACAGTCTCTCTCCCATCAAAAAAAATGGTTTTTATTCCTTTTATTCCACTATCACATGGAATTAGGAGATTGCAATCAATGTATATTTTACACACCAATGATAATAATATTGATAATATCATATTTTACCCGGGGTATCCACTACAGTTTCGAAAATTGTTCTCCCAACGGGCCCTGCTGAACATGATAATGATACTATTATTGAGCATGGCAAATGCTTATCAAATGTCATCTCAAAGGATGGTGGTGCCAAAGCTGACATTTTCAATCCAACTTTTTTTTTCAATTACAACTCACGAAAAATGCATTAAACTCATTACCACGTTGATAACCAGGTACATTCTGAATTCTTCCCTGTTGTGGGTCATCATCCCAGATTTGCAATGTACTGCTATACTCAAATATGCTTGTTATGTTATTCAGGCAGCGGCGTTGTAACGAGTCACTAAATCTCTGATCTAGTCAAGTCATTGTAGGGTTTAAGTCAAATCAGTCGAGTCACTGTACAAATGGAGTCTTGACTTGATTACAAGCATGGATTCAAGTTAATCAACTCAATACTGTGGTTTCAAAATTAAATAATTGATTGATAACCTATGTTCTGCCTAGCTGCCAAAGTGATCCTCAAGTATTACATTTTAGTACTAGGTACTTATCAATGTAGGGTTTTTTTAGTCATATTTTTAGACAATGATTGTTTGTCTCATGTCTCATTTCTTATTGCATAGGCGATGTTGAGATATTAACAAAAGTGTGATATTGAAAATTTAATCCCAATGCTTTTCTTTAATCTGTCAGTTATGGAGGTCTTGAGACAAGAGACAAGTGTGTTTTTCATGTCTCATTTCATTCTCAAACACTGATTGCCTGGGCTATGTCTCTGTCTCAAAGAGAAATGTCTCTCCCATAGGCCAAGGTGGGACATTGAATAAAGGCCTTCAGATTTGAAGAGTTAATCTCAGTGCTTCGCTTCAATTTGTCAGTATTGGTATCTCGAGACAGTGATTGTGATTGTCTCATATTTCATCCCATTCTCAGATGCTGACGTCTTGGTTCTCTGTCTCAAAGAGAATTGTTTTATGTCTCAAACGCTAGGGTCAGGTGCTGAACAAATAACTCAATTTTGAAGAGTTATTCTCAGTGCTTTACTTCAATTATGATGATAATAATATAAAGTATTTCTAAAGCACCAAATCCACATTGATTATGTGCTCAAGGCGCTGAAATATACTTTATATATTATTATTATTACTTCATTCTCCTCACCTGGGTTGAGTGCAGCACAATGTGGATAAATTTCTTGCCGAAGGAAATTATGCCATGGCAGGGATTCGAACCCACGACCCTCTGTTTCAAAGTCCAAAGACTAGTCCAGTGGGCCGCAACGCTCCAATCTATCAGCGTTGAGTGTCTTTAGACAATGATTGTGTCTCATGTTTCATCTCAGTCTTAGACTCTGTTTTCCTTGTGTCTGTCTCTTGTGGGTCATAAAGGCTGAGACATCAGCGAAACATAGCATGTCTTGTGTCTTGTCTTAGTCTCTGCTGATTCTGGTCACAAGGGTCTACATCTCAGACGCTGTCTCATCCGAGACTGTCTCTGTCATAGATCTACACATGCACCCAGACTCCTGGGTTTTTACGTAATAGCGTAGAAAGCGTAAATGCTTGTAAACAAGCAACCAGAGGAGCTGAAGGCTTAAGGTCCTTTCCTGCTCTTCCGATTGAGCTACACTGTATCACACCTCGTCATATAATTGATGAGAAATATGCATATGATCATGGTACACACTCAGGCATGGTGTAGTGCAAACAACTCGTAATGATCAAAATGTTGATGTATGGTTAAATGACTTCATGTAAATGATCATCTTAAAGTTTATACCTGAAATAGAAACTCACAGATACTTATTTTTATAAATGATGTTACTGGTTTAGTACTTAATTTTTACAATTGATATTGATTGTTAATTACTTGTTTTTACAATTTATATTTTAATTGTTTACTACACAACTAACGTGTATATATTGGCTGGTTGCAGTGGATACTTTTAATGATAACTCGCAATTATGAAACAAATGGAAAATTCAAGGTGAAAAGAAATCATGAATAAATTGTTTGGTTTTTTTTTTCACTATCATATATGAAAGGAATATATATTCAATTAGCAACTGGAATGTCTAATCATTCCCACTTCCATATCAAAAATATATTAAGTCATCATGAACCATTTAATAATGAGAATTGACTTTGTATTACATGACATAGAGCTCCTGCTGGTATACGACACCACAATTCTACTCCATAAAAATTATCTTATTTTCAATGGATGTTTGTTAAACCGTAAAATGTTTTCTTTATTTTTTTGCATATATTAACCCTATCTAGGCCACGGTATCTTGGGAGATCATATGGTTGGGCGCCTCCCTGCCCCCCCCCCCCCTTGGAGATTTTGACTGTTGATCGCACGATCACACCGAAAATTGGCACGGAGGTGTTGATCTAAGTTTTGATGGAGACACTCTTTGTGGTGTTCTTGGCAAATGTACGTGAAAAAATTGCGATATCAGATCAATTTCTGATGTATTATGTTCTTTTTTGCAATTTCTTATTTATTTCTTTGTTTGGTAGACTTTATGTTTTTCATTGTTTTTTTAGCTCATCCGGCCCGAGTATCAAGATGAGCTTATGGCGTCCGTCGTCTGTCGTCCGTCCACAATTTCAAAATGCTACTTCTTCCTCATTTCAAGTCTGATTTCAATTCTGTTTGCTTTATATGATAGCACTAGGTGGGGGATTCAAAACTTCTACACAGAATTTTGAAATTCATTAAATATGCTAATTTATACACATTTTTCAAAATTTTTCTTTATTTGAGGACCGATTTTGATTTTTTGCTTCCATCTGGTAGAGCTTCATGAGGTTCACCAAACTTCTACACAGAATTTTGAAATTTTGACCAGAACCATTTTTATGCTAATTAATGCAAAATTAATTTAATATTTTTAATAATTCACATAAAATGCTTTTTCTTCTTTAATTGTTGACCGATTTTTACTTTTTTTCTTCTTCCGTTTGGTAGAACTTTATGAGGTTCACCAAACTTCTACACAGAATTTTGAAATTTTCAGTAGAAAATTATTTATGCTAATTTATGCGAAATGTATTCATAAATCACAGAAAATGCCTCTTCTGCTTTGTTGACAGATTTTGATAATATTCTTCCATCTGATAGAGCTGCATGAGGTTCACCAAACTTGTACACAAAAATTGTGAAATTTTGTCTGGAAAATTATTCTAATTTATTCATAAATCACAAAAAATGTTTTTTCTTCTTCATTTGTTGATCAATTTCAATTTAGTTTGCTTTACATGATAGCTCGAGATGGTGATACAAAATTTCAACATAGAATTTTCAAACTCATTAAATATGATAATTTATTCATATATTTTCAAAACATACAAAAATTACTTATTTATTTGTAGATTGATTTTGGTTATTTTTGTTCCATCTAAGAGCTACATTAGGTTCACCAAGGTTCTACGCAGAGTTAAACTTTGACTAGATAATTATTAATACTTAATTCATAGATCAAAAACAATGCTTCTATGTCATTTCTTCATCAATTTCAATTCCATATCCTCAATTTATGTCACCAATATAATTCACTACAGAGTCAACTGGGCTGAAATTAAAATTGTGTTAAATTTTGTTGCGAGATGCCGGATAAGCTCCATATCATTAATGTGCTAGTTTATGATCTTTGTCCGAGACTTGAGATCATAAAGAGCATAAAAAAATCCTAAACTTTGATGAAAAAGTTGCACCCTATCTACATTTCTGCAAATAAAATACGTTCTTTTCCAATAACTTTGTTGTTTTCATGTTATTTCTGTGTTCATCACATGTACATTTTTATTTTAAACAATTACATCATTACATATTTGTGTTTATGTAGTTTACAATGAGTTGATAGTGGAGTACGATTATTAGAATCTGCCAACAATTTTGTACGTCACTTTATCCTGTTTATGTACCTGGAACACAAATAGTGTTAAATCTTGTTTTATTTCTCTTTTAAAGTGTTTTTCAATGTGCACAAGGTTATTCTGTGATCTTCAGTGATAAAGTTTTGTTTGTGCAGTTTGCCACTGCTTTTACCTTCTCAACAGACAAAGAAAATAATGTTTGCGTAAATGATTTTTTGTGTTCAAATTTAACTTTTTTATCATATGCATGGATGTTTAGGAGAGCTAAAATATGCACTTAGAGTACATTTTTCATCTCGGGAATTAAGGTAAAATAATAGTGCTATAAAATTAGAGGGATTCAAAATATTCGACCAGTCTTATACCGTTTATAGAAGGGAAAAAAATGTATTGATTTTAGCCTAGAGCTTGGGATACTGATTCGATTAAATTGTGTATAGTATTTTGTGACGATTTTGGTACAGATTTCTGACAAGTAAATATTGCTTGTGCTATTTGTGTGTTTATTTATTTTGCTACGTGATTGCTTAATGATTTTTGCAACTGAAATTAATGTTATGTGTGTGAACTGTGAAGAAATATTAATTTGATCAATTTGTTTCATGGGTGCTAGAAACCAAGCAGCAATTTAAAATGATCATGTTTGTACAAAGTGGAATAATGCTGTATTATATTATGATGTGAATATATAATGATCACCTTATGTTTTTATCATATTGTATTGACTATTTTTGTAAAAATCAGCAAGACTTAAAATGGAAATGTACATTTTTTGGCAATGTTAATTAAGTATGTATGTTCCATCCGTGATTGTTTGCACCTCAACATGCTATTCTATCCTAAATTTTAAATAAACAAAAATGAGAATAATATCTTGTGTTCAAGAGTTTTGATTTTGCCAAACTTAATCTGATCCCCTTGTCTTACTCTCTTCACCACCCCCCCCCCCCCCCACTCTCTTTCTCTCTCTACATCTACAGTGCGTCCCAAAAAAAACTATACACTTTTGAAATGGCTGCCAAATAAAAAATGTAGCACTTTGGGGGAAAAGACTTATAGATATGGAAAGCCAATAAAGTCAACTTTCAAATGACACCAAAAAGTTGGAAAATTATTCATGCTTGAGCGAGCACTGCCCACTGAAACAGAGGGTATGCAAATTAGGGTGGGCTGGAATTAGCCTTCCAATTTCTTTCAGATTTTTTGTTTGGTACTTGCAAAGTTGAAGGTTACTTGGTGAGTTAAAGATCAGATGTTATCAGTTTGTTGTTTGTGAAAATTTCATACGTTATTAAATTGAAATTTAATGCATGAGTGATCATGAATTGCAATTTTTAGTGCAGCTTTATCATGTGGATCTTAACAATGTGTTCATGACAGTCAGGAGAAGAGGGGGTAATATGACTTAGGTAGGTGAAGTAAGTTGATGGGCTTAAGGTCAACAGAACATTTAGCAACCCCTCCCTCCATCTCTACCCCCTCCCCCCACTTCTCTCCTCCTGGGAGACTAAGCTTGGCTAGGCTGGGCAGGAATTAGCCATACAGTTTTTTGAGAGGTTAGTCCTTTGGAACTTACAAAGCTAAGGGTGTTCTGCTATTCATGAGTGAGATAAGTTTTGGTTTTAATAGGCAAATTTCATGAATTACTCAATTGAAATGTACTGCATGAGTGAACAGGAATTGCAATTTTAGTGTAGCATATTCATCTTGTGGACATCAGAAGTGTGTTCATGAGAGTCAGAGTAATGTGATGGTACATGTACCTGTTACAAGCAAGAGGGCAAGGTATGCTAAGACTTGGTTAAAAGGGCATTCCTCTTCTTTTTGTCCTTTTACAAATTAAAAGTCATAGGTACCCTCCCCTCTTCACCTCCATTTTCAAGCCCCCCCCCCCCCCCTCTCTCTGTCTCATCTCCTGGATTGTAGCCTTTTCAAAACTTAACTGCCAAGTGACCGGTGGCTGATGGTCAGTTTGAATGATTACCAAAAAATTTAATGATTATGATGATTAGTGAAATAATTTATTGGAAAAAAATGAATGTTTTATTTATCACATTGCACATTGAATGAGTTAATTTACTGATAAATTGTTGATTGAATGATTGATAGGAAAAAGTTGATGCCCTAATTCAGAATTAATCATTAAACCAACATTCTGCTCTGGACTTCACGCGTACATAAGAATAGCCATCAGTCTCTCAACAGGAGGGGAGGGTGGGAAAGGGGGAGGGGGCGGGGCCGAATGTTCTGTTGACCCTTATTCCATCAACCTACTTCTCCCACTTAAGCCCTATCTCACCCCCTATTCTCCCGACTGGCCGACTCCCATGAACACATTGCTGAGATCGCCATGATAAAGTTGAAATGCTGCCCCAAAAGAGATCCAAATGATAAAGCTGAAATGCTGCTCCAAAAGTGTAATTTGTGTTCACTCATGCATAAAAGTTCAATTTAATAACTTAAAAAATTTGCTTAAGCTATCAAAACTGATCAAGGTTGATCATTAATTTATCACAACGCCCTTAACTTTGCAAGTTCGAAATGATTTGCCTCTCAACAACTGAAATAAATTGGAAGGCTAATTCCAGCCCACCCTAATTTTCATACCCTTTGTTTCAGTGGGCAGTGCTCGCTCAAGCATTAATATTTTTCCAACTTTTTGGTGTCATTTGAAAGTTGACTTCATTGGCTTTCCATATATGAGAGTCTTTTTCCCCAAAGTGCTAGATTTTTTTATTTGGCAGCCTTTTCAAAAGTGTATAGTTTTTTTTGGGACGCGCTGTATATCAGACAACAATAATGTCATCTGCACTAAATATAGAAGTTACCCTCCAGACATCATGATGGAGTTTCTTCCATCAGGCTAAATAAATATAATTATTATTTCCTTTTTTTCTTAAAGGGATGATCCGGGCTGGAAGTATTTATAGCTGAATAAATAGAGTAGGATTCATTGAGCAAAATGCTGAAAACCTCATCAAAATCGGATGACAAATAACAAAGTTAATTAATTTTTAAGGTTAGCAATATTTTCTGAAAACAGTTGTTATGATTATTCATTAGGTGGGCTGATGATGTCACATCCCCACTTGTTCTTTTGTATTTTGATATATGAAATTAGGTTTATTCAAAAAAATTTCCTCCAAGAACTAGATAAATTGGATTGACAATTGATTTAGTACATTAGATATTTATTGCTGCAACTTATTTCATTATAAGGGAGACATATTATTCACTCAAGTATGAAATAATGAAAAAATATGATTTTATGTAATAACATAAGCAAACGGAAAGTGGAGATGTGACATCATCAGCCCAACTAATGTATATTCATAACGACTGCTTTCACAAAATATTGCTAAACTTTAAACTTCAATAACTTTATTTGTTATCCGATTTTGATGAAGTTTTCGGCATTTTGCTCAGTGAATTCTACTCAATGTATTAAGATATAAATATTTTCAGCCTGGACCATCCGTTGTCCAGGCTGAAATTATTCATATCTAAATAAATAGACTAAAATTCATAGAGCAAAATGTTAAATTTCATTAAAATCGGATAACAAATAACGAAGTTATTGAATTTTAAAGTTTATGAATATTTTGTGAAAAGGGTTTATCGTCAAGAATATTCGTTAGGTGGGCTGATGATGTCATATCCCCACTTTCGATCTTTTTTTCTTATGTTATTTGTAAAAATAAAAAAACAGGAGGGGATATGGCATCATCAGCTCACATAATGCATATTCATAAAAGCATGCCCCGAACTGTTTCGCCGCCGGGAATAATGTAAATCTTTAAAATGCAATAACTTTGTTATTCATCCGATTTTGATCAAATTTTCAGCATTTTGCTTTGTGAATTTTGACTCCATTTATTTGCGATAGAAATATTTCCAACCAGGGTCTGGACCATCCCTTTAAATACTCGATGTCAGAAATTAAAAATGAATCAAATTTGAGGAAGATGAAAAAGAATACCAAAGTTTTGAAGGCAGTGTTGAGAGAACATTATGACCTTGGATTATCACATCGAGAGCGTTGTTGGCTCAGTCGGTATAACGCGTCTGCCCATCGAACCAAACTTGATCGTGGGTTCGAGTCCACCCCGGGCGGATAACTGAGGCCAGTGCGTTGTGTGTAAACGTCTCTCCCATGTTTCATAGATGCAGGCTATGTTACAATGGGAAACACTCCGTTCCTCGGATAGGACGTTAAATGGAGGCCCCGTGAAGAGGAAAGTCACTATCTTTGCAAGTTGATTAAGAACCCACTGCTCTATTCATTAAACCCCGGTGTAGTGGCCCACCTGCACTCCGGGAGGAGAGACCTGCGGGTCATTGTCAGTTCGCTTTTCGCCTCCCAGGCACAGGTGACGCCAAACAAATAACAATAATTTTTAAAAAGAAGATAAAATGAATGACATTTCAGTCTAAAGGTGGTGTCACACCTTGGCGTTTTAGACAGCGTATGCCCGACGTATCAAAATTTCTCTAAAACGTCGGCATACGTACGCTGAACTTTGATATTTTTTTTCAACTCTGGGCGTATACTTAGCGTATTCATAACGAGTTGGACGTATACATAACGTATTAGTAACTTATATCGAACGCTTCGTTAACTTATAAGTAACGTATTCCAACGAATGCTTAGCGTTTTGCTGGCGTACACACCTTATGCCCTACGATAGCCTAACTTACGCATAGCACGCGGCAGCGTATCGCTGACGAACACGTGCCGTAGCATATAAAAAGGCTGCCGCTCGACTATTCAAATAATAACCGCTCGATACATCACCGTATCAAGGAGCTGTCACACCTTGGCGTCTTAGACAGCGTATGCCCGACGTGTGAGGAATTTGGCGAATACGCTGGCGTACGTCGAATACGTTACGGGTAAGTTTTGCATACGTTAAGAGTACGCTAAAACACGCTGGTATACGTCGTCATACGGCGAGGTCGTCGAAAAATTTTGTGCAAGCACAAAATTTTTCGACGTATGCCAGCGTATGGCTCATACGTCCCGCATACGCGGGCCATAAGTTGTAGGCAAGTTACGCGATCGTTGAAACACGTTGACACACATTACCCGTAAGTTACTCATAAGTCGATGTACGTCGAGATAATGTCCAGCGTACCCTAAAACTTACTTCTAACCTATGAGTAACGTGATTTGAACGTATGTGTAACTTAAATCCAACGTATATTGACGTATGAAGACCCCGGGGGGGGGGGCACTCGACCAAAAAAGTGGTGGGGGTGTGCCGCGGGCGAGACAAAAAACGGGGGCCTTGGAGCGGTCTTATTGTAAAAAGGAGGGTCCTCGGAACGGGCTTCGGAACGACAAAAGTTTGTGAAAACGGGGGTCCTTGGAACGGATCTCCAGCGTGTGAGTGCGTATGCATCCCTATGGAACGGTCATGTGTGCATGATGCAGCTAGCGCGGCCTCCGCCGGGGGAGCTTTGCGGCCGCTTTTCACCAAAATTGCGGCTCATTCAATGCGATCGGAGCGGCGTAACGAAAAATATGCGAAGCTTTGGAGCGGATTTCTCTCTTTTTTTTTCTCGATAAGAAGAAAATGCTATGCCTTGGAACGGAAATTTGAGTGTGAAAATGGGGGTCCCCTCCGCGGCACATACCCACTATGCATTTTATACTGAGTGCCCCCCCCCCCCCCCCCCGGATGAAGACGTGCTCCGGACGACAACAAAACTTACTGAACGTGTTTATAACTTAGAGCTACCGTATAATGGCGTATTGACAACGTTTATCATGTTTATAGGAATTGGTATATAAAGGTGGGGTTCACAGGAGTTTTCTTCGGCATGGCGGTGGTGTTGATGTTGTATCGTGCGGTTATGATTTTAATAGTCGAGCGGCAGCCTTTTTATAGGCTACGACACGTGTTCGTCAGCAATACGCTGCCGCGCGCTATGCGTAAGTTAGGCTATCGTAGGGCATAAGTTGTGTACGCCAGCAATACGCTAAGCATTCGTTGGAATACGTTACTTATAAGTTAACGAAGCGTTCGATATAAGTTACTAATACGTTATGTATACGTCCAACTCGTTATGAATACGCTAAGTATATGCCCAGACTTGAAAAAAAAAAATCAAAGTTCAGCGTATGCCGACGTTTTAGAGAAATTTTGATACGTCGGGCATACGCTAAAACGCTAAGGTGTGACACCACCTTTAACACCACCTTTAACACCAAAAAAAAAAAATCAAAGTTCAGCGTATGCCGACGTTTTAGAGAAATTTTGATACGTCGGGCATACGCTAAAACGCTAAGGTGTGACACCACCTTTAACACCACCGCAATGCCGAAGAAAACTCCTGTGAACCCCACCTTTATATACCAATTCCTATAAACGTTGTAAATACGCCATTATACGGTAGCTGTAAGTTATAAACACGTTCAGTAAGTTTTGTGGTCGTCCAGAGCACGTCTTCATACGTCAATATACGTTGGAGTTGAGTTACACATACGTTCAAAGCACGTTACCCATAGGTTAGAAGTAAGTTTTAGGGTACGCTGGACATTATCTCGACGTACGTCGACTTATGAGTAACTTACGAGTAACGTGTGTCAACGTGTATCAACGATCGCGTAACTTGCCTACAACTTATGGCCTGCGTATGCGGGACGTATGAGCCATACGCCGGCATATATACGTCGAAAAATTTTGAGCTTGCACAAAATTTTTCGACGACCTCGCCGTATGACAACGTATACCAGCGTGTTTTAGCGTACACTTAACGTATGCAAAACTTACCCGTAACGTATTCGACGTACGCCAGCGTATTCGCCAAATTCCTCATACGTCGGGCATACGCTGTCTAAAACGCCAAGGTGTGACAGCGCCTTAAGCTGTCATGGTATCAATTTCATAGATCATATTCACTGGCATAAATCCATGCGGGGTACCTAATGTTCAGGGAGGTTTGGGGTACGTGATCTATTGTTTCATCCACCCTCCGTCACGGATGTATGCAATGCATGTTCTCAGACAAAAATCAAATGATATAGTATAGGGTACATTTCTTAATGTAACATGCACAAATAGGGGGAAAATGAAAGGTGTAGCAAAGTTGACACTGAGAAGGGTATAGCGACATCCGACAAGGGATCCACTTAATTACCAATTGATAGTCTTGGCTTTAATTTGTATTTAAATTATAAAAAAGAAAGAAATGTCTGATATTTACCACGAAGTAAAAAATGACACTTGACGGGGACGGCACGGGGGCGTGCACCCCCCCCCCCCCCCATCGGCTGGCAAACATTAAGAAATGGGGAGAAAGAGGGGGAAACAAAGAAACATACTGGGGAAAGGAAATAGTTTTTTTTTGTATTCGATAGGGCATATGTGCCCACTGCCTGTTTATTGGGATAATAATCGCCGTTCAAGAGGATTGAATGGCGCTTAAAACTTTAAAATACTACGTTTTCGATTCAATATCAAATATTTCTCCCTGCGCTTCGAGCATTTATTATTTCATTCAGTGACATATACAGTATTTTCATGATTACTAAAAGTGCTGTAATAAAAATTACCACGTTTTACGTCTGAATATAAACAAATCTTCATGCTTTTCACAAATTCTGAAACCAGTCCATATAATGTCCAGGCGCGTTTCTAGACTATTCTGGGGGGAGTACTGATGACTTAAGAAATTTCCCAGGTTGGTTTATTCAATACTGTGAAAATGGCATATCGTGGGCAGTTATTGTACAAAGGAGATAATACTGGCCAAGCAGCTACCTCCCCCCCCCTGCCCTACAAAAATTCAATATATGCGAGTAAGCGTAGCGGCCGAGCGAAAAGGCATATTATTGCTTGAGAATACTTTTCAGTATAGTTTATCTACATGTATAATACCCATCAGAGCATGAGATTTCACTTCACAATAGTAGGGGGAAACAGGTTATCAGGAAGGGACATGTGTTGCACCATCACCAGCCGTTGTATTTCTTTACACGTGAGTGAGCCTAGTGAATGAGCCAAAAAAAAAAATCTGACTTTCAAGAGCGATATTTTCCTATTTAAGAGACTATATATTGAACGTAATACAAGGTATGATAGAATTTGACAGGGAATGAGGGTTTTGATGTCCGTATGACACCCCTCCCCTTTAAAAATATAGCGAAACAATGTGGTAAGCCGGGAGATAATTTTCGAAGTCAAACCTAACCATTAGAGCACTTTACTATGAACTTCCAAATAATTGTTCGTCTACAAAATATTCTAAAATTAATGAATGGAATATATTGGTTCGTTCTTGCATCCTCCTCTCCTTATTCTTCTCTCTTTCTTCTTCTTAAATCTTCAAATAAAAATTCTTCAACTAATCAGGTACAGAATATTCTTTATTCTGGAGTTGCATGATATCAAATAAATCACTTGACAAGGCCCTCTGGGCAAAAATTCGTGTAATTTCTTTCGTTACGGAGTTTTTATTTCATCTTGATTGAAACAAATGGAAATGAGAGAATAATAGATGCGCAGCTTTACAGGCGGTGCACTAACAATACAAATAATCGATAAAGAAGTTGGAAATATGCCTGTCGGTTAATTGAACTCGGTCTTGCCTAACTACTGGCCAACCTTGGCGTTCAAAGCCCCGGGTCGATTCCCAGCGGAAGCATTTTGATTCAGAATGGAAGACAGCTCTAAGAGCTCTAAGAGCTGAATCAAAATGCTTCCGCTGGGAATCGACCCGGGTCCCTGGCTTTGAACGCCAAGGTTGGCCAGTAGTTAGGCAAGACCTCGGCAGGCATATTTCCAACTTCTTTATCGATTATTTGTATTTTTAGTGCAGATGAGTTAATGAACAATGAGTAGCCGCGTTCCGAAGATGAATCCCAGCTAATACAAGCCTGAATACTTCAATTCATCACAAAGATTGAGAGATATTATAGCTAAATGCAAACAACTTATGGCAACTCTCTTGTAAATAATACACAGTAAAACAAATGAAAATGAGAGAATAATAGATGTGTAGCTTCACTCAAACTCAAAGTCCCTGAGACTGAGAGCTGACATATATATTTCCCGGACACTATATTTATATATATATATATATATATATATATATATATATATATACACGAGTTGGCAAGTTTAAGGTCAAACTGAAAACAATTTTTTGTTGCATCTAAACTTTATTCTTCAATCGAAAGACAGTAAGTCATAAGGCACAAATAAATGAATAATACAAGCGCGAAGCGCGAGTTTAATTTATTTAATGTACCTGAAAAGAGACCTATTTAGGATTGTTTGCATTGACCCATAAAGAGGATACATATCTCATTGATCAAATACTTCGAGTGATAAGCGCAAAGACATCTTCTCATATTCAGCAATAATTTGAAATCATTAATAATAACAATAATAATAATAATATAGGGTATTTATATTGCGCACATATCCACCTTGTTAGGTGCTCAAGGCGCTCCTATATTACCCGGCTAAGCCAGGCGTTCAGAGCGCACACATTCAGCTTTTTAAGGAATTACTTCCTATACCGGTACCCATTTACCTCACCTGGGGTGAGTGCAGCACACTGTGGATCCGTTTCTGAAGAAAATTACGCCATGGCTGGGATTCGAACCCACGACCCTCTGTCTCAAAGTCCGAAGACTAATCCACTGGACCACAACGCTCCACAGGATCGCTTAATAGGATCTTCATCTCGCTGAAACCAAATAATCAAAAGTCAACTAACAAGTATGATAATTTATGCATATTCAGCTGAAAACAAAATAATGTTAAGCCACTTTAATCCTCTTGGGCAGATCATCATTTTTCTCAAGGCCACGTGAGCGCGAAGTGCGAGCGATTTTCTTTCTGTTTATAAAATGACTTGAATATTTGTATTTTGCCAATAATTACGCTCCCCTAATTGTATCATTCAATTCCTTTCCTCATTGCGCATTTTTTCTTCATCCCCCCCCCCTTGCTCATGTTTCCTTACTTCTTTCTTTTGTATCGCTCCCGGGGGGCACTAGATCAAAAAAGTGGTAGGGGTGTGCCGCGGGCGAGACAAAAAACGGGGGCCTTGGAGCTGGCTCATTGTAAAAAGGAGGGTCCTCGGAACGGGTTTCGGAACTACAAATGTTTGTGAAAACGGGGGTCCTTGGAACGGGTCGCCTGCTTGCGAGTGCACGTATGCATCCCTATGGAACGTATATGCAGCTAACGCAGAGTCGATGGTCGGACAGCGAGCTGCGGCCCGCTTTTCACCAAAATTGCGACCAGAACGGCGTAACGGAAAATATGCGAAGCCCTGGAGCGGATTTGTTTTTTCTTTTTTTCTCGAGAAGAAGAAAATGCTATGCTCTGGAGCGGCTTTCTTTGTTCTTTTTCTCAATAAGACAAAAATGCTATGCCTCGGAGCGGAAATTTGAGTGTAAAAATGGGGGTCCCCTCCGCGGCACATACCCACTATGCATTATATACCGAGTGCCCCCCGGGGTTTCGCTCTCTTTCCAGTCATTCTCTTGTTTGCACCGCCAAAGGTGTGGGATAGGCTGCGACCGCTTCGACTCTCCGAATCCGCATGCCCATAGTATACCTATATAGAACATGTATTCACACGACACAACTAAAACAAAACGACAATTAATAAATAAATACTTGTCACTTTGAACTTTGTACATATATCAGATCTGTCTTGAATTTGTTCATTTTGTAAAATTATTTCTTCAGTACATTACGATTATAGTTGCATTATTTATTCATCTTATCATTTCCGTACGCAGATCTTTTTTTTCCAGGGGCACATAAGTAAAATGAGAAACTCGAGGGAGCAAAGTGATCGAACTTGTGATGGGGATAACGTTCCATTTTCTAAAGTGAAATTGAAAAATGCCGTGCACTCTGTGAATGCATTTCAGTAAAGAAATGCCAGCGCCCCTCCCCCTCCCCACTGCATACGGCCATGCATTTAATCTAATTGTTGGCAGTGATTCGACACTTCCTTAGTTGGATCTACCTCTTCAGTGACGTACAGTCATTGAATAATCTTCTAAGAGCACCTCTTTTATCTAAACCCTCCAATTACTCATATTCCATTAGAATATTGTCATTGTTGATCAACGGATACACCTTATAATTAATTTTGACAGAGAACCTTTGTCATACAAAGGATAAAATCTATAAAAACAAAAAAAAAGCTACGACAAAACTGAATTGCTCAAACGTACACTGCCACTGAGACACGTTGACGGTACGGGTACATTTTGCTTGCTAAAGAGAAGACAATATTGAATTAGTATACATAATTTTGTCAAAGTGATCACAAGCGGATTCATACTTTCAGGATATTATATAATGGAATACTAATGTGCAAGACATTTCAATGGAAACAGTTGTCAAGGTAAGGGTTATATGCCTTTTCATTTATTGTTATTATCATTATTATTATCATCATCATCACCATCATCATCATTAGTAGTAGAAGTAGTAGTGGTAGAAGTAGAAGTAGTAGTAGTAGTAGTAGTAGTAGTAGTAGTAGTAGTAGTAGTAGTAGTAGTAGTAGTAGTAGTAGTAGTAGTAGTAGTAGTAGTAGTAGTAGTAGTAGTAGTAGTAGTAGTAGTAGTAGTAATATTATTTTTATTATAAATTTGATTTGCGTTGCGATCACTAAAAACAGTGGCATAGCATTGCGAAGCTGTGCGTTTCGGGAGGGGGTGGGGCTACCCCATGGAGATCTCCGTGATCCTACCGAACCCGGGCTACAGAGGGGAAGACAAGAGGGGTGAGTTTCGCACCCCCCCCCCCTTACTCCTCCCTTATTTTCTTCTACACGTCCCCCTCTCCCCTCCCAGCATCCTATGTTCGCGTCGTTCAGTTTTACTCGTGTATAGAGTCATGTATCAACTAAGAACCCTCTCAGTTTCCCAAGCACCTGCTACATCTTCTCCCGGTCCCTTGACATGCTGAAAAATCTCATAACACAATATATTATAAGTATATAATCTTATAACAACCGGAATCAAGGAGCATGAAATCGAAACAGAAAGGAATTATTATTTCAATTGTCCACAACTTGATGTTCTGTTGGTATAATAAACAGCAACCGGACTTATTCCAGAAATCTTGGGTTAATGTTCTATATTATCATTAATTATTATTATTATTATTATTATTATTATTATTATTATTATTATTATCATTATTATTATTGTTATTATTATCATTATTATCATCATTATTATCATCATTACTATTATTATCTTAATTCATTTTGTTTCTTCGGGGGAGGGGTAAACGAAATCTAAAATCACCCCCAAACTATCGATACTAGAACGTTTTTTTAGTTGTTTGATGTTTTTAGGAGAGTATGCGTTGTTCTGTGACCTTTCCTGCATCAACCGAATTTTTCGACGCGACACAACTGAAAACACTGAAGACACGCATAACACTGAAAATATCATAAAAATCAAACGTAAAGTAAGCAAGTCATGGCATTTTAAATGTTCGGTTTTTCACAAGACAGTTATATGCACAACTCAATGATATGCAAAAGAGAGAGTCAATCATGTCCCCTACTCACTATTACTAAAAAAAAAACAAGGAAAGAAAGAAAAGAAAAGGTAGAAAATAAATTTTAAAAAATGAAAAAATAAAACATCAGTTTGCTTACCCCAAACCAAATACACACCCCCCCCCCCCCCCCGAAATAATCAAGGTCTCGAATGTGACAACGTTGATTTTAAAAAAAATTAAGGTCAAACAATCAAGGATATTATCTGGGATACTGGAAATATTACTTGCAATAATTAGTTCTGGGTTTTGGGAGGCACAAATTTTTATTTCGAAAATGGTAAGGTCTTGAGCACTGATGGATCCAGGGAAGGGGCATCACCGGCCCTGCCCACCCCCCCCCCATGAGAGGCACAATTGTAATTTGTAATGTAAAAATGCCGAAGTGTGCCCCCCCCCTTCAAAAGTGAAGACTTTTTTCCCCCTTGTCAATTTTTTTCGTGGACGAAATCCCCCCCCACAATTTTTTGTTAAAACCTTTTTTTTGCTTTTTTTATTTTTCCTACGAAAAATGTGCCTTCCCTCCTTCGAAATATCCTGGATCCGCCCCTGTCTTGAGTTGTAAAAAAAATATTTTTGTAATATAATTGGGAGCCAAATCATGGAGGGTCTTAAACATCATTGCTTAAATGTGAAAGTTTTGCCTAGACTTTATAGTTTGCCTTTTCATTATTTCATGAATTTAATCACAAAATTGTTACTGATTATTTATACTTAGGATAATTCTACCAGCTCTATTTATCAACTTTTGTAGCTGATCTGTATATTTGTCATAGGAAGATTGCCATATTATATCAGCATAATTCAAGTTGGGCAGTATAACACTCTGAAATATAATTTTCAAATTTTTCCTATTGATAAAATTTCTTAATCTACGGAGGAACAAAATCATACGACCCACCTTTTTCACTTGGGTGGTTAACATGAAAATCCCATTTCAGCATGTTTCAGTAATGAATCAATATACACACCCAAATATTTCAGCGAAGATATTTGTTTGATGGTTTGACCATCTATTCTTCAATGTAGTCCATTGTGTTCTAAGCATATGTCTATTCGTATCCATCCATCTATCTAGAATGAGCAACTCTCTATTTAACGTTGATTGAACCATATGGGGATCTTTATGAGAAAATCACAGTGTCATCTGCATATCATGCATATAGATGGATGTTGCATAACTTGAAAGCAGTTGGTAAATCATTTATTAAAAAAATGTATAAAAAGCACCGGACCAAGAATCGATCCTTGTCAGCTTGTGGACCCCTTGCCTGATTGGCAATTCTTCAGAGTTGCAGTTATGAATACATGTTACATTTTTTTTTGTCTATCTGAAAGATAGCTTTGAAACCAGTTCAATTTCGTATCTTTAATCCCAGCTCTTTTAAGTTTTTCAAGAAGACATTGAATGTTTACCATGTCGAAAGCTGTTTGAAGAAGACCACATGCATGTATTTTCCATCATCAAGGTTTATTAACCAATCATGAAGTGGGTTTTTCTCAGAGTCTCTGCTTCTTGTTTGTGTTCAGACTTCCTTACTCCAAACTTCCTTGCAGTTTCTCCAATATACACATCGTTGCAATCTTGGCAAGGATTTTTAGTCCTCAGCTGATCCTTTGCCATTCGGATTGATTAAGAATGTCCTGAGTTTCGCGAGAGGACGCATAGTGGTGGATACATTGTACTTGTTACAGGCAAAAAGAGAATTTGTAAAGTATTAATTATATGAGTTTTCCATGTACGTATTCATAAATTGATTTGTAAAGATATAATGTATTTGATGTATGTATTTTATTTTGTATATGACATTATGATTTGAAGTTGTTAACGAATAAAAACTTCTTAATACAAAAAACAAAATCACTAAGATTTGACTTCTTTTGTGTCCCGGGCTTCCGACTACTGGCTTCATCCGTTCTTCTGTCTTCTGCTAAAGACCAGTCTGGATAGGCACATTTCTTCAGACTATTTTTGGTGAAGCCTTCTTTATAGTAGAGCGGATAAGCTCCAAAAATCACAAGAATTGTGCAAAATTTGACTAAAGCATGAAACTTTCACAAGTATTAGTATATGCCGTAAGATTTATTTTAAAGATGGGAGGTAAATTTTAAAATGCCATTTTCGGCCGTTGCCATGGCAACGGAATAATTTCTCAAAAATGACATACATTCCCATGTAAATGGTAAATAAACATGATATAGATGAATAAAATGATAACTTTTAAGCTTCCAATTGAATATATATAAAATTTAGAAACATTCAAAATCAACAAGTGAGTTCCAATTGGTCCGTTGCCATGGCAACGGCTTGTTTTTCCCCCGAAAAATAAAAATTTTGATTAAAAAAACGTTGTAGAATATGATTTATCTTTAATTTTCCCTAATTTTACAGTGTTAAACAAAGATATTTTGGTTGCTAGATGTATAAATCATATCTCAAGCCATTGCCATGGCAACCAAATAAAAACTGATTTACAAAAATAACATGGTTGACAAGACAATGGGCAGGTGGAAAAATCAACTGGAATTGACTTTATATGTATGCTTTAGTTTTGACCCCTTCATTTGAACCAAAAATACAGTGAGTGTTCTGCATGAACTAATTGGAATGATACAGATTGATGTTGCCTTGGTAATACGTGAATTAAATAAAAAGAAACAATGTTGCAAAGAACCCGTTGCCATGGCAACAGCTTATTTTCCTCTAGAAAGGTAAAAATATTGATAAAAATGTAGAATACATGTATGATCATCATTCCATTTTCAATCATTTTTTTAGGTACTAATCGGGATATGCTTGTGACTAAATTTATAAATATAACATCTTAAGTCATTGCCATGGCAACCAGATAACATCTAATTAAAAACAACAACAACAGGGATGACAAGGTTATGGAAAGGTGAAAAGTACAATGAAAATTAACTTATATGTACATGCATAAGGTTTGACCTACTCAATTAATTTAGGGGAAATAATACAGTGAGTGTTCTGCATGAACTAATTGGAATGATACAGATTGATGCTGACTTGGTAATACTTGAATTAAATAAAAAGAAACAATGTTGCAAAGAACCCGTTGCCATGGCAACAGCTTATTTCCCTCTAGAAAGGTAAAAATATTGATAAAAATGTAGAATACATGTATGATCATCATTCCATTTTCAATAATTTTAAGGTACTAATCGAGATATGTTTGTGACTAAATTTATATATATATAAAACATCTTAAGTCATTGTCATGGCAACCAGATAACATTCAATTTAAAAAACAACAAAACAGGGATGACAAGGTTATGGATAGGTGAATAATACAATGAAAATCACTTTTATGCATAAGGTTTGACCTACTCAATTATTTTAGGGGAAATAATAAAGTGTTTTTGCATGAACTAATTAGAACGTCCAACATTGATGTTGCCTTAGCAATACTTGAATTCCACGATAAATATCAATGTTGCAAATGACCTGTTGCCATAGCAACGGCTCATTTACACAAGAAAAGTACCAGTTTTGATTAGAAATATGACTATAGACTCTGATTTTTCTTTCATTTCTCCTAATTTTGTGATAAGAATTGATATGTTTGCTGTTAACATACAAATAATATCTGAAGCCATTGTCATGGCAACCAAATTACATCGAATTTGAAAAAAAAACATAGTTGACAACACAATGGACAGGTGGAAAATACAATTAGAATTATTCTGTATATGCTTAAGTTTTGAACCCCTCATTTGAACATAAAGTATAGAATGAGTTCTGCAGGAGTTCTTTAGAAAGATAAAAAATTATGTTGCCTTGGTTACGCTTGAATTAAATTCTTTTTAAAATGTTGCAATGGGCTCGTTGCCATGGCAATAGCTTATTTCCCTGTAGAAAGGTAAATATATTGATAAAAATGTAGAATACAGACATGTATGATCATCTTTCCATTTTCAATTATTTTAAGGTACTGATCAAGATATGTTTGTGACTAGATTTATAAATATAACATCTTAAGCCATTGCCATGGCAACCCGATAACATCTATTCTTTTCAAAAACAACATGGATGACAAGGGTATGGAGACTATGGACAGGTGAAAAATTCACTTAATGTGCATGACCCCATTTTGGAGGCCATCTTGGATTTTTAACATATCATTCCATTGATTGTCCTTGTAACTTGTTCTAATGCATTGAAAAATGGTTTTATGATAATGGTTCAGACATCAAGATCATATTCCCCAGACAGATATTGAACAAACTATGTCCTAATTTATTATTTGACTCTTGTAACTATGGTTTAGACACCAGAATCACATTTCACAGGCGGATATAGAATGATCTACGTCAGATTTGATTAAAAACAGTCAATTTTAGACCCCATTTTTGTAAGTCACCTTGCGTTTTTTTACATACCAGACCAATGACTGTCCTTGTAACTTGTCTTAATGCATTACACGACCCTTTAAACTATGGTTTAGACAGCAACATAATATTCCCCAGACAGATATTGAACAAACAATGTTTATTTGTAAGTAACATTAAATATGGTTTTACAAAACTTTTTTTGTAAGCCATCTTGGAAATGTGGACATACTAGACCACTGACTGTCCATGTAGCTTGTCCTTATGTATTGACCCTTGAAATAACAAATCATATTCCCCAGACAGATATTGAGCAAACTATATCCTAATTTATTATTTGACTCTTGAAGCTATGGTTTCAACACCAAAATCATATCTCACAAGTGAATATAAAAGGAGCTATTCCATTTTCAAGTATCAGCAACCGTTTTAGAATAGTTTTTGGAAGCCATATTGGATTTTCAAACACACCTGTCATTGTAACTTGTCCTAATATTGTTAGACTCTTGAAACCAATGATTTAGACACCAATATATCATCCTCTAGGCCAATATGAAATGAGCTATGTACGCTTTAGGTATCAGCAACCATTCTAGATTCAATTTTTCGAAGCCATCTTGGATTTTTTGGACATTCCAAACCACTGGCTGTCCTTGTATTTGGCCAAATGTACTACTTGATCCTTAAAACCAATGAATAGAAACCAAATTAAAGCCATTTTATCAAGTAATGGATAAATTGTGGATTTTTAGCTCGCGGCAGCCAGTGAGGGCATCATCTTGGAACACCCTTGAGTGCTTAAATTATTTTTAACCTTTCAACCAGTAAGGGTATTTTTATCGTATTTGACCAGTCTACTTTTCATGTAAAATAACCAGTGAATAGATTAAACTTCGTGTTGAATAGATTCAAACGTTACTTTAAAAATTATCACAGTATTACAAAATTTTCTCCGTCAAAATCAGCAGTGTAATTTTGAGGGGGCCAGATATGACGTATCGAGCAAAATTTACTTTAAAATGTTCTCACCGAGCCAGCGACAGAGCAAAAAAAATCATTTTGTTTTTCATTTTGGGTACATTATTCGTAAAATAATATTTCATCCATCTCTCTTTCACTTTCTCTTTATTTTTTTAGTAATTATTTTTTTTTTTGGGGGGGGAAGGGTTGCTAAATTACTGGGAATTTTCTTGAAACTTTCCATGGGAATAAATTTGACTTTTGTGGGAATTTTTTTAATTTTTGGCAATTTTTAGGAATTAAAAAAAAATGATGGGAATTTTTAAAAAGTAACAATTTTCTGATATTTATATGCAGGAAATAGGCATATCCTGGCAGATGATGCTTAATAGTGCTTTGCTATCATATTTCAAGCCAAGTATGCTAAAACAGTCAGACAAGGCATGATTTCAATGATCTCCATGTAAAAGATGATTTACTGTATTTACCTTGATTTGGATATCAAGACCATGTCGACTCCTTACATAGACCTAAGATTTTGAGTTATCAACCCCTATAATCCCCTTATATATTGATATGTTGAACAGCTTTAAAACACATTTCACCCCAAGACGCTTTCTTCAAAATGGCCGCCTGCGAATACTTTGAACGAAATTGTCCAGCATCGAGTTTCGGGCATTTATTTGAGCCCACAAAACTCTGATACGAGTTTTGTTGGTCTTATTTCGATGCCATGTATAATGAAACAAGATTGTGCTTATCATTTAGCATTTTTATGTTCAGCACCCCCCTAAAAGGGGAAAAATAAATGAATAAACATATTTTTATCGATATTTGTACTTTTCTGGAGCCATTTGCAACATTGATATTCATCTTTATGTTCAGCATTACAAAAACATAAGTATTTTTGTCAACCTAATGGAACAATGCATAACACTTAATGTAACTCTTGTTCAAAATTACATGTAAAAGAGCAGGTCCAATCTTGTGCATATTAAGTTAATTTTATTGTATTTTCCGTCTGTCCATTATTTTGTCAGCTATAGGTTTTTGGGGTAAACTAAATGTTATGTTATTGCAATATTAATGCCTCAATATGTTTTTATAAACAACAAAAATGTACGCGTATCTTTGGCACCCTAACTTTAGTAAAAATAAATGAAATATAAGATTCTACTAGGTATTTTTTTAATCAAAGATGGTCTTTTCTGGAGGAAAAATGATCCGTTGCCATGGCAACCGAACACACATTTGCAAACATTGATATCATTAAGTTCAACCGTTACCAAGGCAGCATCAGTTTTATCATGCTATTGTACTCATGCAGAACACTCACTGTAATTTTTGTTCAAAACTTAATGACTGTTCAAACATTATGTAGATTAAGTAAAATTTTATTTTACATTCCACCTGACCATTATCATTTCGGCTCGGTGTAAAAATGGCAGAGGTAATAATGGCAGAGGTAAAAATGGCAGAGGTAATAATGGCAGAGGTAAAAATGGCAGAGGTAAAATTGGCAGAGGTAATAATGGCAGAGGTAAAAATGGCAGAGGTAATAATGGCAGAGGTCATAATGGCAGAGGTAAAAATGGCAGAAGTAATAATGGCAGTGATAAAATTGGCAGAGGTAATAATGGCAGAGGTAAAAATGGCAGAAGTAATAATGGCAGAGGTAAAAATGGCAGAGGTAAAATGGCAGAGGTCATAATGGGAGAGGTAAAAATGACAGCTCTAGGTAAAATATGGCCAGCCGTAAACCCCCATGCAATGAATCAAAAAGCCCCCGCATGTACATAGATTAAATTAGAAGTGCATTTAACGGTTAGGCATTTCATCATATCATTATGTCTTTATCGGCCTAACAATGCTACGAATTCTTTGGAGGTGTACCGTGAAGGCTTTTTAAAAGAAATCAAACGAGAAATATTTTTTCATTCAATTCATCAGGAGCAAAATGAAACTGCACTATTCTCTTTCATCATTTTATGACATTTTTTTTTGTCTGGCTTTTTTTTTATATAAAGTTTTGCCAGGTTTACCGATACAAAGAGGTGGAAGAGTAGAAATAAGAGAGGTGGAGAGACGGAGAGGGTTAGGGGTGGGAAAAAACATAGAGAACATAGCGGGGAAAGCTTAGACGTTGAAATTGTCACGAATGATTGGGGTTAAATATTATGTCCTTATTTGTATTGTCGTCTGTACTATTCTTTTTAGATATTTGAATGACAATAAGCATGCGCTCCCAGACTTGGCACTGAATATGTAACTGATTATGGAAATTAATAATCTTGCTTTGACTGGTAAACCAATTTGGGGTCGATCGAGGGGGACCATCTGGTTCAGATTCTTTGCATAAAAGAAGACACTGAACCTTCTTTACCACTGCATCCAATATGATATAGACGGCTTGATGGTTATTACCCTTGGAAGCGGAAGTGCTGTTGGGTATTTTGTACACCATAAGCAGCACCGTCTTGGTAATTAGCTTGGTATGCTAAAAAACATTGTTTATTATCTGATTGTTATTATTTTTGTTGTAATTCTATTTTCTGACCCAAAAGAATTTTTTGAGTCATTTTCCCCCTAACCAAATCCCCTTTGATTTTAGAGTGAAAACTTTTTTCTTCTCGGCTTTTTAACAAACCAGCACCCCATATCTCTTTCATTTTTGCTTATGCCATCTTTATCTTGCCATTTTCAACTCCGCCATTTTTTACACTATTAGAAAATTTATACTTAAAAAAAAAATTGCTGCAACAGAGTCTGGAGAACACCTGTAATCTCACTGCACTGTGTAATCCTACATGCATGCATTTGTATAAACTTACAGAAAATTGGTATTCTGTGCATGTACCCTTACAAATTTATTGTAATAAAACTGTTTTCCCTTTTTTTAAAAAACATACCTGTTCTGTAAAATTGTAGCAAAATTATGGAAAATCCTCCTGTTATTATAATCTTCAAAATTTTTTTTTTTCTGTAAAACCTGTTTTTTTTATTTTTCTTCTGTAGAATCTACTGTTTTTTCCAATAGTGTACCTCGGCCACTTTTACCTCTGCTATTATCACATCTTCCATTTTTTTTTACTCTTGTCATTTATGTCTCTGCTATTTTTATCTCTGCTGTTCTTACCTCTGCCATTTTTACCTCTGCCAATTTTACCTCTGCCATTTTTACTTCTGCCATTTTTACCTCTGCCATTTTTACCTCTGCCATTTTCACCTCTGCCATTTTTACCTTTGCCATTATTACCTCTGCCATTTTCACCTCTGCCATTTTTACCTTTGCCATTATTACCTCTGCCATTTTTACTTTGCACCATCATTTCAACAGTGTAATTTTTTGTATTTATAAATTACATCTTAATCTCAATGGCTGAAGATGTTATCTACATATTAACAAGAAGCATATATGCTTAGCACCCTAAAATTAGGTGAAATGAAAGAAAAATCTAATTTTACCATGTTTTTGTTTATCAAAGTTGCTTATACTTTTCTGGGAGGAGGGGAACATTTGAATTACTAATATTTATCATTAAATTCAAGTATTACCAAGGCAACATCAATTTATTATTCTAATGAACTCATGCAGAATACTTAGTAAATTTTTTGTCCAAAATTAAATGACTGGCCAAACCTTTCACACATTGAGTTACATTGTATTTTCCACCTGTCCATGATATTGTCATCCAAATTAATATTTTTGTAAATTAGATATTATTTGGTTGTCATGTCAATAGCTTTAGATGTTATTTAAACATTTTGCACCAAACATATCGATGTTTAACACACTAAGATTAGGGGAAATGCAAGAAAAAAATTATATAGTCCTTTTTTAATAAAAATTGGTACTAAATGATCCTTTGCTATGGCAACAGGCCATTTGCAACATTGATTTTTATCCTTGAATTCAAGTATTACCAAGGCAACATCAATCTGAATCATTCCAATTAGTTCATGCAGAACACTCACTGTATCATTTCCCCTAAATTAATTGATGAGGTCAAACCTTACGCATGTATATATAAGTTAATGTTTATTGTACTTTTCACCTATCCATAATCTAGTAATCCCTGTTGTTTCTTTTTTAAAATTAGATGTTATCTGGTTGCCATGGCAATGACTTAAGATGTTATATTTATAAATTTAGTCACAAGCATATCCCGATTTGTACCTAGAAATGATTGAAAATGGACTGATGATCATACATGTATTCTACATTTTTATCAATATTTTTACTTTTCTAGAGGGAAATAAGCTGTTGCCATGGCAACGGGATCTTTGCAACATTGTTTTTTTAAATTTAATTCAAGCATTACCAATGCAACATAAAGTTTTACCTTTATAAAGAACTCCTGCAGAACACTTTCTGTATTATTTCCCCTAAATTAATTGAGTAGGTCAAACCTTATGCATGTACATATAAGTTAATTTTCATTGTACTTTTCACCTTTCCATAACCTTGTCATCCCTGTTATTGTTGTTTTTAATTAGATGTTATCTGGTTGCCATGGCAATGACTTAAGATGTTATATTTATAAATTTAGTCACAAGCATATCCCGATTTGTACCTAGAAATTATTGAAAATGGACTGATGATCATACATGTATTCTACATTTTTATCAATATTTTTACTTTTCTAGAGGGAAATAAGCTGTTGCCATGGCAACGGGATCTTTGCAACATTGTTTTTTTTTTATTTAATTCAAGCATTACCAATGCAACATAAAGTTTTACCTTTATAAAGAACTCCTGCAGAACACTTTCTGTAGTTTTGGTTCAAATGAGGGGGTCAAAACTAAAGCATACAGATTGAGTCAATTCCAGTTGATTTTTCCACCTGCCCATTTTCTTGACAACCATGTTATTTTTGTAAATCAGTTGTTATTTGGTTGCCATGGCAACGGCTTGAGATATAATTTATACATCTAGCAACCAAAATATCTTTGTTTAACACTGTAAAATTAGGGGAAATTAAAGATAAATCATATTCTACAACTTTTTTTAATCAAAATTTTATTTTTCTGGGGAATAACAAGCCGTTGCCATGGCAACGTACCAAATGGAACTATCTTGTTGATTTTGAATGTTTCTAAATTTTATATATATTTAATTAGAAGCTTGAAAATTATCATTTTATTCATCTATATCATGTTTATTTACCATTTACATGGGAATGTATGTCATTTTTGAGAAATTATTCCGTTGCCATGGCAACGGCCGAAAATGGCATTTTAAAATTTACCTCCCATCTTTAAAATAAATCTTACGGCATATACTAATACTTGTGAAAGTTTCATGCTTTAGTCAAATTTTGCACAATTGTTCGGCTAATCCGCTCTACTATTAGTCTTAACATCATCTGGTTTTGAGATGATGTTATGTGCCCTAGCTGCCAAGGAGAGTGCAGTAGACTCCAAGTTTCTGATGGAGAGGTGATGTGAAGTGAAGTGCAGATATTGACGGGGGTGTGCTTTCTTCACGAACACCGAGAGCTTCACGCTCCCATCTTCTCTTTTCACTATTCCGGTGTCCAGAAAAGGGATTGAGTTATCTTCCTCCAATACATGTGTGAATCTGATTCTCCCCGTTGGGTCTGCATGATTCAGGTGTTCCTTCAGCTGATCCACACACCCTTCTTTCACAATTGCCAGAACGTCGTCGAGTCGTCTCCAAACTGCCAAAGTCTAGGTTTATGGCAGAAGGTACTGACAAATGCTATTTTCCAAGTTCTCCATAAATAGGTTGCCACAATCATGAAAATGGAAGAGACTGGACTCCCCATGGTTGCTTCAAAGTTCTGAAGATATATGCCCCCATCGAATTTGAAGTACGTAGTAGTGAGGACAAATCCTAAGAGCTAAACATTATTTTCAAGAGACATTTTGGTCCTTGTCAGAAAGACTGTCTCTTACTACATCCAAAGCCTGATCAATAATGGAGTGTTAGTGAACAGACTCACTTCATCGAAGGAAACTAACAGTTTATCCTTATCCAAAGTCAGATTGGTGATTTCCTCTGCAAACTCTTAAGATTTTTGGACATGATGGTCTGACTTACCACCAACGGGCTACAATGTCTGCGAGAGATCTGGAGGTGATGTGAATCGAAGCAATGTCTTGGGAGTGCAAGCAGGGAATATTTTCCTCCGTGAAAAAAAAACAACAAACAAACATTAGTTTTCTTTTGTACGTAGAGGTAGCGTCCGATGTTTTCTGATCACTAAGTAATGCAATAACCTTCGATTTGTAGTCCCCGTGCCCAAATGTACAGTGGCTCTCCACTTTAGGCAGGTAGTATGCCCTTGTTGTTTGCAATTTAAGCCCTTCAAAGCTTGCCTCTCCTCCTTGATGGTGTTCGACTGAGGGGGCTTGGCATTCTTAAAGAATGCCTACAACATAATCCCATAAGAGGCTGGCTAGTTGATTATTCACTTCTTTAGTTGCCTGCTCTGTTGCAACAATACACTCCTCAACAGCGATCTTGTTAGGGGCAACCGCGAAATTTAAGCCCTTGGCAAGTAGAAATGTTTCTGCTGAAGAGAGTTTGTATTTAGACACATTGATGACCCATTTCTTGAGTTGCGATCCGGTCAGATCAATATCATCCTTCTTTTGACGATGATATCGATTAATCAAATGCTGAAGTTTAGACTCATGTTTCTCTTTGGAGCGAGTAAAAAGTCTTAACACAAACAAGAAGCAGAGCCTCTGAGCAAAACCCACTTCACAAGATCGAGGAAGAAGGAGGCCGCGGCCGAGTCAACGGTTTCGATGTCAGCTATCAGTGATCACGTAGCCCCAAAGGAACCACGCGATAAACTGAAATAAGAGCGAAATCCTAGCGAGAGATGACAATAAATACCCGAGATGGACCAGGGTTGCCATTTACATCCAGAACCAGGCACATTCCATGTTTCGGATTCCCAATTAAGTCGTGGGCTAGTGCCCTTTGGTAAGGCATTTATCCTCATTACCAGGTCCCTCGGAGAGGACCTTAAGCCGTCGGTCCCCTGGTTGCTTGCCCACAGGCATCCGTGCTTCCTTGGCAGTCAGGTAAAAACTCTCGGTACGTGTATCATGAACCGAGACGCTGGACAATACAAACTTTCTAGTACGAACATTCCCATTCTTACGGACTGCCGCGCTACAAAATTATTCTGGCGTTACCGATGCTACCCCATCTACGACTAGCACTAGTCTGAAGGAGCCTGCAAAATGAGTAGGCCAAAGCGAGCTAGCTCACAAGCTAAAATCAAAATTGATTGTGGAAAGATGAAAATGTGTTCCATTTGAGTTCTACCAATCAGATGAATCTCTTTACGTATAACAGTGATACTTGATATTACCCTGATTTATCCACACTGTGCTGCACTCGACCAAGGTATTGTTATTATTCTGTTTCTGTTGAGTGTTTTTTTTTTTATAGACATTAATTTTATTGTTCAGACATGTATTATAATTAAGTAAAAAGCTTTTCTTGTTGTTCTGCTCTGACGCATTGAGCATGAAATCAATATGGAAAGTGCGCTATACAAATCTCATGTATTATTATTATTATTTATATTATGGTTATCATTACTATTATTTTTATTATTATCATCATCATTATTATTATTATTGTTATTATTATCATTATTTTCTGTTTATTATAACTCCCGTAGGAACTCGGCAGGACAGCATTTTGCTGGAAATAAATGCCATGCTGGTATATAACCAATTAACAAGGAAAAATTTTACGTCTAGGTATAATATTCAGTCATGATGACTGACCTTATAGATGAATATTACTGTCTTAAACTGTAACCCGCTGCTATAGTATATAAAGTAACTCGCTCCCTAAAATTGATGTGTCCAGTGCGTGATGGGCGTTGCGAGTCAGTAACTTCTTGGTATAGTACTACAGTGCGTATAATAAAACGGGACAGTTTTGAAAAGTCTATGAAAAATTTGTTTCAAAATATTATATCTATATTTTGATGTAAATAGATGCTCTTAGATCTTATCTTTCAAATGCCATTTAAAAAAATAAATTTTGTTCATGCTTGAGCGAACACGGGACGTTTTCGTCGGGGGTTCAAAAAGAGGCTTGCGCCAAAATGGCAGAAATGAGAAATTTGATGATTAGACTTTTGGCTAATCAGCAGACTTTCTCTTAATATTTTTATTATCTTTGCCATAATTTACAAATTATGCTGTCAATGTTTCATTTACAAATTTATTTATTTACCTGAATTATTTTGTTATTCATTTAAACTTCTTTTACCTTTGAATTTTCCTTCATAAGTAAGATAAGAAGTCTTTTTGTCAACCCAAGTAAGAAGATTTGCATTATCAATTGGGAGAATTTTTAATTATTCAAATCCTTTTATTACGTGAAACAAATTATGTTATGTTACATTTAAAAGACATGAATACATACTTCAAGGGGTTATTGATTCCTGGACCAAGTTTGATTATGTTCTTGACAGGACAAACGGGAAAGGATTCATGTCTTTCAATGGCAATTGTGTATTGAGTCAATTTTGAAGGAGCAAGATATGGCAGATTGGGTAAAATGTATTAAAAAGTTGTGAAGCGAGCTAGCGAAAATTTCCACTTTTTTACCAAAATATCAAATTTAGTGACTTTGACATAATATTCAGAAAATGATATCATATTTCATTTTCTATGTTTTCTGTTATTTTTCTTTCCACTTATTTTTCTTGGTCATGACTTTTTTTTTTAATTTTTTTGGGGGAGCCCCCCCGAGCCCCCACCCATCAGTACGCCACTGTTCAAAGGCACCATTACCTTTGTAGCACACATTGAACGGATTTGAAAAAAAATGGATTTAAAAAAAAAGTTCTCGCCTAAAGAAGGAATATTCAAAGCTAAAAGAGAAAATATTAAAAAGGAACAACAACAAAAATATTCAAATTAGTAGATTTGGAAATGAATTTTGACCGGATAATTCGAAAATTATGGCAAAGATAATTAAAAGGTTAAGAGGAAGTCTGCTGATTAGCAAGAAGTCCGACCATTATACTTATAATTTTATGCCATTTTGGCGCAAGTCTCCTTTTTGACCCCAGACAAAAACATTCCGTGTTCGCTCAAGCATGAACGAAACTAAATTATTTTAATGGCATTTGAAGGATAAGACATCAGAGCACCTATTGACACCAAAATATAGAGATCGTAATTTGAAACACAAATTTTATAGACTTCAAATCTGTCCCTATTTTGATACGCACTGTAGTAATATACACGGCCTGCCGGATGCACGTTTAAAGAGAGAGAGATCTCCATACAGATCTATGGGCGACAATTGCTCCGAGTTTTATTTCGTCTAAGATATAGGCCAAGGCTTAGGGACAGGATTACAACGGGGTTTAGTGTTAGGTTTATACGAAATCCAGTGTTGAAGTTTTTGTGTGAATGTGTTTTGTTGTTGTTTTTGTTTTTTCCCCTGCTTTGTTTTCCCTTGTTTTGTATTGCAACTTTAGAAAGTTTTATTTCATGTGTTATGGAGTGTTAGTGAACAGACTCACTTCATCGAAGGAAACTAACAGTTTATCCTTATCCAAAGTCAGATTGGTGATTTCCTCTGCAAACTCTTAAGATTTTTGGACATGATGGTCTGACTTACCACCAACGGGCTACAATGTCTGCGAGAGATCTGGAGGTGATGTGAATCGAAGCAATGTCTTGGGAGTGCAAGCAGGGAATATTTTCCTCCGTGAAAAAAAAACAACAAACAAACATTAGTTTTCTTTTGTACGTAGAGGTAGCGTCCGATGTTTTCTGATCACTAAGTAATGCAATAACCTTCGATTTGTAGTCCCCGTGCCCAAATGTACAGTGGCTCTCCACTTTAGGCAGGTAGTATGCCCTTGTTGTTTGCAATTTAAGCCCTTCAAAGCTTGCCTCTCCTCCTTGATGGTGTTCGACTGAGGGGGCTTGGCATTCTTAAAGAATGCCTACAACATAATCCCATAAGAGGCTGGCTAGTTGATTATTCACTTCTTTAGTTGCCTGCTCTGTTGCAACAATACACTCCTCAACAGCGATCTTGTTAGGGGCAACCGCGAAATTTAAGCCCTTGGCAAGTAGAAATGTTTCTGCTGAAGAGAGTTTGTATTTAGACACATTGATGACCCATTTCTTGAGTTGCGATCCGGTCAGATCAATATCATCCTTCTTTTGACGATGATATCGATTAATCAAATGCTGAAGTTTAGACTCATGTTTCTCTTTGGAGCGAGTAAAAAGTCTTAACACAAACAAGAAGCAGAGCCTCTGAGCAAAACCCACTTCACAAGATCGAGGAAGAAGGAGGCCGCGGCCGAGTCAACGGTTTCGATGTCAGCTATCAGTGATCACGTAGCCCCAAAGGAACCACGCGATAAACTGAAATAAGAGCGAAATCCTAGCGAGAGATGACAATAAATACCCGAGATGGACCAGGGTTGCCATTTACATCCAGAACCAGGCACATTCCATGTTTCGGATTCCCAATTATGTCGTGGGCTAGTGCCTTTGGTAAGGCATTTATCCTCATTACCAGGTCCCTCGGAGAGGACCTTAAGCCGTCGGTCCCCTGGTTGCTTGCCCACAGGCATCCGTGCTTCCTTGGCAGTCAGGTAAAAACTCTCGGTACGTGTATCATGAACCGAGACGCTGGACAATACAAACTTTCTAGTACGAACATTCCCATTCTTACGGACTGCCGCGCTACAAAATTATTCTGGCGTTACCGATGCTACCCCATCTACGACTAGCACTAGTCTGAAGGAGCCTGCAAAATGAGTAGGCCAAAGCGAGCTAGCTCACAAGCTAAAATCAAAATTGATTGTGGAAAGATGAAAATGTGTTCCATTTGAGTTCTACCAATCAGATGAATCTCTTTACGTATAACAGTGATACTTGATATTACCCTGATTTATCCACACTGTGCTGCACTCGACCAAGGTATTGTTATTATTCTGTTTCTGTTGAGTGTTTTTTTTTTTATAGACATTAATTTTATTGTTCAGACATGTATTATAATTAAGTAAAAAGCTTTTCTTGTTGTTCTGCTCTGACGCATTGAGCATGAAATCAATATGGAAAGTGCGCTATACAAATCTCATGTATTATTATTATTATTTATATTATGGTTATCATTACTATTATTTTTATTATTATCATCATCATTATTATTATTATTGTTATTATTATCATTATTTTCTGTTTATTATAACTCCCGTAGGAACTCGGCAGGACAGCATTTTGCTGGAAATAAATGCCATGCTGGTATATAACCAATTAACAAGGAAAAATTTTACGTCTAGGTATAATATTCAGTCATGATGACTGACCTTATAGATGAATATTACTGTCTTAAACTGTAACCCGCTGCTATAGTATATAAAGTAACTCGCTCCCTAAAATTGATGTGTCCAGTGCGTGATGGGCGTTGCGAGTCAGTAACTTCTTGGTATAGTACTACAGTGCGTATAATAAAACGGGACAGTTTTGAAAAGTCTATGAAAAATTTGTTTCAAAATATTATATCTATATTTTGATGTAAATAGATGCTCTTAGATCTTATCTTTCAAATGCCATTTAAAAAAATAAATTTTGTTCATGCTTGAGCGAACACGGGACGTTTTCGTCGGGGGTTCAAAAAGAGGCTTGCGCCAAAATGGCAGAAATGAGAAATTTGATGATTAGACTTTTGGCTAATCAGCAGACTTTCTCTTAATATTTTTATTATCTTTGCCATAATTTACAAATTATGCTGTCAATGTTTCATTTACAAATTTATTTATTTACCTGAATTATTTTGTTATTCATTTAAACTTCTTTTACCTTTGAATTTTCCTTCATAAGTAAGATAAGAAGTCTTTTTGTCAACCCAAGTAAGAAGATTTGCATTATCAATTGGGAGAATTTTTAATTATTCAAATCCTTTTATTACGTGAAACAAATTATGTTATGTTACATTTAAAAGACATGAATACATACTTCAAGGGGTTATTGATTCCTGGACCAAGTTTGATTATGTTCTTGACAGGACAAACGGGAAAGGATTCATGTCTTTCAATGGCAATTGTGTATTGAGTCAATTTTGAAGGAGCAAGATATGGCAGATTGGGTAAAATGTATTAAAAAGTTGTGAAGCGAGCTAGCGAAAATTTCCACTTTTTTACCAAAATATCAAATTTAGTGACTTTGACATAATATTCAGAAAATGATATCATATTTCATTTTCTATGTTTTCTGTTATTTTTCTTTCCACTTATTTTTCTTGGTCATGACTTTTTTTTTTAAATTTTTTTGGGGGGAGCCCCCCCGAGCCCCCACCCATCAGTACGCCACTGTTCAAAGGCACCATTACCTTTGTAGCACACATTGAACGGATTTGAAAAAAAATGGATTTAAAAAAAAAGTTCTCGCCTAAAGAAGGAATATTCAAAGCTAAAAGAGAAAATATTAAAAAGGAACAACAACAAAAATATTCAAATTAGTAGATTTGGAAATGAATTTTGACCGGATAATTCGAAAATTATGGCAAAGATAATTAAAAGGTTAAGAGGAAGTCTGCTGATTAGCAAGAAGTCCGACCATTATACTTATAATTTTATGCCATTTTGGCGCAAGTCTCCTTTTTGACCCCAGACAAAAACATTCCGTGTTCGCTCAAGCATGAACGAAACTAAATTATTTTAATGGCATTTGAAGGATAAGACATCAGAGCACCTATTGACACCAAAATATAGAGATCGTAATTTGAAACACAAATTTTATAGACTTCAAATCTGTCCCTTTTTTGATACGCACTGTAGTAATATACACGGCCTGCCGGATGCACGTTTAAAGAGAGAGAGATCTCCATACAGATCTATGGGGCGACAATTGCTCCGAGTTTTATTTCGTCTAAGATATAGGCCAAGGCTTAGGGACAGGATTACAACGGGGTTTAGTGTTAGGTTTATACGAAATCCAGTGTTGAAGTTTTTGTGTGAATGTGTTTTGTTGTTGTTTTTGTTTTTTCCCCTGCTTTGTTTTCCACTTGTTTTGTATTGCAACTTTAGAAAGTTTTATTTCATGTGTTATGTAGTGTTAGTGAACAGACTCACTTCATCGAAGGAAACTAACAGTTTATCCTTATCCAAAGTCAGATTGGTGATTTCCTCTGCAAACTCTTAAGATTTTTGGACATGATGGTCTGACTTACCACCAACGGGCTACAATGTCTGCGAGAGATCTGGAGGTGATGTGAATCGAAGCAATGTCTTGGGAGTGCAAGCAGGGAATATTTTCCTCCGTGAAAAAAAAACAACAAACAAACATTAGTTTTCTTTTGTACGTAGAGGTAGCGTCCGATGTTTTCTGATCACTAAGTAATGCAATAACCTTCGATTTGTAGTCCCCGTGCCCAAATGTACAGTGGCTCTCCACTTTAGGCAGGTAGTATGCCCTTGTTGTTTGCAATTTAAGCCCTTCAAAGCTTGCCTCTCCTCCTTGATGGTGTTCGACTGAGGGGGCTTGGCATTCTTAAAGAATGCCTACAACATAATCCCATAAGAGGCTGGCTAGTTGATTATTCACTTCTTTAGTTGCCTGCTCTGTTGCAACAATACACTCCTCAACAGCGATCTTGTTAGGGGCAACCGCGAAATTTAAGCCCTTGGCAAGTAGAAATGTTTCTGCTGAAGAGAGTTTGTATTTAGACACATTGATGACCCATTTCTTGAGTTGCGATCCGGTCAGATCAATATCATCCTTCTTTTGACGATGATATCGATTAATCAAATGCTGAAGTTTAGACTCATGTTTCTCTTTGGAGCGAGTAAAAAGTCTTAACACAAACAAGAAGCAGAGCCTCTGAGCAAAACCCACTTCACAAGATCGAGGAAGAAGGAGGCCGCGGCCGAGTCAACGGTTTCGATGTCAGCTATCAGTGATCACGTAGCCCCAAAGGAACCACGCGATAAACTGAAATAAGAGCGAAATCCTAGCGAGAGATGACAATAAATACCCGAGATGGACCAGGGTTGCCATTTACATCCAGAACCAGGCACATTCCATGTTTCGGATTCCCAATTATGTCGTGGGCTAGTGCCCTTTGGTAAGGCATTTATCCTCATTACCAGGTCCCTCGGAGAGGACCTTAAGCCGTCGGTCCCCTGGTTGCTTGCCCACAGGCATCCGTGCTTCCTTGGCAGTCAGGTAAAAACTCTCGGTACGTGTATCATGAACCGAGACGCTGGACAATACAAACTTTCTAGTACGAACATTCCCATTCTTACGGACTGCCGCGCTACAAAATTATTCTGGCGTTACCGATGCTACCCCATCTACGACTAGCACTAGTCTGAAGGAGCCTGCAAAATGAGTAGGCCAAAGCGAGCTAGCTCACAAGCTAAAATCAAAATTGATTGTGGAAAGATGAAAATGTGTTCCATTTGAGTTCTACCAATCAGATGAATCTCTTTACGTATAACAGTGATACTTGATATTACCCTGATTTATCCACACTGTGCTGCACTCGACCAAGGTATTGTTATTATTCTGTTTCTGTTGAGTGCTTTTTTTTGATAGACATTAATTTTATTGTTCAGACATGTATTATAATTAAGTAAAAAGCTTTTCTTGTTGTTCTGCTCTGACGCATTGAGCATGAAATCAATATGGAAAGTGCGCTATACAAATCTCATGTATTATTATTATTATTTATATTATGGTTATCATTACTATTATTTTTATTATTATCATCATCATTATTATTATTATTGTTATTATTATCATTATTTTCTGTTTATTATAACTCCCGTAGGAACTCGGCAGGACAGCATTTTGCTGGAAATAAATGCCATGCTGGTATATAACCAATTAACAAGGAAAAATTTTACGTCTAGGTATAATATTCAGTCATGATGACTGACCTTATAGATGAATATTACTGTCTTAAACTGTAACCCGCTGCTATAGTATATAAAGTAACTCGCTCCCTAAAATTGATGTGTCCAGTGCGTGATGGGCGTTGCGAGTCAGTAACTTCTTGGTATAGTACTACAGTGCGTATAATAAAACGGGACAGTTTTGAAAAGTCTATGAAAAATTTGTTTCAAAATATTATATCTATATTTTGATGTAAATAGATGCTCTTAGATCTTATCTTTCAAATGCCATTTAAAAAAATAAATTTTGTTCATGCTTGAGCGAACACGGGACGTTTTCGTCGGGGGTTCAAAAAGAGGCTTGCGCCAAAATGGCAGAAATGAGAAATTTGATGATTAGACTTTTGGCTAATCAGCAGACTTTCTCTTAATATTTTTATTATCTTTGCCATAATTTACAAATTATGCTGTCAATGTTTCATTTACAAATTTATTTATTTACCTGAATTATTTTGTTATTCATTTAAACTTCTTTTACCTTTGAATTTTCCTTCATAAGTAAGATAAGAAGTCTGTTTGTCAACCCAAGTAAGAAGATTTGCATTATCAATTGGGAGAATTTTTAATTATTCAAATCCTTTTATTACGTGAAACAAATTATGTTATGTTACATTTAAAAGACATGAATACATACTTCAAGGGGTTATTGATTCCTGGACCAAGTTTGATTATGTTCTTGACAGGACAAACGGGAAAGGATTCATGTCTTTCAATGGCAATTGTGTATTGAGTCAATTTTGAAGGAGCAAGATATGGCAGATTGGGTAAAATGTATTAAAAAGTTGTGAAGCGAGCTAGCGAAAATTTCCACTTTTTTACCAAAATATCAAATTTAGTGACTTTGACATAATATTCAGAAAATGATATCATATTTCATTTTCTATGTTTTCTGTTATTTTTCTTTCCACTTATTTTTCTTGGTCATGACTTTTTTTTTTAATTTTTTTGGGGGAGCCCCCCCCCCCCCCCGAGCCCCCACCCATCAGTACGCCACTGTTCAAAGGCACCATTACCTTTGTAGCACACATTGAACGGATTTGAAAAAAAATGGATTTAAAAAAAAAGTTCTCGCCTAAAGAAGGAATATTCAAAGCTAAAAGAGAAAATATTAAAAAGGAACAACAACAAAAATATTCAAATTAGTAGATTTGGAAATGAATTTTGACCGGATAATTCGAAAATTATGGCAAAGATAATTAAAAGGTTAAGAGGAAGTCTGCTGATTAGCAAGAAGTCCGACCATTATACTTATAATTTTATGCCATTTTGGCGCAAGTCTCCTTTTTGACCCCAGACAAAAACATTCCGTGTTCGCTCAAGCATGAACGAAACTAAATTATTTTAATGGCATTTGAAGGATAAGACATCAGAGCACCTATTGACACCAAAATATAGAGATCGTAATTTGAAACACAAATTTTATAGACTTCAAATCTGTCCCTTTTTTGATACGCACTGTAGTAATATACACGGCCTGCCGGATGCACGTTTAAAGAGAGAGAGATCTCCATACAGATCTATGGGGCGACAATTGCTCCGAGTTTTATTTCGTCTAAGATATAGGCCTAGGCTTAGGGACAGGATTACAACGGGGTTCTGTGTTAGGTTTACGAAATCCAAGGTTGAAGTTTTTGTGTGAATGTGTTTTGTTGTTGTTTTTGTTTTTTCCCCTGCTTTGTTTTCCACTTGTTTTGTATTGCAACTTTAGAAAGTTTTATTTCATGTGTTATGTATTTATTGTCTATATCACGGTGCACTCATCACAAACTGCTTTCCGAGTTGCTGCCTCCGTCGTTTGTTTTCAAGTTCTTGAAAATGTATTAATGTTTTCCAATTATCGTTGGAAATAAATGTACTTTCATTCATTCATTCAAGTTGGTCATTCCATCAATGTGTGGACTTTGCACCCGAGCAATTGTCGCCGGAAGAAATGTTATGGAACCCCCGTGGGCCACTTACCTTGACATGTGGATACCATGCGCGACCAAAAAAAAACATAAAAAGGATGTCTTTTTCAAGATAGGGAACGTTACGTACGTAACGTAATAAGGGTGTCAAAAACACTAAAATAATGAAAAAGGGGTATATATTTCGCTAGGAAATTTACGTATTTACGGTCAAATTTGCGAGGGTATAAACAATCAAGACTAAAATGTTTTGTAAAGGATGTACTTTTTGCCCCAGGAGTCAACACTGTGTTTTTAGAGTATACGATTAGCGCGAGTTGGGCTGTACCGAAGACGTAGGTAAAGGTAAGACCGACGTCCGTGTTTGAAATATCGCTGTATAGTACTTGTTTTTGTTTGGGTACAAATCAGGGAAAAAATTTCCAATATCGTTTTGTTTCCAATATTTGTTAAGGGTAGGGTTTTGCACGGCAATACTTGTTAAGGGGTTCATTTTCAGAATATGGAAAATACGTGTTTAGGGTGCTTTTTGGAATCTCATGGTCGCGCATAGTAATCCACTCGTGAATGGAAGTGCCCCCCCCCCCCGGGTATGGAACCCTCTATGGATCCCGCCACGACACTCGCGACATTGATTTGCTCTAATACTGATATGCTATAATTATTCGTACTACGTTATTATTTCTCTTGGTTCCTTTATGTTTTATGAGAAAGACAATGAGGGGATTTCAGAATAGACTACAGTAATTGAGACAGATATTGAACATACCAGAAAATAGAAGAAAAACTTAACCGGTTGAAAATGTATCTAGAGCGTTCTCTTTCTGTATATTTAAAAGTCAAGTCCACCCCCAAAAATGGTTGATCTGGATCAACACAGAATACTCAATCAAGCATTATGCTGAAGATTTCATCAGAATTGGTTGTCATAATGACAATGACAAGTTTCGCTTATTTCATGCTGTATGCACAAGTCGATATAACATGCAAATGAGAAAGATGATGATGTACTTCGCTCATTATTTATCTTGTTTCTATTTGACTTTAAATTACACAATATATCAAGTTTTTTTCGGATTTTACATTGGGGGCCAACTTTACTGAACCATAAAAATATTAAAACAATGACAATACCTCATGTTCAGGGAGGATTCAGAACTTTGTTTCACATGACAATTCAGAGAAAATCAAAATATTTTATATGTCATATAATGCCTTACCTTCTTACCGCTGTTCCTTCTCTTTGAAGAGGTTGGATGTCATGGTTTTCCATCTGTCTCTATCCAGTGCTATCTTGCAGCATTCGTTTATCTTTCTGCCTGTCATATCTTCCATATTTCGAAGCCAGCTTTTTCTTTTACGTCCCCTTCCTCTTTTGTGTTCAAAATTTCCCTCCATGATTTTCTTCATAATTATCTTCTAGTATGGCCATATTATGAGAGTTTGTGTTCTTTTATTGATATTAATAGTTCTTTCCGTGTGAGATCCATTAGTTTCAGGACATCATCGTTTGATTTTCTCTCCTTGTCCATGTCTCACTGCCGTACTAAGATGGACCACACATAGCATATGATGAGGAGCAATCGTGTGTTACCATGGTTACTGCTAATCCCTGCTTATATTCCGGTTGGTGAGAAGTTTGCAAAGTTTTGAGAAAGTGATCTTTGCAAGGCAGATCTAATTTCTTTTCCACATTTTCCATCTCTGTTATTTGCTGACCCAGGTATTTAAAACTGTTGACATGTTCCACCATCTTTCCCTCTATCACAATATCTGCTTTCGGTATTTCCGTTTTTCTTGAGATAACCATCTTGTTTGTCTTCTTGATGTTTATTTTCAGGCCATTTTTTTCACTTTCATCTTTAAGGACTGTAGATCTTCTTTGCTTTCAACCAAAATGACTGTGTCATCTGATAATTAGCGAAGGTTATTTACTCCAATCCCGCCTACCTCTAAACCTGTCATAAATTATCTAAATCTTTGAAGATGAAGTATGTGTAGGCGTTGAAAATGGATGGAGATAATACACAGCCCTGTCTAACACCTCTCTGTATATTTACTGGTTCTGATAGTTCTGATATTTTTTTCATTGTTCTTATGATCGCTACTTCTACCCAGGTTGACACTTCTTCTTGATTCTTTATTTGATTGTAATTCTAATTTCATTTTGTTGTCATCTTCAACATTATTTGTATAGTTGAAAACACTAAAATGATGAAAAAAGTCGTCTATTTTCGATAGGAAAGCTACATGTTTAGCGTCAAATTTGCGAAGGTATAAAAAATTAAGACTAAAATGTTTTATAAAGAATGTACTTTTTCCCCAAGAGTCATCACTACGTGTTTAGAGTCCGATTTGCGCGAGATGTGGGAGTTGGGGCTGTACTAAACCCATGATATAGGTAAAGGTAAAACCGACCGTGACGTCCGATCCATGGCTTAAAGGGGGATAAAACCTTTGGAACAAGTAGGCCTGTGTCGAAACAGAAAAATAAAAGAATAAGAGCAAAGACAGTTTGAGGAAAATCGGGCAAATAATGAGAAAGTTATGAGCATTTGATTATTGCAATCACTAATGCTATGGAGATCCTCCCATTGGCAATGCGACAAGGACGTGTGATGTCAGATGTGAACAACTTTCCCTTTGATGGACTACTAAATACTACTAAATAGTCTCTTTTTGTTTTCTTATTGTGATACAAGCTTTTTATCCATGGTGTATTCTTTAAAAATCTGTAGAAAGAATACACAATCTACTGATAGATGTGATAAAAGAGGCAGTTTAAGTGAAATATACACTCAAGTAAATGGGAGAGTTGTTCACAAGTGACATCACATCTTTGTCGCATTGCCAATATGAGGGTCTCCATAGCATTAGTGATTGCAATATTCAAATGCTCATAACTTTCTCATTATTTGTCTAATTTTTCTCAAATTTTTGTTGATCTGTTTCTTTGATTTTTTTCTATTTTCACCTACCTTAATACAAAGGTTTCATTGTCCTTTAACAATTGAAATATAGCTCTTTTTGTTTAGGGGTTCAATTCAGGGAATACTTGCCAATAGTATCATTTTGCTTCCAATACTTGTCAAGGGGTGCATTCTCAGAATATAGATAATACTATATAGGGTGCTTTTCGAGACCCCACGTTATAATCCATAAGTATATTTGACCATTTCCATTATATTTCAACTAACAGAAGGTTAAATGTGTGATTTTCTGAAATTATATCTGATATCAAATTACATGTTGCGAGAAACGGGATGGTATTTTTAGATTCGACTTGTTAAGTTGAAAACAAGTCATTATTGTCTGATGATCTACGTGTAATGCTATATACCTGAAAAATCTTCATAATAATAGAGGAAAGCATATAATTGCTGGAAAAATTGAACTTTTTTTTATATAAGTAGACATGTGTTATTGACAGTGCCAATGGCAAAATGCTAGCTCACAAAATAATAATAAAACAGCCTTTCCAGATTTCTCGAATCTCTGCCATTTTTGTTTTTTCTTATGCTAACTCACTGTGCCGAAAACCACAGAGACGATTTCATGTAAATTCGTCTTACATGTCTTAGTTGATTCTTAAAGTAAACGCATTTTTCTGTTTATTCACAATCATGTTTAGGTATTCTGAGATGAAGCGATATACTCAATACTGCTTCTTATTTCTCTCTGCAATTATTGGAATCATTGGGTACGAGTGGTTCTGGGGAAACCAAGAATTTAGGATACTGGATCGTCTAAGAGAAATCAAACCTCGGCCTAATGGAACGGTAAGTCTGGTGAAAATTCTTTTATAAGAGGTTTGAGGATGGATTCATTTTTTTCAGTCCCAGAGTAATCCTCCAATTTTCAGTATGCTGAATGTACAAAGTGAGTATAAATGCTTCTTCAAAAAAAGGTTATTCGAATTTAGACAGCCAATATACAGTGCGTATCAAAAAAAAGTTTACACCTAGAAAAAATCATGTAAAATTTTACCTTTGTAATATCCTGATGATTTTTCCACATTTTAACATTGGTACAGATCCATATAAGCAAATGACGATAATTATAACTGTTGAAAAATATTTCCGCTTGAGTGAGCACCACTTGCTTTTGAAAATGTAGTGAAAAATGATTTGCGCAGAACTTTAAAATAGTTATGCAAATAAAAGTAGACCTTAATCATGAAGAAAACGTGGATTTTAGCAAGTAAAATTGATTTGAAGAAATGTTTTACCTTTCAAAACTTGTTTCCATGCCCAAAACACTTCGAAGTGGGCATTGCACCCCACCCCACTCCCCCACACACCGAGGCCATCGAGACGATATTTGATTAACACTGAGCTGTGATTTACATGAAATGGCTTGGGCTTGATTTTAATTATGTTAATCATTGTCAAGCTTGGGAATAGTGTGGAGAAACAAGTATTAAATGAAAAATGAAACGTAAACCCACTTTAAATGATAAAAGCTCAGTGAAAAATGCTGGAGATGTCTGATATAAGCATTTGTTCAGATTTAGTTATGTTCTCAGATCCAGCTTGCACAAAAAAAGGGTAAATGTTGTGTTTACTAAATGTTGAAATTTCAATTTGTGTGGCAAAATTGTTACAAAATGCTTGAATGTATCCGTTATATTTCAATGGACTAAAAGTGCAAGGGAAATGTATGAGAAATGTTTTGGAGGGTAAGTTTGATTTCGCCTTTTCCCCTTGACACAGCGTGAAAACGAGCATTTCTGCGCAAACATATTTCTGCGAGCTTTACAAAAATGGACAGTGCTCACTCAAGTGTAAAATTCTGTCAAAATTTTTACTTTCATTGGATAGATGAGACCCAAACCTAAGATTAGATGTGAAAAATTTAACCAAATGTATATTTTTGAATTCCCAGGGCTTTTTCAAAGTGTAAACTTTTTTTGATACGCACTGTAGTGCTGTTGTTGTTATTTACATAATTCAAAATGATTGCTTTCATAAATGTTATATTCTACGCGTTTAAATAGGCGTATTACATCTCTTTCCTCTCTAACTGATGATGGACATTCTTTATGCAGCATCCTGCTGTTGATATAAGCGGAGAAAGAAGAACTTTTTGTACACGTTGATTGACGTACAACATCTATTATTTCCAAACAAAAAATAATAATCATTAAATACAGCAACTTGAGAAAGCATAATATTATGAAAAGTCCACTCCTCGTCTAATTAGCTTATATCGCTTCCCTGTACCATTGACACCATGCATGACTCAATAAGTAAATTTGTTATTAGAACACTGTAGTAATGAGCATACTCTACACAAAGAACTTCCCGGGCTTCGAAACTAATTTACCCTCCCAGACCACTGTCTCGTTGGATGAAGGTTGCCGTTTCAGTGGCCTTGCCATAAAATGGTAAACTGCATGCATGGAATCCTTGATTTTGATTGGCTGATTACCATCGTCGCCATGGTAATTGCCATTGGTTGGCGAAGTAATAAATGGTGACTTTAATGCAACGGGGATCACAGTTTAATTTGATATGTCTTGACAATTTAGTTAATTCTCTTACGACAGCAACTGTCATGTTTCTATTTATGTTTATCTCCTTTTTGTCGTCCCGTTTTTGCCTCGCCTGCATAGCAGAGCGAGACTATAATAATTTATGCGCCGCTTTTCCGACGACGGCGGCGGCGTCAAATTATGGTTATCAAGTATTATTATAGAATGGATGAGAAAATCCCTGCAATCTGATTGGTTGAGAGCTATGCAATTAAAATTTTTACTGGGCTGCATGAACGATATCCCGATAATCAAAACGATATCCACTGTGAACAAGCTATCGCCCAAAAAGGTCATATCTATGTTGTCCAGGGTTATCAAAGAGTTTGCAATACATTTTGGAATTTTCATGGATCCGGTAAATAAATCATGCGGCCGGTAAAAAAAATCATGCGTCCGGTTTATTCAATATTTTTTCCATTCTAAACAGATGATGCATGGGTTTCTTTCGTGGGTCATTGGAACGGTGTGCACGCGGTAACTTTGGCATTATGGTCTAAACCATGCCAAAGTTACCTTGTGCACACAGATCCTACTGACCCACTCTAACCCGGGCCATGCATCATTTGTATACTAAACATCCTTTAGGAGTTTTAGGTAACACGACCAAGGTCAAATGTCATTGAAGGTCAAAGAACTTAGACCATATTGGAATCAAAATCTCAACCGATGATTAAGTTTTTGAAATGTCATCATAACTGATGAAAGTATATATAGAGCTAGTTCATAAAACTTGGATACACGGGCAATCAAGTATTACTTAAAATTCTACCTGAGTTTCAGGTCACACGAACAAGGTCAAAGGTAATTTAGGGTCAATGAACTTTGGCAATGTTGGGGGTATATATTGATTTCCATCATAACTTTGAAAAAGTATGGATCTGGTTCGCGAAACCTAATCAAGCCACACTGAACATCCTTTGTGAGTTTCGGGTCACACGACCAATGTCAAAAGTCATTTAAGGTCATTGAACTTAGATTATATTGGGAGAATCTTAACCAAGGTTAAGTTTTTTCTCTATATCATTATTCTGAAAGTTCATGAAGCTTGGACATAAGAGTAATTAAACATCACTGGGCATCCTGTGTGAGTTTCAGGTCACCATGACCAAGTTCAATGAATTTTGTTGAATTGCCATCATAACTGAAAGTTTATGGATCAAGTTCATGAAATGTTGACACAAGGGTAATCAAGTATGACTGATTTCGTTGGTCACGCGATCAGGGTCAAATGTCATTTAGGGTCTTTGAACATAGTATTTTATCATCATATGAATGGTGTTTTTTATGAATGATTATTCTACACTCGTTTTTAAAGCCAACACTGCTGCTGTATAGAATCGCCGCGAATGCAGGCGAGACTGCCAGGCGCTCCACTTGTTTGTTTTATATTTTGTTTTAATTCTTGTTTAATTTTGTCTTTATTCTATTTGTTATTTTGTTCATGTTATCTGTTACCAATAAGTTTTTGTAGGCAAATAGCAACTATTGTGTAAGTGAGGATGTGCATGTGTGAACAAAAAGAATAAAAAATAAAAATAGAAGTAATTATTTTTTAAATGTGTGTGTGTATTTCTCTCTCCTCTCTTTCATTAGGGAGGTTCACATTATACGAGCTATGCATTTATAAATGAATCCCCCATTTCCACTTGCAGATCCATTATTCTTTCATGGGGAGGGGGCATTTGTAAGGAAAAAAATTGACAACTTAAAAAAAATCATTTTCACTACAAAATCGCGGTCATTTCTTGAAGGAAAAATGTGATAGCCCCCCCCCCCCAAAAAAAAGTAAGAAGGTCGCATGCAGTCGCTTACGCATAACACATTCCAGTAAACACAAAAATATGCCTCTCGAAAGTCATGGATCCGCCCTTTCATACAGAATTTCAACTTTATTCAATTTCATGGGCGATCCCCTGTATGCCATGCATGGCGGATTTGGAAGGGTGGTTCCACAGCATCAACCGGTGCCTTTATTGTAGGTAAAAATTGCAACACATTACATAACATTCTTTCAAATATTATAAGGAAAAGTATGTGATTCACTTGAAGAATGTTTTGCAGATATAATGAACCTATATGCGGAAAAACGGTATGCTTGCGAATTAATAAATGTGCATGTTGTTTAGCTAAATTCTAGTGACTCTTTTAAATTATATTGAGCGGAAAATATATTCAAGTGACAAATTATGAAATACATTGACAAATGGCCTAAACGTTCATGGCTATATCGCGAAGATAAATGATCGTAACATTAAATGATTTGAATCGGTATTTGAATTCTCCAATTTAAATGCAGAGGTTCGAATACCAATATAGGCAAGCATTTGATATGATTATATTTCTCCCATTTTGATAAAAACAAAATTGAGGCTGGACTTTGGGCCAAATACAGGTAGCTTTAGTCACATTCGCAGTTACAAAAAAATTAATAGAATATCCTGTAAATCCGACGGCCTTGCCTGGCATATACCTTTCCCCTGGCAGACCGTCGCTCCGCTCCCCCCAGTGTACCGGTTTTTTCATTCATCAGCATTGCAAGTATATGAGATAAAACAATCAGACAATTAAAACATTGAAAATCTGATCAAAATCGAACAAGGAATAACAAAGTTATGGCGTTTTGAAGATTTCCACTCTTCCGGTGAAACAGTTTGAGGCATGTATTCATGGATATTCCATGAGCAAACTGATGATATCATATTCCCACTTGTTCTTTTGTATTTTGTTAAAAGAAATTAGGTTTATTCATCTTTTTTCCTCCAACAACTAAGAAATGGATTGACAACTGAACTAGTGCATTAGATATTCATAGCTGCAACTCATCTTATTATAAGGGAGACGTGTCATTCAAACAGGTATGAAATAATGAAACAAATATGATTTCATGTAATGATAGAAGAAAAGGGAAAGTGGGAATGTGACATCATCAGCCCACCTTATGAATATTCATGACGCCGGGTCATGACGACGTGCAGAGAACTGTTTTCACAATACATTGCTAAATTTAAACATTTTTATAACTTCACTATTTGTTATCAGATTTGGATTTTCAGCATTTTACTGTGCAAATTTTACTCTATTCATATATAAATATTTTCAGCCCGGTGTATCCCTTGAAATCCTATAGCGACCCATGTCAGGCAGAACACACAGTCGCCACACGATGAAACCATGGACCCTACCTAGGGTCCATGATGAAACATAACGAGGAATGTATTTTTATTCTGTGATGTATTCTGTATCAACACTGTAAAAACTAATACAGAATCAAAAACTGTTCACTGCTGTTTGTGGAATGACGGTGTGAAAACAATGTGATCAAAAACTCATCACCAGTCGACTAGATATTAGAGGGGAATGAAACCGTTGGAATAAGTAGGCCTGATGTGTTGAAACAAAAAAAATCAAAGAGTAAGCACAAAGAAAGTTTGAGAAAAATCGGACAAATAATGAGAAAGTTATGAGCATTTGAATATTGCGATCAATAATGATATATACGGAGATCCTCCAATTGGCAATGCGACAAGGATGTGTGATGTTACATGTGAATAACTTTTCCTTTGATGGACTATGAAATGCCCTTAAAATGTCTCTTTCTGCTTTTTCTTGTTGTAATACAAACTCTTTATCCATGATGTATTCTTTAAAAATCTGTATTACATGCCCTCCCTATAGAAAGAATACTGATGTGATAAAAGAGGCAATCATAGTGAAATATATACTAAAGTAATGGGAAGAGTTGTTCACAAGTGACATACCACATCACACATCTCTATCGCATTGCCAATTTGAGGATCTCCATAGCATTAGTCATCGCAATATAATATAACTTTCTCATTATTTGTCCTATTTTTCTCAAACTTTCGTTGATCTGTTTCTTTGATTTTTCTGTTTCAACACAAGCTATCTTGTTCCAAAGGTTTCATTCTCCTTTAAGGCGTTTTAATCGTGATAAAATCTAGATCAAATCAACGCCTAACGACCGAATAGAAAAGGTTTTATTTTCAATTGGTCTAATGCCAATTTGTACAATTACCAACTAGTCTACTATCATTTGGTCTACTTTCAGTTAGTCCACTATCCACATGGTCCAATTGCTATTTAGTCCATATACCATTTGGTCTAATTGATCTAAGTGTTAATTGGGAGGAATGAATGAAAATGTAATGGATATTTATAGACCAACTTGCTATAAGACGAAATGTTCATAACAAACTGATTGTTAGACGAAAATGTTGATGGACGAAATTGCATTAGACTAAATGAAGGTAGACCATGTGATGAGTGGACGGGTCGGCAATAGACGAATTGGTAATTTACCATTGGAAATGCTACCTTCTTCGGCTTCTACTTCTTTTTACTTAAAGAAATCCATTAACTTCATAATATTTGCATTATTAATAATGGACTAACATGAACTTCAATCAATTGATATCATGGAAATGATATCAAAGGCTGGAAGAAAAAAGAAAAATGATACTTTTTATCATGTTTATGAACCAGATGGACTTCCATGCGGATTAGAAAAGTAATCGAACATCTTTAGTCTTTTAAAAGTCAATTGAATGAAAACAAAATTTGTAAATCCGTGTAATGTCAAATTGTTACTTTTTGTAACATCACGTAATCTAGAGATTAATTACAAATATTCATGTAACGATTCTGATCATTATTAAGAATTCATTTCTATGTTTCTTGCTATTTTATTCTAATTATGATGGCACCAATCTGAATTCGTGTCAATTTGGACGTAATATTATCATCATCTTATGCCACCATAATATTTATGGCGGAAAAAACTGTCAAGAGTTATTTTTTTTTTACGTTCATGATGAACTTTTCTCATTGTTTCGGTAATATTATCTCTTATTGATTAACGTGGTTGTTTTATTTACAGATGGCAATCTCTAACCAGTTCAATACGTGGTCTGTAGGAAATGAAACCTTGCGACACCACCCTTTATGTCCCAATCAAAAAAGGAGACATTTTCCCCATTTCTCTTATCCCCCAGCTACGCCCAGGCAATGGGTTACATCAATGGATACGACCAATGCTTCCTTCTCCCGATTCACCATAGTCAATCCCAAGGAAATATACGCAGTATGCGACCAACTTGAACTGTTGATAGAGGCCCGGAACGGTTACAACGAGTCAAAGACTTACGGTGGAGATTTGTTCCGTGCCAAGATCTTCACCCAAAACAGTTCATTCACCGCAAGCTCTGGGTCAGATGGTGAGGTCATTGACCTTGGGAATGGAAAGTACAGTGCCTTCTTTACTCTTAAGTGGTCCGGGAATGTCCGCATCAATGTCACGTTGGCTTTACCCAGCGAAGCAGTGTTCGAACTACAAAACCTGAGGGACACACTTCAGCCTCGCGAGACCTACCTCGGTAAATTCAGCAAGGGGCTAGGCGGGAAGCATATTGAGGAGAACGTTGAATGCGGCCATGTTCCTGTTGACCATTCGGTAATTCACTCATATTTCAGGATTATAACAATCTGGACTAGTTAAAAGAATAGACAATGGTCAATTATGCCCAAAACTGCAAGATGGCTTCAAAAGGTTGGGTAGAAATGATTGGTTACTATTATTCAAAAATCGGCAGTTTGTTTAATACACACCTAAGAAAATGTGTTTTTGGTGTCTAGGCCATATGCCAGTGGTCCAGTATGTTTAGAAATCCAAGATAATTTCCCAAAATGGAGTATAAATCAGTTATATTATCTGGAGGAGAGACTTGTTAATCATAGTGATTCAGTTTGCCTTTTGCCTCCTAGGCACAGGTGACGCCAAAACAAATAATACAGTGTAATATAAAATGATTTCCGAGACCTACAAATTGACATAGTTAATTGAATGCTATGATATATATGATTTTGATATATATGATTTTGGTGTCTAGACCATGCCAAAACAAATAATAATAAAATGATTTCCATGATTCCCGAGACCTACAAATTGACATAGTTGATTGAATTTCTGCCTGATATATATGATTTTGGTGTCTAAACCATGGTTTGAAGGGTCAAATGATATTTTGGGATTGTTAACAATGATAATGCAGTTGTCCATTAATCATTTGAAAAAAAGATCATTATTCATACAATATCCTCATATGAGGAATAATTGTGGTGTCTACGCTTTAATACATTTGGGAAAAGTAAAAACTAAAGGATTTTGGATTTTAGAGCAGCATGCATTTTTGCTCAATTTGGGAACCAAATTGCACATTACAATTGAAAACTTAGCATTCTTGCGATCGACTTGTCCTAAACATATGTTTGACATTTCAAACTATAGTGCCGAAACAAAATTATTTCTCACAGGTGAATAGTAAGTATGACTATTTTCAAGCTATTTTCAAGCGATGAGAGTTAAACGCCATGGAAGCCATCTTGGATTATGAAGGAAAATGGATAATTGCATATCATCATAAGCTGTCCAAAATTATTATTTGACGCTTGAAACTATAGTATAGACACCCAAATATTATCTCTCAGGCGGATATGTTATTTTGTAAGAAACATCAGCCATTTTTAGACTCCCTTTTTGGAAGCCTTCTTGGATGTTTGGACATACTGGACCACTGACTGTCCTTGTAAGTTGTCCCAATGTTTCATTTGGCTCTTTACACCATGGGTTTAAAAACCAAATCATACCTTACAGGCAGATATCAAATACAGCGGTCAATGTAGACTCAAATTTTGGAAGCCATCTTGGATTTTTGGACATACTGGACTATTGACTTCCTTTACTTGTGCAAATGTTTTTATTTGACCCTTCAAATCATGGTTTAGACACCAAAACATTATCTCCCATGGAGATATTAAATGACCAATGTCAATTTGTATGTAACAGCGACCATTTTAGATTCCATTTTTAGAAGCCGTCTTCGATTTTTAGACATACTGAACCTCTGAAATTCAATGTCCTTTTTACTTGTGCTAATATATTATTCGACCCTTTAAAACATTGTTAAAACACCACAATATATCTCTCACATGTTTTTTTTAAATGAAGTATGTAAATTTTTCAGTAACAACGGTCAATTTAGACTCCATTTTCGTAATTCATCTTGGATTTTCAGACATACCTGACCACTGAATTTCATTTCAACTTGTCCATATGTATTATTTGACTTTTGAAACCATGGTTTAGACACCAAAATCATATATCTCAGGTAGATATTGAAAGAACTATGTCCATTCGTAAGTAAAAAAAAAAAGTCAATTTAGACTCCATTTTTGGAGGCCATCTTGGATTTTCGGACATACTTGACCACTACTGTCCTAGTTACTTTCCCCAATTTATTACTTGACCATGAAAACCATTGAATAGCAACAAAATTAAAGACATTAAATAAAGAAATAGATGAATAGTGGATTTTTAGGGTTTGGCAGCCATTTTGGACGCCATCTTGGAATTTTAGGTAGCCTGGTCTGCTTATTTCCTAACCTATGTCATTAAAATTGTTTTACCTCTTTAAACTATGAAATATGCACTCAAATTTGATGTCTAGTGTGAATAAATGAATGAGTTATGTCTATTTTCTGTAAATTGCGGCCATTCTGGACGCCATCTTGGATTAAAGAAAACCTCCACGGATGATATGAGTATGGAAGCTTAAAAGTGCCACCGAGATGTTGAGATAATTATCTCGGGAAGTCGACATCTTGATAGCAAAGGATAAGATGACGAGATCCCAGATCTCATCATGTCGACATCTTTAAGAAGAGATGGTGAGATGACAAGATCCTGGATCTCATCATGTCAACATCTTTAAGAAGAGATGATGAGATGACAAGATCCCGGATCTCATCATGTTGACATCTTGTAGAAGAGATGATGAGATGACAAGATCCCGGATCTCATCATGTCAACATCTTTTGGACGAGATGATGAGATGACAAGATCCCGGATCTCATCATGTTGATATCTTTTAGAAGAGATGTTGAGATGACAAGATCCCGGATCTCATCATGTCAACATCTGTTAGAAGAGATGATGAGATGACAAGATCTCGGATCTCATCATATTGACATCTTTTAGAAGAGATGTTGAGATGACAAGATCCCGGGATCTCGTCATGTCGTCATCTTTTAGTAGAGATGATGAGATGACAAGATCTCTTATCTCGTCATGTCGACATCTTTCAGAAGAAATGGTCAGATGACAAGATCTTCGATCCATGATCATGTCATCTAATCATCTCTTCTACAAGATGTCGACATGACGAGATCCGAGATCTTGTCATCTCATCATCTCTACTAAAAGATGACGACATGACGAGATCCCGGGATCTTGTCATCTCAACATCTCTTCTTAAAGATGTAGACATGACGAGATCCAAGATCTTGTCATCTCATCATCTCTTCTAAAAGATGTTGACATGATGAGTTCCGGGATCTTGTCATCTCATCATCTCTTCTAAAAGATGTTGACATGATGAGATCCAAGATCTTGTCATCTCATCATCTCTTCTAAAAGATGTTGACATGATGAGATCCGGGATCTTGTCATCTCATCATCTCTTCTAAAAGATGTTGACATGATGAGATCCGGGATCTTGTCATCTCATCATCTCTTCTAAAAGATGTTGACATGATGAGATCCGGGATCTTGTCATCTCATCATCTCTTCTACAAGATGTCAACATGATGAGATCCGGGATCTTGTCATCTCATCATCTCTTCTAAAAGATGTTGACATGATGAGATCCGGGATCTTGTCATCTCATCATCTCTTCTACAAGATGTCAACATGATGAGATCCGGGATCTTGTCATCTCATCATCTCTTCTAAAAGATGTCAACATGAGATCCGGGATCTTGTCATCTCATCATCTCTTCTACAAGATGTCAACATGATGAGATCCGGGATCTTGTCATCTCATCATCTCTTCTACAAGATGTCAACATGATGAGATAATTATCTCAACATCTCGGTGGCACTTTTAAGCTTCCACGGATTATATGAGGACTTTTAGTATGTTATTCTATTTTGGCCTAAATGTAATATACATGTAGCAGTCATAGCTTGGCGCTTCCAATGGGCTGTCAGCCAATCTGCAATGAGCTAGGAACGCGTATACCTATCCTGTTGTTTGAATGGGCTAATAAATTAAACCTGCACCCTTACAAATTTATAGCTATCATTAATCAAACCACAACCTTAGGAGAGTTTGATTTAAACCCGAATTCAGTATATTTACGGGCTTATTTGTTGAGGGAGGAATGCCCTTTACCCTATTTTCTCTAGGTTTGATTTCGGAAAAGTTTGATTTATGTTTTAAAAGACAAAAATATAAACTTATCTTGCCCTTTTAATTTCGTGCAGTATATGTTACATTTTTTCTTATATTTTCTGCCATCTCTTTTTCTTAACCCCTATTGTGTAACACCAAGGAACGGTCGCATACATGCGAATGCAACGGTAGTTGCGATCGGTCTTGCAACATTCTTATAGCCTATATATATTATCGCACCAAGTCGTGAGACTGGTTGGTCTCTGTAGGTCGCTATCACATTTGCAAGTGTTGTACGGCATCCAGTCGACTACTACAAAGCGACTTCTTAGTTGTGTCACCTCTCGCATCAAGTCGTACAATGTTGAACAACACTCACACGATGACCGCCCGACCGATGGTATGACCTGGTGATGCGAGTGAATCGATCGTATTTGATCGCGTTTAGACTTTGAACATGTTCAAAGTTCAGATGCAACCAGTCAAGACCACTTCGAGTTCGTGATATCGTGTACAACGACTGCGAGTGCTCGCAAGACACCAAGATCTCGATCGTGCAACAACAAGAAAAATTGTTGCAGACGGTCGTAAACTGGTCGTATGTCAATTAAGAAAGGGTCTTTATATAGACCACTCGACCTCCATTCAGGTGTTGTTGTCCATTCAAACGCGATTAAATACGACCGATTCAGTCGCATCAGATCGTACCATCGGTTGGGCGATCATCGTGTGAGTGTTGTTCAATGTTGTACGACTTAATGCGAGAGTTGGCACAACTAAGAAGTCGCAATTAAGTAGTCGTATTTGTGCGGGAGGGGTGAACTCCCCCTCCCTGCACCCCCCCCCCCCCCAGGTAGCGTGCTTTGCGCGCTCTTTAAGTGTTGGCAGCAAAGACTGTTGGCAGGCTCTGCGTGCACTTACCGTCCCTCCAAAATTAAATCCTGGCTACGCGGTTGCCACCACTACTAATCATCATCATCCTTTCCTTAATCCCATATTCGCCTATACAGATTTCCAAGTGTAACTTATCTGATCCTAGTGTGGGATTAACATGGTTCTGTCAGCGACCTAAATCGGATATGCTTTCTTGCGAAGATTGGACCCAGTTTAAAGTACAGGAATGGCGGTTCAACAAAAAGATAGAGGACCAAGGATTTAGCAAGAGGACGTCTGTCGTGCTTCGGTAATTTCTGGGCATGGAAGGTGTTGGGAGTTGATAGCAATGGCATAATGAATAAAAAAAATATTGAGCATAAATTATTATGTTGAGGGGAAGAATAGTGCGTACGGGGATATCAATACATTGGAGCGAAGCGATCAAACAAGCGATGTTCTAATTTTCGCAGATTTTATACAATATCCAAAAATATTTTCAACCATGAAAGTTGTCAGCACTGACAAGTTGTCTTTCTCCGACAGTTACTAGAGTAACAGTTAGAGGCCAGACATGTACATACAATGTACAATACATGTATTGTTAGCGTGAGCAGGGAGGAGAAAATGTCAGGTTTGTGTTCATTAAATTTGGTGAAATATCTGTTTGCGACATGACAATTAAGCTAATTCTCTGAGAATTCACTCTCATTCTTTTATCCTTTTCTCTTCATAGACTTTTTGCTCCCATCACGGGTCTCCCTAGCCACGTGACGGTGACCAGCCAATCGGATACTTTGCTTAAAGAACGAATTGCGCGTCTACCATCATGTGGCCAGCAGCGTGACCGCTTTCAAGACATACCGTGGGTGGCGGGATTTTATCAGAATCGTCGATGGTTCCCTCCACTTTGCAGAGTCAGTCCGATCTTCCTGGACAAAGATTGGTGCGTTAAGTGTATGACTGGAAAACATTTCTACTTCTTTGGCGATTCGACAATCAGACAGGTATATACTAAAATGACTCATTTTTTAGTCGGATCTCACAGAGAAGGCCATTGGGTTGACAGGGATGAAACCCACATTGCTCAACACGACATACACTTAGTTTACAATTTTCATCATATTCCAATTCGAAACTTTCAATGGCATAAATTGGAAAGGCTTCAATTCGTCACCAAAGAACTTGATAGCATAAGGTCGAACGAGAAGGCCATTGTTGTCATCTGTCTTTGGTCCCACTTCCAACCGCTGTACAAATCCTTTTATGAGCAGCGGATAACGGCCATCGCCAAAGCTGCAAGGAGGCTACTCAACAGAAACCCACAGGCAATTGTCATTTTTAAAGGTGGAAATACCCAGAATAATTACGGTGCTAGAACACAGTACTTAAATGATCACTACGCACGAGACAACGAAGAAGCTCTGAGACGTATCCTCAAATCTTATCCAGAGTTTCATTTTCTTGATGCATGGGATATGAGCAAGGGACAACTTGCCCTTGCCAATACACATCCTCCGGAACCTCACCTTTCGAACTTGGCCAACCAAATACTGACAATCGCTTGCCCGGATTAAATGTGTCAACTAAACCACAATCAAATAGCTTCTCCTTGAAAATACCACATTTTGTCTATATTGAGTCATTTAGCAAAATGAATTGGCAGGAATTAATTTTCCTATATATTACCGAAATGTCTAAACATGTTTTACCTCGTCACATCATCGATGAGTGATAACGTATAACTATAGAGAGAAGAATCGTTGCTCTTTTGAGTCACGGGAATTACGGAAATAATTATAGCATTTATATTGTATTATTGTATCATATTTAATGGATATGAATAAAGTGGATTTGAATTTGATTTCTTAAACTGATGATAAAATTTGATTCTATAATGGGTATTGTGAAATATTAAACTGTGGCATCGTCACCTGTCATGTTTCGATATATGTATTGTGCATTGATCTGAAATAAAAATACGCTGTAAAAACTGTGGTGTTAAAACTGACACCAATTGGTGTTAATAGAGGACCACACCCTGAGGTGTTAAAATTACAACCTAAAGATTGAACATAACACCAAAGAGTGTAAATGTAACAACCAAAGGTGTTGTAATAACATAACACCTATAGGTGTAAAACTAACACCACCAATTTAACACCGGTGTAAAATAACTGGTGTGGGCGTCTATGTACACCGGTTAACACCAGTTTTTGCTGTATATATATATATACATATATATAATTTCATATTCAATCTTATTTCTCCTTTGATAATAAGGAACTTTTCAGTATTATTCATATGATGATATCGTATGAATATTGCTGTAAGTTAAACTGTGTTTTGAGAGTTAATTGACCTTAAATGACCTTCTACCTTGGTCATGTGACCTGATATTCCCCCAGGATATTTAGTGATACTTGATTACTCTTATGTCAAAGTTTCATGAATCAGATCCGTAAACATTCAAAGTTATGGTAATTTAACAGACCCCCAACTTGGCCAAAATTCATTGACCCTAAATGACATATGACCTTGGTCATGTGACTTGAAATTCCGGCAGGATGTTCAGTAATGCTTAATTAATGTTATGTCCAAGTTTCATGAACTAGGTCATGAAACTTATGACAATTCAAAAACTTAACCTTTGGTTAAGATTTTGATGTTGATTCCACCAACTTGGTCTAAGTTCATTGACCCTAAATGACCTTTGACCATGGTAATGTGACCCGAAAGCCAAGCAGGATGTTCAGTAATACTTGAATAACCTTATAGGTCCATACACTTTCAAAGTTATGATGTCATTTCAAAAACTTAATCGAAGGTTAAGGAAAAGCGGCACCTATATTCTCACTCTGCTATGCAGGTGAGACAAAAAGTATAAGGACCTATAAGGGTATTCCAGTATTACTGAACAGGCTACCTGAGTTTAAGGCCACATGATCAAGGTCAAAGGACATTTAGGGTCAATGAACTTATTAGGGGGATCAATATCGAAATATTAACCAAGGTTAAGTTTTTGAAATGTCGTCATAACTTAGAAAGTACAGGGAGAATGGGATAAGGTCACCCTTTTCATAATTCCATTCATATCTTTTTAATGCATACCCGTATAAATTTGATTAGATACAAATAATAATAATAATAATAACGGCATATTTACCCAGGGTAGCCACTTCAGTTCCGAGAACTGTTCTCCCAGCGGGCCCTGCTATTATTACTACCGCGGCTTTAGCACGGCTACCATTCTGGGTTGAGTGCAGCACAATGTGGATAAATTTCTTGCCGAAGAAAACTACCCCATGGCTGGGATTCGAACCCATGACTCTATTCCTATTCCACTACCCTGTTAGATGTCTAATATTAGGTCTACAGCAGACCTATAATATCCAATATAAATATGAGAACTAATCAATCCCATTTGCATATTAATGAGCTTTAAACATTGTTGTCAGGTGGCCTTCTTTGACCCATTAAAGTGGGGCAATGAGACCCTTGATTTAAAACTACTTTGTGTCACTATATATATTCAAAGTAAAAAAATAGTTCAGTTTGTTTGATAAAATCACTGAACATTTACTAATAACGATCACAGAATTAGGTTTTGATTATTTTCCTATAAACCCCATTTAAGGTTTCATTTATTAATCTTATTCAAATATGATGAAAAATATCATTGTTGGATTGTTTTTTCAACTGTCAAAGTTATACTAAAGTGTCATGTTTCTACATGTTCTATTGAAAATGAACACTTTATGGTGTACATAAACAAGTATGGAGATGTCCACACTGCATTTTACTGTTTCATCAGATATAACCTTTATGTTTCAATCCGGGGGGGGGGCTCATTTGCCCCATCGGACATGTCGAGTTCATAGGCATCTAGTCAGAAAAAAAGAGGGGGGGAAGTGGCGACATTTACTACAATTTTGACATGCCCAATAATACATTACATTAGTAAACCATGGAGCTATATTACAAATAGCTCTATGAGTAAAGTAAGATAAAAGTTAATATCCATTACTGGGTAGGTACAGTACTCGGCTCTCTAAAGTGGCAATGGTACTTTCAAAGTGTTGATTTAGAGGTGCTGTTAGGTTTGAGCTCCTCCTGATCATGTGCACTGGGCTGTGAAACATTCTTTATGCTTCAAATCTGTCATGTCTGTGCTTAGGAACTGTCTCAAATAATACACTGTCATCATTTTGACAGTACTATTCTCGAGCAGAGAGCTAAAAACTACCAGGTGGCCTTATTCACCCCACTCTAATTCATGAAACTTAGACGTAAGGGTAATAAGGTATCACTGAAGATCATGCCTAAGTTTCAGGTCACATGACCTACGTCAAAGGTCATTTTGGGTCAACAAACTTTGATAATGTTGAGGGTATTTTGTGGAATTGTCATCATAACTTAAAAAGTTTATGGATCTAATTCAGGAAACTTTGAAATAGGGGTAAACATTATCCCTGAATATTTTGTGAGTGTTTCAGGTCACCTGATCTAGATCATAGGTCATTTAAGGTCAATGAACTTTGGCCATGTTGTGGGTATTTTTATAATTGGCATCATGACTTAGAAAGTTTATGGTTTTACTTAAGTAGTTCATGGAACATAGACATAAGGATTATCAAGTATGTTTTGCACACGTTTTAAGTCGCATGTTTATGGCTAAAGGTCATGTTGGGTCAATGGACATAATATTTATTATCATATCAGTGTTCTTCTTTTGTGTGAATAATTATTCATTAGCTGTTTTCAAAGTCAGCACTGTTGTTATATTGATTCGCGTAATGCAGGCGAGACTGCCAGAGGCGTTCCACTTGTTTCTTCGATTTCATCCATAATAATTATGAACTATTGATATAGCAGGCATGCGCTTGATATTTGGTATCATAATTATTACCCCGGGTGTAACCGAGCCGCCATTATGGGCCCTCAAGCATTCGAGGAATTTTTTCCTACCGAATGCTCATTACTGAAGGAAAATAGGCCGTTGTTGAAAATCGAACCCACGCATCTTAGATTGAAAGATGAGAGTCGTAACCCTTAGACCACGACGCCGCCACTTTCATTATGTCTATAACTATTTTATAACTATTTTTACCACCCTTCTTGATTGGCCCTTTATCTATACATCTTCATCTGGCTTGCTATTTTTTTTTTTCAATTTCTTTTTCACCGCACAGTAGGTCGTTTTATTCAATAAAGCCTTAATTTACATTTGCCCTCATATAATGTAAACAAATAATCCGCTAACGGGTGTTTAACAGTAATACAACATAACTAATAATATACAATCTTGTAATGATAAGAGTCATTATCAGTACAAAAACATAAACATGATTACAATTTATGTAAAGAACCAGAGATAAAGATGCAAAACCGTATATAATAAACCGATTAAAAAAATTCGACATTAGTCGAAAAAATCAATGAAATCTTACCGACATTTTTAAAAATAAACTTGCTTCCGATTTTCACATGAAATAGCTTTCTCGTACATAAAGTAATTCTTTACCTCTTTGAGGATTTTCTGTGTCATAAGGCGAATTACAACCAATTTGATTTTATATATCATCCATTTCACACTAATAATAAGTGTATTTATGAAATAGAGATGGAGGGTACGAAACATATACTGTTTGGAAAAGAATAGAATGAATATATTCTTAACCTGTCAAGAGAATTCAACTTGATATAATTATCTATAAATATTTGGGGTTTGAACAAATCACCAGAAATAGGTTATATTTAAATTTAAGTTCATATTCATGTTTGTATTTAATTGATTTTTATATTAAATATTTAAGTTTACGTTGTATGTATATCTACCGGTATTTTGATTATAATGTGATGTTTTGGTTTTGAATGAATAAACTTGAACTTGAACTTGGACTTTAATTTGACGGGGTGTTCAGGATTTATGATCTGTAACTGGAATTAAAGAGACGAGACGAAATCATTGGTCTTAAGTCTATCCTGGGCCCCGTAACACAAAGCTTAGCGATGATCGTAGAACATTTTTCTACGATTGATTCCATTGACTACAATGTACAATCAATCGTGAAAATCAAATGTACGATCAATCGCTAACCTTTGTATTACGGGACCCAGAACAGGAGCTGACGTCAGACAGATAGTCATCGTCAGGACTGCATACATTCGTAATTCCGAAGCTTTGTTATTCCGTAGGTTCGGATATTCCGAAGGTTCGTTAATTATTCCGAAGGTTCGGATATTCCGGAGCTTCGTTATTCCGAACGTTCGGATATTCCGAAGGTTCGTTAGTCTAAAAACGAAGTGAGGTTCGTAATTCCGAAGGTTTGTTAATCCGAAAACGAAATGAGGTTCGTAATTCCGAAGGTTCGTTAGTCCGAAAACTAAATGATTCACGAACCTTATTTCGTTTTCGGACTAACGAACCTTCGGAACAACGAACCTTATTTCGTTTTCGGATTAAAGAGCCTTCGGAACAACGAACTTTATTTCGTTTTCGGATGAACGATCCTTCGGAACATCAAACCTTATTTCGTTTTCGGATTATCGAACCTTCGGAATAACGCCACAAATGTTCGGATTAACGAACCCTTTTACGTTTTCCATTAACAAACATCGAGGTATAGGCAATTTACGTGTTTCGGAATTACGAAGTGTAACCGTCAGGACACTCAACCAAGGAAACCAAGAATCAGAGAAGTAGAAGAAATAGTCAAGCATCATCATTAGTTATTGAATTGTATAAATCCGTTAATATCTTAAAATGTCTGTACTTTATTTATAACCAGTAATTCTTGTTCGAATAAAGTTAGAATAGTTTACTATATATAATAAAGGTTTTTCTAAAACCTATTTATTTGTGTGATTGGTATTCTGTTAACAATTTTTAAAAGTCTGTGGATACATGGAACATATATTACACTCATAAGATCGCAGCCACAATAGTCCAGGATAGAAGAGGCATAACCTTGTTTTTTTATATATACAATATTTTTTGATGGTTTCTTGTCAATTCGAGGGTGCTGATTACGAATCTGAATGATGCCACTCGTGTAACCTTGAGCATTTTCCGCAAATTGTCAAAATCCAATATGGCCGCCAAAATATGCAAATTACCCATGAAAATCCTAAAACTGTCCACACATTGGCTATGAAATGCATAAAATTGTGTGGCAGGAGTGAAATACTCTCTGAAAAAAAAAAAACTTTTGATAAAATATTTATTTTTCTGATATTCAAAATGGCCGCCAAAGGCCCTTGTATACTCTATTATGTACAATATGAATAGGGAAAACTAATTTTCACAAAAATTAGCACTAAAGTGCAAAAAATCGCGATGTATAAACGAAGTAATTATGCAAATCATCATTACTTACGAGATATATTATTTATTATGTCATATTTGGGGACATTTCTGTTTTTTATATCTAAAATAGCCGCTACTGGCCCAAACAGTATTGCGTACAATGGCAATGGGGGCCAAAAAAGTCACAAGAGTGATCAATAAAATGCATATTATTAAGATTGAACGAGTGGCATACTGACTAAAAACATAATTGTTAACGAAATATATTGTTAATATTCCATGTATGTGATGAATGTTTTATTTTGATATTCAAAATGGCTGCCAAAGGCCCTAAAAGTATTATGCACAATGAGAAAGAGTAGCAAAGAAATCAAAAGAGAGAGCACTGAAATGCATATAAATGTGATAAATTAATGGGATACTGTCTAAAACATATTTTCTAACGAAATACATCATTCAGGTTTCAAGTTTGTGTTAAATACTGTACTTTGACTTTCAAAATGGCCGCCATAGACATTAACAGTATTATGTATAATGCAAAGTGGGAAACCAATATTCACAGGAGTGAGCACCATAAATGGTGATCTATGAGTAAAATATTGTCTGAAAGCAAAATTTCTATAAAGATATATCATTTATTCTGCCAGTTAGGTGATAAATACTGTTATTGGAGAGTCAAAATGGCCGCTACAGGCCCTTATGGTAATGTATGCACAATGTGAATGGGAACAAATTATATCAACAGAATTTGGCTTTGCTTGGCCATATGGTGATGTATGAGTGGAATATTGTCTGAAAACATGATTTATAACAGAATATATCATATCTTAAGTAATTAAGGTGATAAAAACTGTATTTCAGCATTCAAAATGGCTGCCATATGCCCATTTTGTGAACATCTTTTATCTCCACTCAAATTGTTTATTCTACGATAAGGTCCTATGGTGGCTATTTTCAATTTAAAAATGCAGCGTTTATCAACTTAATTACACATGATATAATATATCTCGGTAGAAAACATGGTTTTAGACAATATTTCACCCTTTCACAATTCACAATTATATATAATATTTAGAGTCAAGAAAAACCAAATTATGTCAAAATTTGTCCCATGTTACAATGTACACAATACTTTTAGGACCTATGGCAGCCATTTTGGATTTCAAAGTACAGCATTCATTACCTCCACGACCAATATGTGATGTATTTAGTTAGAAATATTTTTTTTTACAATATTTTAATCGTATATCACAGTTATATGCATTTATGATTCTCACTCTTGTGAAAATTAGTTCGTCCATTCGCATTGTACATGATAAATATAGGGCCTATATGGGTGGCGGTCATTTTGAATGTCAAAATACAGCATTTATCACATAAATGGCATATTAATGGCAATGATGCTTTTAGTCAGCATTCCACTTGTTTATCTTAATAATATGCATTTTAGTCCTCACTCTTGTCATTTTTTGGCCCCAGCCATTGCCATTTTACATCTCTTTGGGCCAGTGTCGGCTATTTTAGACATCAAAATACAGCAATATCCCCATATATAAGATAATAAGTGATATATCTCGTTAGTAATAATGATTTGCATATATTATTTCCTTGATAAATTGCGATTTTTTTGCTGTTTAGTGCTAGTTTTTGTGAAAATTTGTTTTCCCTATTTATATTGTACATAATAGAGTATACAATAGCCTATGGCGGCCATTTTGAATATCAGCAAAATGAATATTTTGTCAAAAATTATTTTTTTCAGAGAGTGTTTCACTCCTGCCACACGATTTCAAGCATTTCATAGCCAATGTGCGGACAATTTTATGATTTTCATGGGTAATTTGCATATTTTGGCGGCCATATTGGATTTTGCCAATTTGCGGAAAATGCTCAAGGTTACACGAGTGGCATCATCCAGATTCGGAATCAGCACCCTCGAATTGACAAGAAACCATCAAAAAATATTGTATATATAAAAAAACAAGGTTTGGTCAAGTTTCTATGGGGCCTATCCTGGACTACAAGGTATAGGCTCAAATCTACCCTGTGGCAATTTGTTTATATGATCAGGTTTTTTAGTCAAGAACTCTTTCCAGCTCTTTTATGAACACACCTAGGTGACGGATTTGGTAAAGACAACATTAAACAATGGAATTTTTTTTAAAAAAGGGGGGGGGTTACTTTAGCGAATGTGGTTATGTTCCTGTTCAACCAAACTTGAAATAGGCGTTTCGCCTTGTTTAGGGCTGGCATTTAATTTAAAGATACAATGGTACACTCTTAAAAATATTGGGTAAAAATGCTCCATGATGGTAATTATGTATCCAACCAACATTGGGCATTTCTTTTGGGCATTATTATTTATCCAGTGTGATGAAATTTTGCTCATTCTTAAGTAATTTCTGCTTATTTTTTTAACCTTACTGGACAATATGCTTCCCGCATTGGGTAAAATACCGCCCAAAATTGGTTGGATACATAACTACCCTCGTGCTGGTTAAAATTTTGCCCAATATTTTTTACAGTGTATTTAAATTTAAAGAAAAGTTTATACCTAAACATGTGAAGCAGTCATCCTGAATCCACGAGAGTTTCATTTTTGTTTCCATTCATTCCAAACTATTCTAGTTTTACCTTCATGAATTTCCAGTCCTGAAAGAGAATAGAAAAACTCGATCACAGAAAGGACGCTGTTCAGAGACCCATTTGAGGGTTGCATCACCTGCATACTGAGTAATTTTCCGAATATTTCCTTCAATATCAATTCCTTCAATTACAATTATTTTGTAATAAAACCGTCCGCCACAAAAATTGACAAGCAAAAAAAAAAAGGTCTTCAATCACAAATAAAGGATTTCGTACCAGAAAAAAAAATTGACAAGCAAAAAAAAAGGGTCATCAAGCTCGTCGGGGGGGGGGGCAATAAAGATCTTCGAGCTCGTCGGGGGGGAAGGTTATTCAAGCTCGTCAGGGGGGGGCAGGGATACGTCCTTTGCATGGGTTGTGGCTCGTCAGAGGGGCAGGTTACCCCCCCCCCTCCCCCATAGGTACGCTAGTGATTGTCGACAACTAATCCATTGACATAGTTTTCTGAACATTTCTTTTCTTCTCCAAATTTAAAAAGAACTTCGGAGGTTTTTCTCCATATGCAATGGCGTTTACACGTGCTCTAATCATTCGACCTTTCAATTTTACATTTCTTATATTTTGAAGTAAAATACGTTTTCTGGACTTCTCTCTCCACATCACTGTTGGGGTTAAAGCTCAGTTCGCTTTTTTATCTTTGCATACTCTTTTCCAACACAACCGCTTCCTCAATTGTGTCTTTCTTTTTTTCACAGAATACGACGTTAAATTTTTATTAATAAGACAAAAAAACAACTGGAGTGGTCATTTACAGTCAGCTGTAGGTCTTTTAACCCCTAAGTTTAAACATTGAGCTAGTTAGCTCTATGGTTTGTATACGCTTGATCTTATAAGAAGGAGTAATTGTAAAATTTCCAGTCTACCCTCTATACCTCTTTCAAAATCAGAACACATTGTAAGGGACAATTGAGTGATCTGTTCGATAACCAGGCAACATACAGGGGCAATTATATCTGTTTCTTTTTTTGATAAACAGAAGCTCTTTTGAATTAAAAAAAAATCCAAACGGGATTGTTTTACTTGGGATCTTCTCCTCCATGTAGTGCGTATCAAGAAAAGTTTACACTAAAACAAAATCTTGTAAAATTATATATTTGTAATATCTTGAAGGTTTTTCAACATTTTAACATTGGTACAGATCCATTTATGCAAATGACGATATATATGTCGAAAAATATTTCCGCTTGAGTGTGCACCATTCACTGTTGAAAAGTTAGGGGGAAATGATTTGCGCAGAAATTTGAAATAGTTATGTGAATAAAAAAGACCTTAAAGAACACGTGAAATTTAGCTAGTAAAATTGATTTGAAGATATCTTTTACCTTTTTATAACTTGTTTCATTGCCCAAAACACTTTGAAGAGTGTATTGCGCCCCACCCTACTCCCCCACACACCGATGCCATTGCGACGATATTTGCTTTACACTGAGCTGTGATTTACATGAAATGGGTTAGGTTTGATTTTCATTTTGGTAATAATTGTCAAGCTTGGGAAAAGTGTGGAGAAACAAGTATTAAATGAAATATGAAATGTAAACCCATTTTAAATGATAAAAACTTAGTAAAAAAAAAATGCTGGAGATGTCTGATATAAACGTTTGTTCAGATTCAGTTATGTCCTCAGATCCAGCTGGCACAAAAAGGGTAAAGGTTGTGCTTACTAAGTGTTGAAATTTCAATTTTGGTGACAAAATTGTTACAAAAAGCATGAATGTATCCGTTTTATTTCAATTGACTAAAAGTGCAAGGGAAATGTATGAGAAATGTTTCGCAGGGTAAGCTTGATTTCGCCCTTTCCCCTTGACACAACATGAAAACGAACATTTCTGCGCAAACAAATTTCTGCGAGCTTTACAAAAATGGACAGTGCTCACTCAAGCGCAACATTCTGTCAAAACTTTTACTATCATTGGTAGATGAGACCCAAACCCAAGATTATATGTGAAAAAATCACCCACGTGTTGTATAATTTTTAATTCTCAGAGCTATTTCAAAGTGTAAACTTTTTATATGCACTGTATATAGGGTTTTGTTGTTTCCATGGATCAATTATTCAAAATCATTTTTCAATTCTTCAACCACGCCCGCAGCTCTGGGATTATTTTTGTTCACATAGTTTTATCCTGTGTTAAGTTCCAGTCACCACTTAAAATGATATGCGGATTTAGAGAAATCAGTTACAGTTTTCCCTAACTTTTCATTAAAAGCAGGATTTTATTTGTTTGAATCTTATATGATATCAATGTAAATTTCAGTAAGACCATTACCAAATCCAAAATCACCCAGTTTCCTTCAGGATCTGATTTATTACTGTAAAATCAAGTTTAGGATTCAATAAAGTGACAGTTCCCCTTGATTGTGTATTTTTGAAAACTGAAAAATCCTTTTCCATTCCATTCTACTTTGATTATCAGCTAATCCTGCATCAAAATAAGTATCTGCATGGTAAATAATAGATTAAGCCATTTTTTATGGCACAAACAATTAAACACATCTTTCCTTTTGCTCTTATCACCCAGTCCTCTTCAGTTCAATGTTATTTTGACATCAGCTATGAAAAAAACTTGCTTGTTTTCACCAAACACTCCGTAGCTTAACTAAACATAACACGTTTTCTGCAAGACATTTCTTCTTACAGTTGCAGCACATTTCCTTATACAAACATAGAACAAAAACATCCACAAATACAGAGACAATACATCGAATAGACATGTACAAGCCTTCCATAAAGGTTGATATTTTCAAGGTCTCCAACCAACACAGCTTTTTATATTTTTACCGCTGAAAATAATAGTCAAGACGGCAACTCCCCTCACTCGTCAGAAAAGGGAAGAAAGGTATAGCTTTTGCTATTTTTTTTCTTTTTTGGGGGTCAAAATAATAACAATCTAAACGAGACGTTCTCCTCTCTTCATGCTAATTTTTTTGCGCGGGAAAAATATCAAAATTACCATTCCCATTTGTTTCCCACACCTTTTTATCTACTCCGTTTTTCCCCTTTCCAGCCGTGGGAATCGTGTATTCTTGCCAGAATTTTTTTAAAAGTATATATAAGGGTGCAAGTGTATGATTTTTTTTTTTTAATTGTATTGACACAAAATGTTGGCTCTTCTGTTCGGAGCGCGGGTAAACAGCACCGTCACCCCCCGAGTCCCCAAATGCTATTTCTTTCACTTTTCAGCAAGTAATGTTTGGCAAAGTATCTGCTCAAAGGGGGAAGATATATGCAGAAGTATGTACGATATTAGACTTTATTATATATCATGTATATCGCTGCACATCCATCTCCTGTCTTAGTAGACTTGTTAAGAGGTTGAACGCTGCATTTTTTAGTACAAATGTCCCACTTGGCACGAATGTTCCTTGAGTCAAAAGAAAAAGATTCATCCAAAGAGACACGTTGTATCTATGCAAATAAGCAAGTAATTTGCATAAATTTGCTTATTATGTCGATATAGTGAAAACAAGTATTTAAGATTATATATTTAACCAGAACTGCCCTAAAATTGGAAATAAAGACTTAGGGTAAGAAAGGGAAGAAAATTGTCATAAAATGATTGAGATATCCTTGTTTATTATTACCTATAATTGCATAAATTATGCAAATTATAATTCAAAACAGTGTATTTTTTCATGAATCATTAACTGTTTTATAAATAACAGCAATTAATACACAATGTCAACATTCTACATGAAAGAGAATATATAAGCGAAAACATCGATATGCTTCATGACAGTATTGGTGTCTTAATTTGCTTAGAAAGAGGGCAAATATGTCCAAATGTATGACGTGATATTGCGCTAAAACGAGACCAAAGCAACCTCTTTGTCACAGTCACACTCACAAATCCGACAATAAAACGATCAATGGTATGTCGTTCGAAATAACACAATTCCAACACAATGCTTCCATCAGCTTCTCGTATCGCTTTTGTTGGAGTGTCATGCCACACCGTAATCTATGTATACGGGCAAAATGCATTTCGGTATCGGTAAAACACTGTTTGTTTTATTTGTTTCTAATTTTATTTCTCTTGGAAAATTTACAGGAGACATTAATTTGCAGGTTACTGCTTTAATGAAGATCTTGACCATGAATTTATGAATTATGATGAATGTACCCCAACTCAATCCATATTTTAACTTTATTAAAACATATATCTTTTGGGGACCCCGAAGTGGCAAAACTGCATTCCCCTGGCATTCCCGCTATACTTTACAAAACCAGTTTGACTTGTATTATCGACTTGGAAAAGACAGATGTATGAGACATCAGTCAACATGTTTCCTGAAGAAAATTTTTTGTTTATTTATTTTGAGCCTACGCCCATGGGAGCCCTCCGAATTTACCCCATTCCATCTCCGTATTTCGACACTAATTAAAAAATATCGTGTTTTAAAGCCATCGGCAAGGCAAATTGCGTTTTTGGTATAATAAAGTAACTTTTATATTGATATTTTTAAATCTATATTCATCATTATTGATATTATTATAAACATTATTTAAATTATTATTATAATCATAATCATTATTATTATTATCATTCTAATTACTATCATTATTATTATTATTATTATTATTGTTATTATTATTATTATTATTATCATTATTGTTCTGCAGTTTGTAATAATGCTCTAGCACAGTAAAGGCTATAACCCAACAGAAGCATGCCTAGGATACCCTTTCCCCTTTTGGTTTTATGTATTCAAAGATAGTTTATTGTCTTTAGAACACTTAAAAGATTAATTTTGTTTTTATTGATATCTTGAATAGATTGAGGAGAAAATACTCCACAATTGATATGTAGAGGAGCTGTGGAACATTGAAGAACAGCCACACGTAATCTCTAAAATACTCAAACCCCTTTATTGATTCCACTCTATGTTAAAGGTCAAGTCCACCTCAGAAAAATGTTGATTTGAATCAATAGAGAAAAATCAGACAAGTACAATGCTGAAAATTTCATCAAAATCGGATGTATAATAAGAAAGTTATGACATTTCATAATTTCGCTTATTATATGAACGAGCCAGTTACATCCAAATGAGAGAGTTGATGATGTCACTCAGTCACTATTTCTTTTGTTTTTTATAGTTTGAATCAACAATATTTCAATTTTTACGAATTTAATGATTACAGGACCTCCTTGCCTGAAGCACAAAATGTTAAAATAATGGAATTCCACGTGTTCAGGGAGGAATGAAACTTCATTTCACATGACAATGAAGAGAAAATCAAAATATTTCATATTTCATAATACAAAAGAAATAGTGATTGAGTGATGTCATCAGCATAGGCGGCGGAAGCGGGGGGGACGTTTCCGCCGCCAATGGCCATCAGTTCCTCATTTGCATACCGACCGAGATGTCTGTTTTGTGAAATGATGCGAAACTTTAAAATGTCATAACTTTCTTAGTTTACATCCGATTTTGATGAAATTTTCAGTGTTATGCTTGTTGAATTTTTCTTTTTTATTCAAATCAAGTTTTTGTTCGGGTGAACTTGTCCTTTAAATTTGAATATTTTTAGAGTCGAATCGGAAGAAAGATGCATTTCTAATACACAGTAAGGACGCTTTACGTTCTCCTCTTGAATAAACCCCCCAAAAAACATAGAAGGCATCGTTTTATATCGCATAAAATAAGTCCGTGCACACGATGGTGGCCTATCGAAGCACTAGCAAGATTTTATTATATGCGATTTAAAACAATGCCTTCTATGTTTTTTTTTTCCAAGAGAACGTAAAGTGACTTTACTGTGCAGTATATAGAAATGCAACTTTCTTCCAATTGGGTTCTAAACTATTTAAATATTTATTTATTCATTTATTTATTTATTTTCATTTTTATTTAATCAGGGTGGCCTCATCAGTTAACTAACTGCTGTCCTTGAGGGCCCTGAGATAAAAATCAATAAGTACAATATTTACAAAGAATGAATACATAAATCAGAATGGCATACACTAAAACAGCAAATAAAAACATTAAAAAAAAACAATCTAACAAAAGATCAACATTGAATTTCAAGAAACAAAGGAAAAGAAAAGGCTATTGGAAACTGCTGCATTTAACGGGAGAAGGATGGATGACTGGTGACAGAGTTATGTTCACATTGATTGATAATAAATTGAGTAGAGATTGTAATGTTTGCCAAATTAGAATATGAATATGATTGAATAACGCAATATTACTCCTCTTCGTTGCAAGGCCTGTCAATTATTCATTTGTTAAACGAGGCACGGAATGAATAATTAATATCCAATAAAATCGCATGATTTACAGTGTCGAACGCTTTCTTGAGATCGATGAATAGTGCACCAGTTACAAGACCATCATTCATATTAGTTAATAACAAATCAGTTACATCAAGTACGGTGGATTGAGTCGATATAATATAACATAGAGTGAAATCAACAGGGGCCGCGGAACGGTTTTTAAAGTGGGGGGCTGAGCCAAAAGTGGGGGGCTGACCATGCTAAAAATCACAATCATATGGCCATTTTTACGTTTTTGTACACGGTTTTGGAAAAAAGTGGGGGGCTGAAGCCCCCCCAGCCCCCCCCCCCCCGGTTCCGCGGCCCCTGATCAATAAAGGGGTTTGAGTATTTTAGAGCATACTTGTGGCTTTTCTTCAATGTACCACAGCTCCTCTACAATGTCATGTCAATTGCAGAGTATTTTTTCCTCAATCTACTCCAAGATATCAATAAAAACAAAAGTAATCTTTTAAGCAAATTAAGACACCAATACTGTCATGAAGCATATCAATGTTTTCGCTATTCTCTTTCATGTATAAATGTTAACATTGTGTATTAGTTGCTGTTTTTTTTAAACAGTTCAAGATTCATGAAAAATACTGTTTTAAATTATAATTTGCATAATTTATGTAAATTAGGTAATAGTTAACAAGGATATCCCAATTATTTTATGACAATTTTCTTCTCTTTCTTACCCTAAGTCTTTATTTCCAATTTAAGGGCAGTTCTTGTTAAATATATATTCTGAAATACTTGTTTTTACTAAATCGACATAATATGCAAATTTATGCAAATTACTTGCTTATTTGCATATATACAGCGTGTCTCTTTGGATGAATCTTTTTCTTTTGACTCAAGGAACATTTCTGCCAAGTGGGACATTTGTACTTAAAAAATGCAGCGTTCAACCTCTTAACAAGTCTACTATGTATTAATTGGTATGCTTCACTTGCATTTTCCGCCCTCTCCCAATTAATTCCTGGCTACGCGTTTGCACAGATGGAGCAAGTTGAGCCATTTGACATCTTTTTTTTTCAAAGGTCATAAGGAATTTCATTGTGGGGTAGAAAGTTATATGTCACGTAGGTGAAAAATATTTCCTACGAATCAAATTTGAAGGTAAGGTACTTATTTCTACAATATTATTATTAGTCATATCAATTTTAATATGCAAAATGCAAAAAGTGTCATAAGTTACCCCGCCTTCCCCTATTCATTACCCTTGGTTGCTACAATGCACGAGCCAAAAAATGAATAAATGAATAAAAGATAGAAAAAAATATATGAAGCATTGTGTTCATTAAAGGTAAATTGGGACATTTCATTTATTTCAATTTCATATATTTCGAGCTTTGTTTTCCGCAATATTGATATATAAGTTCTGATTCCATACAATGCCTGGATGGGCAGGAATGTACTGTGTCATATCCCTAAATAACTACACTAAGTAAAGCTTACAAAACAAAATTTTGGACACTGATTGCAGTCAAGGGTTCCGTGACTGAGTAATATAATTATTCATCCCTGTTTTCATGGAAGCGTTGTTGGTTGGGTGGTTTTAGAGATGGTGGCGCTATTCCATCGATATCAATGATTTACTCCAGGCTACAATGAATTTAGTCGGCCGGAAATTCTTTCGGGGAAACAAGAGAGAAGTATATAAAGGTATATATCAATCAATAAATATTAGTCATGTTTTGATTTTAGTTAAATATTTTATTAACAAAAGCTGAGAATTAAAAAATCCTCCTTCATTGAATGAAATAAAAAATAGTATTAGGGGATCAAAGAGAGGAAAAGAATTTTGCAACAAAGAGGGGGACTCTTACAATCCATTTCTATAAATGGGAAAACTTGAACATAAGACCACTAACTGGAGCCCAGAACCAGTTCTCCACCGGATAGGGGATGGGGGTGGTTTAGGGAGGGTCGGGGTAAGGGTCCAGGGCTGAATTTGTGTTGAAATTGAATTTATCTGAGTGAAGAGGCCGAGGAGATGGGATTTAAAATAAAAATGCCGATTTTTTCAATTCGTTCAGGTTTTATTGTGACGGCAGGTATAAATGACACATGACACAGTCATTTAAAGTTTGTGATATTTATTTCAAGGGTAGATCAACCCTTGAAAGAAAAAACACGAAAAGAAATGATGAGTACATATATATAATTTTTTTACATTATCATCACAAACAATAATGATTTATTTTTGTGTATTTGGAAAATCTCTTATGTTAATATTTGACACTCGAAAAAAAATCAATGTTGAATTTGTTTTAGAAGTTTTATTTTTATGCATATTTTTATCATCAATGTTATCTACAATATTATATATTCGAAGATGTCTGATATTGTATTTTATTGTAACACTTAAGGGAAGTAAAATGGTGTTAAATGAGTTGTCAAGGCATTTATCAATTTATAAAGACATCAAACTTATATCTGTTATATATAAGTATTTTATTTTGTATGTGAAATGAAGTTATCGATAAAAACTACTTAATACAAAAAGAGACTATGCGAGAGAGGTTTTCTCCCTCCCCTGTACAACTTCGTCGTCCTTTTGGTTCTGCTACTTAGTTGCTCTGTATGTAAGATAGATTCACCTTGACAGTAACCAAGAGAGAGTGAGAAAGGGAGAGAATAAAGACAGTATTCAAATTATTAGCATGAGTTACATTGACTTTAATTGACACTTCAATTTCTGACACTTATATATTTGATACTTATCCACGGTAGTTTTGATTATTCCAAAGTCAGTATTTAATTTCGTATATAGTGTATAAACATTTGGGTTTCAGTGTTTATTTCTATATAAATTTATAGAATTTTGCTGATACCCTTGTATAAAAAAATTTTGATAGGGGTCTATATTTTATCAGCTTTGTTTTTTAGTAGGCCCCTCCACTTTTTTCATTTCATTGGTACGTTTTAACTCTGCATATGTTATGCAGTTGATGCATCTTTCATTGTAAAATGATTTAGATAAATAAATAAAGCTTAATGCTATAACAACCCCGCTTAAGGCCAACTTAAAAGGCCGATCGATCGAGCATCAAGGCACTACAACACTGGGGTCTAAACTGACATGATACTAGGCCTATAAAATCACAGCTAATTCACAAACATGTACATAAGATATATAATTAATTCAACTGATCCATTCCTATATACTTCCCTGAAAGAAAGGTTGAAAAAGTACAGAATTAAAAAAAGAAAATAAAAAGAAAAGCCGGTTGCATGACATTAATCCGACGACAATTGCTCCGATGGAAAAATCTGCACGTTCAGGAAGCCAAACATGATTTATAAACAGTGGCGTAAGAGGCGGGGGGCAGGGGGCCAAGCTGCCCCCCCCCCCCGGGGGATTTAACCGGGAAAACCAAAACGGGAAAATAGAAAAGGGAGAAAGAGAGAAAGGGAAAGAAAGAAAGAGGAAGGGGGAAAGGAAAGGGGAAAATGAAAAGAAAGGGAAATAGGGAAAATAGAAGGAAAGCGGGAAAATGAAGGAAAGAAGAACATGTGAGGAAATACAAAATATCCTGAAATACTAATAGCCATGATAGCATGATTAGCAACATAGAGGGATACAAAATGAAAAAATAATACATAAATTAAATGAAGCGAAATTTTAAAATGTCATAACTTTCTTATTTTACATCCGATTTTGATGAAATTTTCAGTGTTATGCTTTTTATTTTTTCTCTTTTTATTCAAATCAAGTTTTTGTTGGGGTGGACTTGTCCTTTAAGGGGGTACTAGTAGATCTGAGTAGATCAAGCGCTGCGCTGGCCGCGTTAGCGAGCGCTAGGATTATCGCCCTTCACCGGGTGTTCATGGCTTAGGTCTGCTCCCGAAGCTCCTCAAATTTGCCCAAATTTGCACCCCTAAATGGCGTAATTTTCATAACCAAATTATCAACCCCAAATGGCGTGAAGAGAGAAAGAAAAGGCTACCCTTATGGCGATTTACCAGCGACTAGGTGCTGAAATGCAACCCTTTTTGCCAAACATGCCAAAGACGTCGACGCCGTCCGGGTGCCTGAAATGGGACCCTTTTCGACACTTTTTCTGAACACGGGTGCGTAGCAGGCCATGTGGAGAGTGAGCCCCCCCCCCGGCCATGCTGTGCCCCCTCTTTTGTTTGTACTTATCACGCATTGAATGCTCGGGCCACAATCATTAAAAAAAACGACTGTTCATACATATGACCAGGAAATTTTTGGCTCTTGCTCCCCCTCTCCCCTGGCCACCGACCCCTGCGACGACCCTGTTTTTTTTTTACCTATGGCCTAACCTACTAAACGAAACCCTCTTAACATTCTTCTGAACCATTGCAATCCTAACTCTGACCCTGTGCAAATGTCGCAGGAACCTGTCGCACATCCTTCCCATCCGAAACCCGACAACTAAAAAGCCTCTTTCGCCGCCCCAATTCCTCTCGCATTGTTATGTAACGAGAATTGTGACTCGTTTCGTAAGTGGCTTTCGCTGACTCCACCAGTATCATCGAGTTTATACGCTAAATGAATCCTCGCTAGCGCTGAACGCACAAGCGAAATCGGATATGAAGGATATTTCATAATAATAGAAACTGAATTGAGAAGACCGTCAGCCGAAGACGACAGAAAAGAGTGCCAATCGGATTTAGCTAGCTAACATTTTAGAAACCTATTGAAATATCTGTGGAAAACAGATTTGAGTGATTGCAGCGTTGTCTCCTTTAATAAATAAAAATGGCAACCCAGCTTGGAGTAAGATTATGGTCAGCTGCAAAGAAAATCGACATATTCCCAAAACTTGTAAGTACCGGACGATACCGTACCGTACGGTGATACGGTACGGTACACGACGTTACTCTCTGACAGACAGTGAGACACCACTGCACTGGCATGACTTGCTGCCACTGCTGGTAACGGCGCGACCGTGCCCGTGATGCGCTCAGCTCAGCTAGGCCTGGGGCCGTACTACTCTGAAAATTATCATAAGAGAAATATTCTTGTATCTTGAGAGTTACAATAAAATCCTCATTCCGAAAATTATTTTTTCTTGTAAATTTTCTTGTTTGTCATGTTTGTAACTTTCGAAGAGCATGTGTGTCATAGCTAGAATTATGCGTAAAGTTAAAACGGCGCATATGGCATAATCCCTTTGGCTTTGTGAAAGATATATCAATCGAGATTAAATCAAAAGGTATTCTGAAAAGTCTCTTTCTTTGCGGTCTCTTTCTGAACTTCTTTGCAAAATACAAGAAAATTTACAAGAGGTAGGGCAAGGCTCCACATTAACTTTTTTTGGTGTTGGCCCGTTAGCCCGGTTAGGGCCACCAAAACCTTCAAATGATTTTTTTTGTGGCCCATTAGTATGATGGGGGGACCTAAAGCTACGCACTTTGTTTTCAAACAATAAAAACTGTCCCAATTTCAATATCTCAACAAATTATATTTCACTAATTTGTGGCAAACATTCTAAAGATCATTAGCCAAGTAGAAAATATCACAAAACTCACTAATACGAAAATCCTGTCGTGTTTTTCGAACACCTCTTGATTTCGCCGCCCGATGTAGAAGGGGTCCTAAAGCAGTAGAGGCGCACGGCCAATATTGGAGACTGTCTCCAATGTGGGAAATTATCTCCAATATCAGAGACTTTTGTAAAGAATTTGGGTATCCAATTTCAGAGACAGTCTCCAGTTTTGGAGACTAATTTCCTTTGTTTACATTTGCGGCAAAAGGATTACCTTGGCGGCAAATAAAAATGTGATAAGCAGATTCCTCATGACAAATTACCCCTTTTCACCGTCTACTTTAAAAATTCACCGTCTACTTTTGTTTTGATAAGGATTTTTGTTGTCAATCACACACAAAACAAATGGGCTTCTGATCTCAGTGAGACAAAATTTTGGGTGGAAAAATCATGCTTTTGTTGGTGTTGTTTCTTTTGTCCTTTTGCAAAGCAAGTCTCCAATGTGGGAGATTGTCTCCCCTATTGGAGAGAGTCTCCCATATTGGCCGTGCGCCTCTACTGTAAAGCTACGCACTCGATTTATCATGCAAAAAAATAGTATTTCCTGTGCCTCCATTTCTAAAATATATTCAAATTGTTATAGGATAAAATAAAAATTAAAGCGAATATAACTCCAAACTTCCTAACAGTTGTTGGTTTTCTCTGCATTTAGAGATTTACTGCAGCCTCTGTAGAAAAAAATTGATAGGAATTGTTCATCACTCTGCAGTCACAGTTCCACACACAGAGTGCGCATTTGCCATTGAAAACTGCATGTGCGATGAGTGGTGCGTAGCTTTAGGACCCGCGCAGCTTTAGGACCCCCTACCATACATTGTAAAGTTTGGTGGCCCGAAAAATATAAAGAAAAATATTAATTTGAAATGAATAAAACAAAGTGAAATATGCTGCAGTCACGTACACGTACCACTATTCTTTGTACATCTTGTATGTTAATCGTGCTTGCTGTTTACTTTGCTTATTTTGTGGTAATATATAAATTGTTCTATCATTGTAAATATGAAATGATTGAAAGAGAATAAAAGAATTGTATTGTTTCCAGGTTGTGCATTTTAAATCTCCATGTCGACACACACTCATAATGGTAAAGTAAATAAATAGTGCATATAGCAAACTCAGATAGATTTACAAAACAAGTATTTTTCCTTTCTTCCTTTTTGATCATAAAACCTAGATTATGCAGGCCCCAAATCCAGTTTATTTTCTCTTTTCCAGCATTTTATAGCAGGAGAAAATCACAGAAAAACATGCTGCAGAATTTATAGAACAATGTGTAAAAGGGGGAAATAAAAATCATTTTTAGAATAGTATATTGAAAAAAGAAATAAAAAATTGTAAAAAATGAATAAGTGAAATAAAACAAAAGAAAAAATGAAGAAAGAAACAACAAAGAACAGGAAAACAACATTTGAGAAAAAACAAAAGAAAATGTAACTTTGTAAGAAAAATGAATAAGACAAAATTATCAAAAAATGGGGAAAATTATTATCATTATTCAGTAGAAACATGTTCTTTAATCAGGCATATTCAATGGGAAGGGGTATAACTGGTTTAATCACTGTAAAAAAAAAATGAAAGAAAAAAAATGAGAGAACGGCAAAAATTATCTGGAAAAACGGTGAGAAAATTCCTTCCCTATATTTGAAAAAAATGATGGAAAAATTCACATTTCATATCAATGAAATGCCTTCCCAAAGTATTTACTTCCTTAAGAGTGATTTAAGAAGTCATTTGTAAACAAGAAAGAAAGAAGCTGCCTATTTATTTTTGGCTAGAAGAGACACAGCTTCGAAATAAACCAAATATCAACATACATACAAATGCACATACGGGACTGTGATGTACTCACCTATGTGTTTTATATGTATTAATGCATTTGGAAATCGGTCTTTTTGAGTCAAAAGAGAGGTCATAATTCCTCCTTTTAATGCTTGCAGATAATCAGGTTTCAGTAATACGGACTGTAGAAGGGCATTTCATTGGTGTAAAATGTGACTTTGACATAGATTTTCAGAGTTCTGGGGAAGATTTCTTAGCAGTAACATTTCTTATCACAGCTCCCTGAGTCTGAATAGTCTGCTCGCGCATAGCTAGCTGCAGTGGTTTCATGCACGCAAAGCTCAGCCGGCGCGGCCGGCTGAATAATAGTTACTGTATGCTAGCGGTAGTAGGCCTACGTACTGTCATGACTATGCAATCTTTGTGTGTGTGTATTTGTGTGTAGATTAACAAAAAAGGCGCATGACGAATTGGCTTGCAATTTGAACTGTAGAAAGTTGATAAATACATGCAAAATCGGGAGAAAAATTGCGCTACTTTGAAAATTATTGGTTGCCGGATTCGGGCCACCAAAACTTAACATTTTTTCAATAATGGTTGCCCGAGATGAATTTTTGGTGGCCCCGGGCCACCGCTAATGTCGAGCCTTGGGTAGGGGGCTATTCATGCTCGATCTATTTCTTGCTGCATCCTGAAAAAACATCATGTTTTACAAAACAAAAGGAGACTTCCCACAGACATATCAACGTATTGGTAGACTTATCAACAATTTAAAATTGGTGTTCGAGACGATATATCTTTTCAGAGAAAATACATGTATGTCTATAGAGAAGAGCCATGTGTATTTTTAGCACAGACATAATAAGCATGGGGGGCACAAGAAAATTATGCCTGATATCAACAATGCGCTTCAATTATTTTTCAGAAGAGACGCTTCTATAGGTTGACCTAAGCTTAATGATAGGTTGATGATGAAATATTGGGCATGTCAGATAAAATAGGAGGATGTCCTTACAGAGACGCGACAATTTTCAGAATACCGATTTAAGAGAATTATAGCAAGCTGTTATCTTATCGAGTTACGAGAAAAGTTAAGACAGTTTTCAGAATACCACCCCATGGGCCATATTCTGAAAATTTTAGAGTTGTTATCTTCAGAGTAACAATAAAATTAAAATTTTAAAATGCTGTTATATCTCTCAACCTGGGACTGGCTTAGCCCAGGGGAAATTCCCGCAAATCGCCAACCTCCAGAGTTCCAGCCTTGCCTGTCTCCCAACATTAGCCATATAGAATGCTGGAATCTCCAAATTAATGAAAAAAATATGTACAAAAATATTATGGAGGTCATGCACTGCACCTACATGTAGATTTGCATGATTGGGGTTGTGACAAAATTGTCAACCTAACTATTTTCACTGATCAATATATTTTGAATGTGGGGACTTTGAAGAGCTTTCATCTGCAGTGGATCAGTCCTTTGTGTTATTCTTCCAAAATAACGTGGAAATAATTTGAAAGCTTCATGATCTTTGTCCAGCTTTCTGCAGGTAATCTTGTCAGACCAGCAGCAACCAGCAACAGGAATTTTCATTTCTCAATAGAAGGAAGACAAACAGGAGATGGAACCAAAACAAGTCAGGTTAGTTAACACCAAGAGTCTGTTGATACCATAGTATCAATATGTTATTTCAATTACAGTGCTTAGATATGGTGTTGGTGTTGCGGCTCAGGGAACTATGTGATGCATGCACATTCCACGGTCGATCATGACACCAGCATCATTTTAAGTACATTATTGAAATCTGGTATTGGTGTTATGGCAACATCGACACCAGTGGCAAAGCTTTGAAGTGAGGCTGGTCTAGTGTTGAAATCTAGTATTATTGTTATGACAAAGCTACTGTAATTATTAGTAACGATACCTCACTTGAAATGAGGCTTTACTCGATGCTGCTGTTTATTTGATGTTCAGGGGAGATAATGAATTTATGAGTGAAAATCAACAAAGCTTCATGCAATGCATGGAGCAATGACTCTTGGTTTCTTGAAGTGATTTTAGACATTGCATTCTGTACGATAAGTTTCACTGCAATTTCTCTCCCATTTTACTTGCATTATTGATTTGGTTTTCGCATGTGCAGTTGTAAGACTTGATTGCCATGTGCTATCAAAGACATGATCAGTTTCTTCTTACTAAACCCACTTCAGTGTTGGAAGCTTAGATCAGCAGCCTTTTACATTAAACCAAACTTGAAATCACCCATTTAGCATGTACAGTCTCAAAGTTTATTACTTGATATTTACAGTTAGGATTCCTGAACTTTATTGCATGTGTTCATTTTTATTGACGAATCGTGTGGATCATTTTAGGCGTCATTCAGTATTAGATGTACATGTATATACATTATTTGCAAATAATGCATGCATTTGCCTTGAACCTTGTATTTGCTCTTAAAATGTTAATGTTTAATTGGGGCAATTTCATTTTCAGTTAATGTACATGTAAGAAATCATATGTTTTTCTCCTTTTCCCCGTTTATTCATCTTCTTTTACTTCTACTTCTTCACTCTTTTTCATCCTTCTGAAGTCTTCATTATGTTTCTAATTTTGTATATCTAATTTTATATGTATGTAATTATTATTGCAATTTGTTAAGCAGACAAGTGAAAGACTGGTTTTGTTGAATTTATTGCCATTTATGAGCAACCAATAAATATTTATGGGCAGGGTCCCATTCATCATACATGTACAACTGAACATGCATCATTGAAATCAAAAGATGTTCAACATCAACGGAACTGTATATGCAACCTAGACATGCTACAAACAATGGATCACATTTCATGAAACAACATATGATTTGAGACTTGCACAATGTAAATTAGGATTTTCTGATGTACTAAATACAATTATCCAGGAAACAGAAATTACCAGATTTAGGTTAAAGGTCAGTTCATATAAGCCTGGGGCCCGTTTCATGTAACGTGTTACAATAACAACTTTGCTATAACAGTTAAAAGCTACTGAAATCCTTCTTTGTGATTGGCTGATGTAAATTTGTAATAGAAATTGTGCAGTTGTCATTTTAATAAGTCTTAATGAAACAGAACCCTGGAAGAAACGTCCTGCTTCATGTACGCAATGAGATTTAGAATTTGATGAAGTATAAGTGTGTGTATTCATCAGATACATGTTTTGCATGTAAATTTCATAAAATTCATACAAGTAAATACTCAAGAGGAATCGAAATGAAAACAAATGTTTGACATAAATAATTTGTCTCAAAGTCAACAATTATGCATATATATGTTTGTTTATTTATTTATTTTTTATTCAGTTGGTATTAAATGCAGGTTAGCATTCTTGGGGGTATTCCGTTTATATTTCAATGTTACCTATGTTTAACTGTATCATGATTTCTCTCTGTTCATCTTCTGTAGGTTTCAAGAGACTATCCTGTTGTTGATCACACCTTTGATGCTGTTGTGGTCGGTGCTGGCGGTGCCGGTCTTAGGGCGGCATTTGGTCTGGCTCATGAAGGATTTAAGACTGCCTGTGTCACAAAACTCTTCCCTACCAGGTCACATACAGTAGCAGCACAGGTTTGTTCTCACCGAGTCATTTATTTGTGACCCACTTGGTCAAAATCTCATTGTAACTTTTAATATCAATTAAGTTAATAAAAGTTTATTCCTGTTCAATATAGTTGCTCATTTATTGATACAGTTATGACCAACCCTGTGTTATTGATCCACAACTTAATGAATGGTCTTCTTTAACACTGCAAAAACTCTGGTGTTGATTTAACACCAGCCCAGAATCTATATATGTCCACACCAGAGAAGTGTTGAAACAATACCAGTTTGGTGTTAGACCAAAACAAAACTGGTGTTGTGTAACACTTCTCTGGTGTGGATATATAGATTCCGGGCTGGTGTTAAATTAACACCGGAATTTTTGCAGTGTATTTGTGATATATTTAAGGTTGAAACCCCTTTGTTCACTAATGACCTGTCTCACAGAGCATTGATTATTTCACATAACTCAATGGGTGGCTCAGTTGAGACCTACATGTAGCAAGTTTCTGCTGTGACCTACCTAGTCCAGAATTCATTCATCAGTTCAGATGTGACCCATTTTATATCCTGAGGTCATTTATTAATCCCTCTCTTTTTTTTACAGGGTGGTATCAATGCTGCACTTGGGAACATGGAACCAGATAATTGGAGATGGCACATGTATGTTGACTCTCAATACATTTTATTTCCATTTGAACTTGTTTGATGAATGGGCAAGTTGGCTCATTCAGTTGTAGTCATGTTTGATGAATACCAGACCCAGACACCTGCATGTATATTACATGGTATCATTCCTTTTCCATAATTCAAAACAATGGTTGTCTTCATCAAATGGAGAGTCATTAACGTAGGATTTCATGAGGAGATCATATGGACGATAATATGTTAAGCAACAAAGAAATATATAAAGATAGCTGAAAGTTTGAATAAAATTGGAAAATAATTAGAATTTTTAAAGAAAGTGTTGATTTTCAGACCGATTGGATGTTATGAAATACAACAGGAAGAAGTTTCTGAATTGGTTGTATATATTAGAAGAATATGTTAGATCAATGATTAGATTTATTAAATAAAGGTAAGAACGCAGTCATTGATGATCTCCTTATCTGTGTGTTTTTTCTATAGGTATGATACTGTCAAAGGCTCTGATTGGCTAGGAGATCAAGATGCTATTCATTACATGACGGAAGAAGCCCCCAAGGCTGTTATTGAGGTAATCCTTTTATTTAAAAAAATATGAATAACGGGGAAACATATTTAATTAAGACATGTGTTTTTCAACATAGTACAAAGAAAAGGTTGGAAATAGATGACAACAGAATCCATACATAGAACATTAATATAGGTTTATGACACGACTGAGTACATAATATATCAAGTACATTATTGTAAGGATTTAGTCAGTATTGACTGTGAGAAATGAGAAAGATATGGCATTTTAAGCTTAAACTTTTTTTACCAAATAGTTATCTGCTCATCCTGGGCCAAATGCAAATGAGTGAACTGATGATGTTCGTCACTATTTCTTGTGTATTTTTTACATGAAATATTCTTATTTTCCCCTCATTAAAATGTCAAACAGAATTTGTTTCCTCCTCGTAAGAGGTGGAATTGCAATCATTGAAACTTATTGCCATTCCCTATGGTGAAATCTGCAGAAAAAAATGAAAAATTCTATTCATATAAACACAAAAGAAATTGTGAGTGGCATCGACTCTTCATTCCTATACCATGTATCGCTACGATGTGCATGTAATTGCTACTTTAAAAAAAAGCAAAATATCAAAATGCCATGCCTTTCATATTTTAAACCAGATTTGTTGGGTGGGCTTGCCCTTAGGATTAATGGAATAGGAACTGTGTCTCTGAAACATGAAGCTACATGAATGATTGTGGGTCTGATAACTCTTATTGATTGCATTGCGTACAAACAATCATTAAAGACAGCCCAATGATCAATTGCTAAGACCAGAGGTACATCAGTATCAGACCTTCATTTTTGAGGAGCGCGATCGCGCCGGCGCTCCTAAAAAAAAATAAGGAGAGCAAAAAAATCGTGCTCCTAAAAAAAAAAAAAAAAAAAATTCACATTTCACATCTTTGAATCCATGAAATGGCCTTCTATTTTCATAATTCCTTGAAATTACTTTGATTTAGTTGAAAACTATCAGAAAAATGAAGAATATTCATCTCTTTCCCGACTCTGATTTTAATTTAAACTCGGTAAATATTGCAGTCCCATGTAGTCCCATATGGAGATTTTCATGGCAACACCATGGAAGTCTACATGTGGGACTACAATATTTACCGAGGTAAGTTCAAGTCAGAGTCGGGAAAGAGGTGAATATTCTTCATTTTTCTGATAGTTTTCAACTAAATCAAAGTAATTTCAAGGAATTATGGAAAAAAGAAGGCCAATTCATGTATTTAAAGATGTAAAATGTGATTTTTTTTTTTTTTTTTTTTTTTTTTTTTTTTAGCAGGAGCGTGTACGACATCTTGTAAACGTATTGATATGACCTAGGCCTAGTTTCACCACAGATTAATTAATAGCTCCACAGCTATTGCATATACAATGTTAAGAAAGATCTACAATTTGTCATACATGTATTGTAATGAATTGATTTGAGCTGTTCACGGAGAGCGATTCTCAAAAAAATAAGGAGATCAATCTATTGAGCTCCACAAAATTATAAACATGAAGGTGTGCAGTATTATCTATTCCATAATATTTTATTTCGTAATTCTCCTGGAGAAATTACAGGAGATCCCGCCCGCGCATGCGCAGTCATTACGTTCGCAGCATTGATTTTGGCAGTCATTTTCCGCCATTTGGGGTAAGATAAAAATTGCTTTTTCTTCCCCTTCTTCGAGTTGGTTGCTGGAAATTATGCGTTAGAGCTCTTTTCTATTACAACCTCCTTCTGATATCGACATTGGGTTCGAATTGGAGTACTTCATGACAAAAATACGATTATGATTCGTGATTTCTTGAATGTGGGTACCAGCCCGCGGGCGACTCAGTCGCAGCGGAGTGCGGTTTCTCCACCGGGCCAGACGCCGGCGAAGCCGGGGGCAGGGACCCGTTCCACGAGCCAGCAACCAGCGTCGAATCAACAGTCTTCGTATTCGACTTCGTCGAATACAGTTAACTTCATGATAAAGGGGATATGATCGAATCTCCGTCGGGCTTTTCGGGCATAGGTACCGATATGGCACTATTGAAAGCCAAGCCCAATAAAATTGTCAAAAACATAAAGATAAAGGAGATATTAAATCTCCGTCGGGCTCTTCGGGCATAGGAACCGATATGACACCAACAAAGCCAAGCCCAAAAAGAATGAACCTTCCCCCTCAACTTCAAACTCTGAGTTTGAGGAGAGACTAAATTAGAATCGCTTTGACTGAACCACTGGAGAACCAGGCTTTTCAGAACCAGTCATGCATGCAGGGAGCCAGTTACTCCCCAGGCATAGGTCAGCCATTATCAAGATAGTATTCTGAGGCTGTCTTTTTACGATGATAATAATGGTTATGATGATCAGAATTCTTAAATACAGTTCCACGCAGGTCAGTCCATGTGACCAATGTCAATGATGACAATTCACAAGCTCCAGATTTCGAGAGTGGGGAAGGTGAATGTGATGTGGGCGGCCAATTAAGGCCCAGGCATACCGGCATTAGCCGCTAAGTTTGCCCAGCCCCAAGAGATGGGGCACGGCAAATGCAATTGATAACCTTGGTAGATATGCCAAGAGTTAATGCTCCCATTTGGGATCAAACTAAAACAAGTAGGCCTAACTAGACAAAGAAACCTGCAACTACAAAAAATTCAACGTTCACTAACCAGAGGTTTGACAGCATTCATGCAATCTTTAGACCCAGAGAATATTTCTGAAGCTCAACAAGATTGCCTCGCTTTGCTCAGCAATACCAATTTTGAGCTAAATTGCACAAGGAAACGTCTTATCAGACCTGATATGAATATGAAATTTACACCATTGTGCAAATCTTCCCAAGTGGGCAAGTTCTTATTTGGAGATGATCTTGCTAAGCAAGTGAAAGACCTGAGTGGGCAGCTGCAGGGATGATGAGAGGCCTGTCTCACACATATCACCCATATGCCAGGAATAAAACCAGTACTCGTGAATCTGGATGAGCTTAATCAGCCCAACATGATTTGTGGTCAGGCAACCATAGGGTCCTTTTTTAGGGCATCCCCAGTGGAAACGACACAAGAACAAGGGTCATGACCAGTGGCAGAACCCAGGCTCGCAGAGCAGAATGCCTCTCAACAGCCCCTTTCCCCCAAAGCAGGGTGCATCTTGGAAGAAAACAAAGTAACTACTTCTACTGAAGAGGCGAGTTAACTCAATGATTATTCAAAGTTTCCTATTGGTGGCCGAATGAGGCATTTTGTAAACAATTGGAAAATATTACTTCTGATCACGTCATCTTATCAGCTGTTGAAGGGTATAAATTAGAGTTTGAAAATTTATCTATTAAACCATACCGTTCACTACCCCCACACTGTTTTCATATCAGAACAGTTGAAGTAATTAAAATCAAGAAATCATACACTTACTTGAGGAAAAGGTGATTGAACAATGCTCCCATGAGAATGGAGAGTTCGTGTCCAACATTTTTATTCGGCCCAAGGAAAATACTGGGCTAATTAAGAGTTATTCTGGATCTTTCTGACCTGAAAAAGTATGGCTGTCAGCATTTTAAGATGGATAGCATACATACAGCAACACAATGTCAGAAAATTTGTTTTCTTGCCTCAGTGGACCTCCGGGATGCTTACTTTTCGGTCCCAGTTCACCCTTCAGATAGAAAGTACTTAAGATTTATTTGGCAAGACACGCTTTTTCAATTTACATGTTTACCAAATGGTTTGAGTACTGCACCACGGCTCTTTACCAAAATTTTGAAACCAGTGTTTGCCACACTGCACCAAGCAAACCACATCTTAGTGGGTTATCATGACAACACCATCATTATTGGTAACAATAAGGCCCAAGTACATAAGGCAATTGATGCCACGGTTGGCCTTTTATCAGAGCTTAGGTTTATTATTCACCCTGATAAGTCGGTACTCAAACCATTACAGGAAATTACTTTCCTTGGATTGGTCCTTAATTCAGTGAATATGTCCATTACATTCCCTTCTGACAAGGTAAATGAAGTTAAATAGTGTTGCTTATAGGCCTCCTCCAAACTAACTTGCCTAGTATTAGAGCAGTCTCCAGAACAATTGGGAAAATTGTACCATCATTCCCTGCTGTCCAATATGGCCCTCTTTTCTATCGGGCTTTGGAATTGGACAAAATTGTAGCACTGAAAATTAACAAAGGTCATTTTGATAGACCCATGCAACTCTCGCAGGCAGCTCGGTACGATCTTGAATGGTGTATAGCAAACCTGCACATTGTATACTCGTCTTTGAGAGTAAAGAACCGGACCTGGAGTTGTACTCCGATGCAAGCGGTTCGGGATGGGAAACTACATGTATAGAGCTAAATTCTCGTAAAGATGGGCGATGTCATGCCGAGGAGCTTGCCAAAGCTCAGAATAATGAGATTGATTATCTTGAATTACTGGCAGCCTTTTTCGGACTAAAGTCCTTTTGGACATCTATGAAAAATACCATATCCTACTACGCATAGATCATGTAGTTGTAATGAAATTGCAAATGCAATCTGTAAATGGTGTTTAGAGAGAAATATTTGGCTGTCTATTTCTTATATTCCAGGCAAGCTAAATGTAGTAGCTGACAAGCTGTCTCGTAAATTCAATGATAGGACAGAGTGGACACTGGATAAACAAGCTTTTAACCAATATACTCATTTTGGCTCACCAGATATTGACTTATCTGCATCTCGACTAAATAATCAATTGCCTAGGTATGTCTCTTGGCAACCCGATCCTAGTGCATTCTTGGTTGATGCATTCTTTTTTCTAAACTGGGCCAAGTTGAATTTTTATGTCTTCCCATGTATTTTGTCTCATGCCAAGTTGCTTGCAGAAAATTCTGAATGACAAAGATATACGGGCTTGCTAGGTGTCCCATATTGGCCCTCACAATCGCGGCTTCCCTTGCTCCAAATAATAGGGAAACCTGTAGAATTGAAGAGGAGGAAAGGGTTACTAACTTTACCCTTCTCAAATTTCACCCCTTTTGAGATCACATTGATGTATATGTTGCACGATCTCCGGAAACTTTTCAAGAGACTGAATAAAAAGACCACGGAGATCATAAAGTCTTCACGGAGAGACTCTACTAAAATCAATAATAATAATAATAATAATGCTCAATTCTTGTAAAGCGCATGTAGCATAGCATGTCCCTATGCGCTGTATCTACATAAGAAAATGGAAAAAATTTATTTAGACAAAGGTTGGAGTTATGTTCAATCATCAAGACATTTATTGGAGTTCCTTACAAGTTATGTGAACACAGAGCTGGTTATAGTACCTTGAACACTACAGAAGTACCTTGTCTAAATTTTTAGTTTTAGATGGTCCTTTTACAGTGGGAACTCATTCATTAGTGCACCACTTTATGAAAGGAACCTTTCAACTTCGACCACCCAAACCCAGGTACACTAACATATCTGGGACGTTAAATTAGTGTTGAACCATTTAAGGAATTAAGCTAGCACCTGAGAGAACCCTTAGCCTCAAGCTCTTGAGCCTAAAAATTGTCACCCTCTTGGCACTAACCTCAGCGCAGCGGGTGCAGTCGCTTCATCAGTTAAACATTGAGCATATGACTCTTAAAGATACTAGTAGTGGAGTTACGTTTTGCTTTGGTCAACTACTGAACAAGACAGACCAGGGCATATGAAGATATGACATTGGAAGCTTACCCTCTAGATAAGCGACTGTGTGTTCTTGATTATCTAAAACATTATATTCGAAGAACAGAACGTCTGAGTGGATCATAAAAAGTTCCTTTTTATCAGCTATCAGAAGCCTCATGTGAGGATAAGTTAATTTATAACAAACCATTTCCCTTTGGATACGAGTAAATCTAGCTGCAGCTGGGGTATAGACACTGATTTCTATAAGGCGCAATCCACGAGGGCTGCGTCGGTGTCAGAAGCTGAGAGGTCAGAAGTTCCCATCGCTGCTATTATCTCAGACAGGCTGGATGGACTAATGAGAAAACTTTTAACAACTTTATCATACGATTTGGATCAGAAAAGTGACTTCTCAGCCTCCTTGTTAGGCAGTGCCTCATACTCGGTTGTAGAGGTTATGTTGTGTTCACACCAGGGTTGTGACTTGGTGTAATTTTGGTATCAAATATGCCTCCTGAGCTTTGAAATCTCCTGTAATTTCTCCAGGAGAATTACGAAATAAAATAAAAAGATTAAATGAGAACAAAGTTTGAAATTTGATATTTATTTTATGAGTAATTTGGAGGGAGAGATTACAGGCCCCCCACTCCCTCCCATTACTCAAGGGCAAAATTAGCTCTAACTTGTTCTCATCTTAGTTTAATCTTTCTTGCTGTTTTATCAGGAGTCATATTTGATGCTTTGAATGATGACTGCGCATGCGCGGGCGGGATCTCCTGTAATCTCTCCCTCCAAATTACTCATAAAATAAATATTAAATTTCAAACTTTGTTCTCATTTAATCTTTCTATTATTTCTAAGTTACAAAGAGTCCAAAATTCATGTGCTAGACTTGTCTATCTTGTGCCAAAGTTCCACTACACCTCCTCTGAGAGCTCCGCTGGTTGCCAGTGCGTCAAAGAATTTCAATCAAAATTCTGTTAATTGCATGTCAATAATTTATCGGTCAGCCCCATACTACATAACAGAATTACTCAAACTTAAAACCCAAATCGCATAGTCCAAGTCTGTGAAGTTCCACAGATAAATCATTGTTCCAGATCCCCTTACACAAAACAAAAGACACACACACTCTGCGATTCGCACTTGGTGCTCCCAAACTTTGGAATAGCCTGCCAATTGACGTAAGAAGTTCCCCACCACTTACTATCTTCAAATCAAAATTGAAAACCTTTCTCTTTAATCAAGCAATTTCTGTGTTCACTAAGAGAATGAAGAAAGAAGAGCTCTGAAGTAGCGCAGCTAAATATATTCATATAAAAGCTGAGCTATACAAATTTCTGTTTCATGTTATCTATTCTATTCGTTATCGATCCAACTTTCTCCTTTTAATTCATTTCAACTCGTTACTATTCACCAGCTTGAGAACTATGGTATGCCTTTCAGCAGAACAGAAGAAGGTAAGATCTACCAGAGAGCGTTTGGAGGTCAGAGCTATGACTATGGTAAGGGAGGTCAAGCACATCGATGCTGTGCTGTAGCAGACAGGACAGGTCATTCACTGCTTCATACACTCTATGGACAGGTAATAACTCATGTTACTCAAGCTTTATTGAATAGTTTTTTCTTTTTCCACTATCAAAGCTAGATTTGAGCCGTCGCAGCAAACTAAAATTTCACAAGAAACTCTTTAAATAAAGGTTGCCATATTGTCATAAATCTTATAAAGTTACAGAAACCTAACTTTATGAAAGAAAACCATCTAAGCTGAAATGCAATTATACTGCCAATCTTAGGGTGGGAGTCAAATTGACACCCCCCCCCCATATATCCTGGACTGAAATAGCCCAGTTGAAATAGGGTTTAACAATTTGTTTCACAGTATAGACCAGGGGCCTGTTTTGTAAGGACTAAATACTTTAGAAACTACATGTATGTCATTGTGGTAACAGGGATCAGCATCCCTGTTAAGCAAAATTTGAAACCTCTGCAGTTACTTATATTTGAAAATATTCTGTTGATTCATATTAACCCCCAAAGTATTAATGATAGTAGATTTTTTATGCTTTGTGTATTTTTATAATTCTATTTTGATACTGTTATGTTTAATGCTGTTTTTTATGTAAAAGTTCTGTACAATTCAGCTCTTGCTGCGAACAGTCTTTGAATAAAATACCATTATTATAACCTTAAATGTTGTGATGGTAGTTACCATCATGGCAGCATTACACTAGTTGTAGCTCTTTGTGAAACCTGCTCCAGGACAGTTCTTTACATCAAGTGAACATGAATTTTTTTTTTCCTTTCCACAGTCACTGATGTATGATACATCATACTTCATTGAGTACTTTGCACTGGATCTGATTATGGAAGAAGGGGAGTGTCGCGGTGTGGTGGCGCTCTGCATGGAAGATGGCTCAATCCACAGGATCAGGGCCAAGAACACAGTCCTTGCTACTGGGTAAGATAATCAATCTAGGTCACAAAAGTTTGTGGGAACCATTGTGATTGGTTCATAATCAGTAATTTGAACACAAGCCATTTGCAAGGATGATTTTGATTGGCCATTGTCATTGACTGCCAAACTCTGTTGCTGATCCATTCTTTTTCTTAAAGTTGATGGATAATCTGCAGCATCATTGATCAATACGTATAACATGTCTTTTCTAGTTTTGCTTCTCATAGTATAATTGTTAAAAAAATGAAAAATTAGAGTAGCTGTGTCATTTCTAGTTAACATATGCATGATTTGTTTTATTTTCAATTTTTTTTTTTCAGTGGCTATGGACGTGCATACTTCAGTTGTACCTCGGCTCATTCATGCACCGGGGATGGGACAGCTATGCTTACCAGGGCTGGGCTAGCGAATGAAGATATGGAGTTTGTCCAATTCCACCCCACAGGTAATTACAAGGGCCACACAATATGATATCTTAATGTCACAATATGATATCTGAATGTCACAATATGATATCTGAATGTCATGATATCTGAATGTCACAATATGATATCTGAATGTAAATATGATATTTGAATGTCACAATATGATATCTGAATGTCAATATGATATCTGAATGTCGCAATATGATATCTGAATGTCAATATGATATCTGAATTCAATATGATATCTGAATGTCAAAATATGATATCTGAATGTCATGATATCGTAATGTCACAATATATTTGAATGTCAATATGATATCTGAATGTCTCAATATGATATCTGAATGTCACAATATGATATCTGAATGTCACAATATGATATCTGAATGTCACAATATGATATCTGAATGTCAACATGATATCTGAATGTCACAACATGATATCTGAATGTCAATATGATATCTGAATGTCACAATATGATATCTGAATGTCACAATATGAAAAAAGGGCAGCAAAATGAAAGTCTTTTTCCTCTGCCCAACATTGTTGATGCCTCATATCAATGGTGCAGAAAATTATTAATTTATTAGCAAGATCCATGTGATTGTAGACATGCTTTGAATAAGTTATTTTGTATTTACTAGGTATCTATGGAGCGGGTTGTCTGATTACAGAGGGATGTCGAGGAGAGGGTGGATACCTCCTCAATAGTGAAGGTGAAAGGTTCATGGAAAGGTATGCTCCTACTGCCAAGGATCTTGCATCAAGGGATGTTGTCTCAAGGTCGATGACTATTGAAATCAGGGAAGGAAGGTGAGTACCTGCTGTAGCAAAATGAGCTTGGTTCCCTTTTTCTTCATTTATATTTATGGTTAATTTGATTTGAGATTTGATTTCAGCAGACTCACCTGTAAAACTATCCTATGGATGTTTCACAAATATTTAAGTATGACTTAAATCACACTTAAATGTAGACGCGTATCTGAAGTATAACACACAAGACATTTTATCCGACAAGTCCCATTTTATCTGACAGTTACCATAGTAACACTGATTCTCAGCCAATAAGAATGAGGAAAAGATGTCAAATCTGACAACTTGGATTAAAATGTTGATGAAACCCTCCCCAGAAGGCAGATTATACTTGTACTTTCGAGGGGCTGTGGACCATTTTGCTGTCCCATCCAGTGTCTTTGTTTTTGTTATGATGACTTGATGTCTATAATAGAGCAAAGTCTTAAAGCAGATACGAACCAATAGCGCCATCTCAAGTCCTCAACTACTCATACCTGGCCATTTTCCTGACCCATAATGCTAATGTAGTCTCGCAATATAGACCCACTTGAAAAATAACATGCGAATTAACTACTCAATACATTTGTAACGCAATAATCATGTTACCAAGTAGCAAAACAATTACTTTTCCTCTCAAAACAATTTAGTTACTCTATACAAATGCAATTAGAGGTCAATTTATTCTCTGTAGTATTAGTAGATATCTGAAAAGGTATATATTAAGACTATGTATTTGTAACACAGTCCATGAGAGACCACACACAGTTTACTACCCTTTAAAAGTGATTTACTAGTACACTATCCGCTCTTGTACTTGTCTAGGGGCTGTGGACCAGACAAGGACCATGTATACCTGCAGCTGTCCCATCTACCACCCCAGCAGCTAGCCACCAGGCTGCCCGGTATCTCGGAGACTGCCCAGATCTTCGCTGGCGTGGATGTCACCAGGGATCCAGTCCCGGTGCTCCCGACTGTCCACTACAACATGGGTGGTGTGCCTACCAACTACAAGGGACAGGTCAGTACTTGACTCGAGATTGAAACTTCTCAGAAATGAATAGCATCATTCTAACTCCAACCTCATGAACACACAAATGCTTGTATTTTAGCTTTGATTTGATCTAAACTCTGGTCAACGTTGTGGTTTAGCTATAGAAAGCCAAGTGAAATAATGAAACTTTTTAGATACCAAATTGAACAGCACATTTCGCAATCATATCATTAGCAATTGATCGCTAATCTTTGTGTCACGGAGCCCTGAACATTATTTCTCTTTGAACCTTGCTGAAGTGAGCATTGCGGAAGATCTAGAGCTAGTTTAGATAAGACTAGTGCCTCTTTCTTACTGCTTACCAGCTAAACACACAAAAGTGAAATCATTATTCGGTAAGGTCTTACCCTACATGTAGATTGCATTTGGTCAGTTAGTGTAATTAATTTGTGATTTATTGTGTACAGTTTGTTTTTTATAGAATTGCCACATATATGTTACACATTATTTGGCGAATAAAGATGATGTATAAAATGTGGAGTAACAATATGACATTCATGCACATCTTCCACTTGATATGATAGGTCCTGGAATACAGTGATGAGAATGGTGACACAGTTGTTCCTGGTCTGTATGCCTGTGGAGAGGCTGCCTGCGCCTCGGTCCATGGCGCCAACAGACTCGGAGCTAATTCTCTTCTTGATCTGGTTGTCTTTGGACGTGCTTGTGCTCACACCATCAGGGAAGAGAACAGACCAGGAGATCTGATCCCAGACATCAAAGCGGTAAGGCTCACCACCAAGGGTGTGTTTCATCAAGATTTAACTATGTTGGTAACCATTATTGTTACAACCATAAGAACCTTAATTGTGATTGGCAGCTGAGTTCTGTCACCATTGTAGTTTTCATAATTGTAAGTCTTAATTACAATGGACCTGGATCCTTCATCTCATCTGTTCCTATAAAAAAAATCTGTCCATCAATCTCAATATAAATGGTAAACAAAACCCTATATCTAGTCATTATTCCTTCATTATTATAAAACCTTTTCATCTCCCTATTTCTGTCTCCTGTCTTTGAAGAAATTAAGACAGGAGTCAAATGTTGGATTTCTGGTGTGTCTCATAAGCATCTTGTCTCTGATTTTCAATGAGAAATTTGTTCTGAGCCAGTCATATGCAAGGATATCAGGAGATAATAACAAATTGTGAAAATAACAGACTATTCATTTCACAAAATGCTTGACAGGAACGTTGGTTCTCATGTTATATAAGTCATTACATTTACAATTTTCCATTAATTATATTAACATTGATACATGCCATTTTACTTTCTCTTGTCTAGTATTACCATATATTTATTGTATTCATTGGAAGGGAGAAAAGTCTTGGGACTTTCATGAATGGTCGGCAAGTATTCTCTATTTTCATGTGAATTGCTGGCTCATACCAAAAGGGTTTAGCCCATTGAGAACTAGACCAACTGCCTCTTGTAACCCAGTGAATGTTATAAACAATACAAGTTACAAGTACATACTATAGTATTTTACTAGTGCTTGTCATTTATTGGATTTATTCTCCTTTTGTTTTTTATAGAATGCCGGTGAGGCTTCAGTGGCTAATCTTGATAAGTTGAGGTATGCTGACGGTGACATCAAGGCTGCTGAACTCAGGCTCAAGATGCAAAAAGTAAGACCAATGTTATCAAAGTATTGCCAATTAATTATTGTTATGTAATAAAATTCATTTTCCGTAGATGCCAAAATGCAATCATGAGGTGTTGATCTCCACAAGGAGCTTAGAGTAACTCTTGGAAAGTGATCGGAAGCCACAATTACTTTTTTAAATTTCTCAGTAAACTAATGAATGAATATGATTTATAATGCACCAGATCCATTCTGCAGTTTAAACTTTTATAATATTAGTACATATAGTTGTTGCTTGTGCAAGTTTGGATGTATATGAACCCATTCCCTTGGTGACTGAGTCTGCCTATCAGACTGTGATCCATTGAAATGTATTTTAAATCATGATTAACTTGTCTGCTATGGGCTGGTAGATATTTCTTGGTCATTGAATACCGACTTACACCATTGTCATAAAATCCTTGGAAACAAAACTTCCTTGAAATCGCCCATGTTATCAATTCAATCTATGCATGTATTGGTATTTGGACTTATGAAAATAAAAGGGTACATTAAGTTGTAGCTAATTATTTGCGAAATTCTTATTGAATATGAAGTATTAAATGAGTAGTCTCCAGACTGGTTTTTCAGTTAATACAACTTTTGCAGATGTAATGTGACTTTGCTCCAAAGCTTTGATATCGTTTAGAAATGTGATGTGTAATAATTTATCTCTCGTTAAAATAGAAAATGGGAAGATGGACTAACCATTGTAATCCATCATATTATGTCGATGGTAATTAGGAAGTATATCATGGAAAACAAACTCCATTGCAGAGGGGTTGGACCACTGATTGTGGTTTAGTTCCGTGTATGCTTATCATTGTGCATATATGCGACCTTCAATTTAATTAATGGGGTTTTTTTTTAAGGGGTGTTCATGTAGTTCTTAGGATATTAAACAACCCTTTAACAATAATTTTGAGACTGTCCTCCATTATTCAAATTTGAACTGAATGTTGTTTGTTGACAGACAATGCAGAACAATGCAGCAGTGTTCAGGACTGGAGAGACATTAACAGAGGGTTGTGAGCTCATTAGTGATGTCTACAAGAACCTAGATAACATCAAGGTTAGTACCTCCCATGGTTTTATTTTTTTCATGAAAGAATTTTCACCGACAAAGTTGCTCTGAGCCAATCAGATGCAAGGATTTTGGTAGCTTATAACAAACAATAGTTAGTGAAAATCTCTATTTATTTCATGAAATGATCCCCTGGTCTAGACCAGCACATGCCATTGTATTTATCAATATACACATAAAAGGTCTGAATACAAAGACTATTGAAGGCTGAATGGAATTATGTACTGTGTAGCCTGATAAACCTGATAATCAAGTTGGAACTTGTGCTAGACTTTGTTTTACCAACCAGTTAGTAAAATTGCTAATAACAGTTTGTGCCAGCTGACTAGGTTGTGTTACACTAGCAAAATACAACAAGGGAAGGTATGTACATTTTCCATTACAGAGCATATGTAAGGTATGTACATTTTCCATTACAGAGCATATGTATCTTTCATTTAGACTGATGCTAATGCAATATCGTTATGTCTAGCCATGATGATGATATACATAGTAGTTGTTTGGGATCTCATACTCATGTCATATATCTCTATGGAACCTAAGGAGGAAGATGATCACTGTTTATTTAATTCATGTCTTATAATTTGAATTGGATATCTGGAAATATATATACGAGATTAATTTAAAATTAATTTCAAATAAGTATTAATTTTAAAGATACCCTGAGTAAGAAATGTAAGAGATGTGGAGAGACGTATGTATTTTTCGTATTTATTTTAAAAAGAGAAAGAAAAATACAGTCAAACTTGTCTTTAAAAGGGATGCTCCAGGCTGAAAATATATTTAAATAAATAGAGTAAAATTCACACAGAAGAATGCTGAAAATTTCATCAAAATCTGACGACAAATAAGAAAGTTACTGAATTTTCAAGATTTGCATTTTTCTTTGTCCTAGCTCTTTGATCGTGGCATTGTGTGGAACACAGATCTGATTGAGGCTCTTGAGCTACAGAATCTTTTGTTGAACTCGGTCCAGACCATGTACAGCGCTGAAGCACGAAAAGAGAGTAGGGGAGCCCATGCAAGAGAGGATTTCAAGGTCAGAAATCAATTTGCCACACTTACTGTTCTATGAATAAACCTCTTGTTGGCTAGCTCTTGTCCACAGTTACCTTCAGATGTATGTACAATATTATTATCTACCCCCAAAGTGTGCATTTAATCTCTGAATGCATTTAGGTAACTTATTCCATTAACCTGCCTTTGATATTTTATGAGCCACAATGCTTGTAACCCAGTTCTCGTAAATTGTGTACCAAATGAAACCGATTAAACTTTTCTTAAACCCCATCTCATTTTCATTGATCTTTCTTTTGCCATTTTGCGACTTTGGATTCTGATACCAGAGATAGCCTCTCTGCAATTGAACCAGTCTCTTCATTATTGACATGTGCTTAAAAAAGATTATTGAAGCTAGCCTGTGTAAAAAATGTAGTTCAATTTGACTGTGGAATTTGTGCAGTGCCCTTGTAAAGTTTGAACAGTTTCTTTTGGAACCCAGTTTATATTCCTTGTTGATATATCAAACAATCCTCTAGCAATTCTAATACCAACGGGTATCTGCACATGCTCATATTTTATCCATAATTTGGCTTATTATATTGCCACCCTTTCCCCCTTAGAAAAAAATATAGATAAAAAAATTTGAAAATATTTCTGTCAGAAGCAGATTTGTTCCACTTTCTATAAAGATAATTCATCCCTTTTAAGTTTTTATATTTATTTTTGTTTACCCAGGGTAACCCCATCAGTGGACTAAGCACTGTTTTTCTTGGGGGCCCTGTATACAAGTAACAAATACATACATATAATAAGTACAAACAATGAAAAAGTAATAAACAAGGAAGAAAATATGCTCAAAGAGACTAGCAACTTGCAGGATATACACACAGACAAGTGAACAATGATTGAATGCTTGTTCTCTCTCTGTTCTTTGCATGCAGGATCGTATTGATGAGTATGATTATAAGAAACCCCTCGAAGGTCAAGAGGAGAAACCAAGTTCAGAACATTGGAGAAAACATACCATGTCATACATGGATGAACAGACTGGAGAGGTAGGTCTTTTGTTTTTTTCTCGCCTGCATGGCAGAGCGCGACTGTAGGCGCCGCTTTCCCGGTGGCAGCAACATCAAATCTTAATCTAAGGTTAAGTTTTCGAAATGACATCTTACATTAGAAAGTATATGGACCTAGTACATGAAACTTTGACATAAGGGTAATCAAGTATTACTGAACATCCTGCCTTGGTTTCAGGTCACATGACCAAGGTCATTTAGAGTCAATGAACTTTGGGCATGTTGGGGGTATTTGTTGAATTTTCATTTTTAATTTTTATGGAACTTGTTCATAAAACTTGGACAAAAGTGAAATCAAGTATCACTGAACATCCTGTGCGAGTTTTATGTCACGTGACCAAGGTCAAAGGTCATGTTTGGTCAATGAACTTTGGTTATGTTGGGGTATTTTTTTAATTTTATGGATCTAGTTCATGGAACATAGACATAATGGTAATCAGGTATAAATTATTGTTTTGCACATCTTAGATCACGTGATCATGGTCAAAGGTCATTGTTTTTCAATGGACGTAGTATTTCAATATCATGTGAATGTTTTCTTTTTGAATGATTATTCAATTCCTGTTTTCAAAGTCAGCACTGCTGCTATAATGAATCGCGTAGTGCAGGCGAGGCTGCTAGAGCCGTTCCACTTGTTTTACTTGCATGTTATGTTACCACTTTGTGAAGAGGTGGGTGTTTCACAAAGTTGTCTGCAATTTACGATGGCTTTACGCATGACTGGTGACACTTTCTTGTGCAAAATGATGTATCTCTATGCAGCTGACTTGCAGCAATAGGTGTCCCAGTTGTATGTAAAGTCAGTTGAAATTATAAGAGCAATTTTATGTAACACTTGCCTCACCGTATAAATCATTTCAAATAACTTTGCATCTGGTTCTATTCATCCATTTTAGTTGCTTTGATTACTCTAAACAATGAATCATTTGAAATTACTTATGTTTTTCCAGTTTGGGAAGTTGTCAGATAATTGACCATTTATAATGGGCTTATTTATTGAAGTTGAAATTCTGAAGGATTGACTGAGAAAACTGGAAAAATTAAATCACAGGGAAGGTAGACATTTAGTCTTGTATTTCTAGATGGTATTGATTTGCCCATGATTTGTTTCTTATATCCTATTTCACTTCATGAAAATTTGATGTTGAAATTTCAAGATATTTTGAAATCCATGAGTTTCTGTCCCACTAATTTTTGCCATGACGATTGTCAAATATATCAGCATTCATGTCATTGAAGGTCACGGGGTCAAGGCCAAAGATCTTTTCTTGTATTTAAACTTAATATTGAAATACAATATTTGTATAGGTAGGTCATAAGATATCACAAGCACTTTAATGTAATATGTTTTTTTCTCTCTCTCTAATATGGGAAATGTGTAAAGCTACAGATAACAAACAATAGGGAAATCCCATTTTGAATAATTTTTGTTATTATAAGAAGTGACAAGTTTATTTTCATGAGTAATGATCTCTCTCTGTCTCTCTCCCTGACCCTTTTCACCTCTTTCTCTTTATCTCTCTGTCTTGCTATCTCTCTCTTTGCCTTGCTCTCTCCCGTCTAACAGGTCAAGCTGGAGTACAGACCAGTTATTGACGAGACCCTAGACCAACAAGACTGTGCTACTGTCCCACCGGCAGTACGATCTTACTAAACCAGCATCCATCAGAACATCATGAAGAATTATACATATATACATTCTAACTTGTCTGGAACAACCAGCGTCTGGAGTAAATAAGGTCTTAATTAATGGACATGTTCCTGCAATGCAGGTTTTGATAAAGAATATTATCATAAGGAAACCAGGTTGTGATCTTTCTTGACGGTCTCTCTATACAGCTGGTTTCTAAAGCAAGTTTGACAATACACCACAGAAGCTAGGGTGAATATAAAAACTATGTGGCCAAGGATTAGATTTCATAAAGGTCGTCTCAGCAGATGTTTGATAAATGTTGTCACTTGCCTGTCAATAGTGAGTTGATTATTACTCAAATTATGGTAAAAGTTGGTGGTCACTTCAATCATTTTGTACCAAGGGTCTAAGGTTTGGCCCTGTATATGGAAAACTACAAAGATGAAGTTGCCATCACCCTTCTTCAGTGATTGTGAAGCCATATTCCATGAAGTCATGTCTACTGCTTGCTGAAAAGCATATTGTTACAAGATATTTTGTCACGTCATCAATGATAAGTGGTTATTTGTTAAATGTCTTTTGTTTAAATGTGGGAATGTGTGTCTTACGCCGGGTTACCTGTGTTTTTCAGAATGCTCCTGCCGAAGTAGAATGTTGCGTTCTCTCATATCTTGATTTAAATTTGGATATTGTATTACATTGAATACAGTGATACCATGGAAAACGCTTAAATTTAGGTTAATAATGTTCTATTAGTGCTTATTTGGAAATGATTGGGAGCGTATGACAATTGTGGAATGTTAATTGTTTCATTCAGGAGCTTTTTGTTTGATATTTTTGCAATTTGAAATAAGTTTATCGCCACCATCACCCATCTCTAGTTGGTTCTGTTTCTTTAAGATCATCATAAATGGTGTTCATGTGCGCTCCATTTACGTCATCATTATGAAATATATGCACACTTTGTATTAACCAAGAAATGCATTATTTTGGGCTTTGTTTTGCACATCGTTCAGTTGTTTCCTGCTGTGGATATCGTTTGAATTTTGTTGTACGCAGTATACATCCAGTAAACGTTCCAACACTTAATTATTTAAATAGAGCTAGATACATCCTTATGAATGAAGCGTACATTGTCCTGGTCAGTGAATAATCTGGTAGAATAAAGATTATTTTGCCTCAGCATGCCAAAATGAATTATTTCCAGTGCAGTCTCCTATGGATACTTTTATATCAAGCTCAGTATTGTTGTAAAGTGAGACATTAAGGATCATCCTTCTTCATGTTGACATGAAAACAATTATCCTGTGTATGATGTGATGTGATCCCCAATTATATTGCACTCTGTTATTAAAAAAAAAACAGTTTGCAATGTATGATATGACTAGTATGGTAAATAATAAACCATGTCTTATTTGATTATGTATTGTATTTACTATTTGATTGGAAAGAAGATAGAAGTTTTGTTCTACCTCTGAATTCACACATCTAAAAGTTAAGATGTTATTGATATGTTATCCTAGATTGATAATATATAACGAATGCAAGATATATTCAATATACTTAAGAATTGGTTTTAATTTTGCACTTATCTTTGTATAAAATGATTTATTATCTGAACATTTTGGTAATAAATATTGATAATGAGGGTTATTATAGGATCAATTAGAGACTTGGATTTTTTTAATCTGTGTTGCAGGGATTCTAAATTCATTTATGAATAAATTTAGGTGAAAGAAATCCAATGATGTGAGTCAAGTAAGAGCTGTATCATTTAGAAGATTTTCCCCCTTTTTTTGTTGATACATAAAATGCAATATAAATATTTTTTTCCTGTAAATGATATATACATGTATATGCTATCAATGTAAGTTTTCAATTTGTCATTGGGGTATTCAGCTATTAATAACGACATCAAGATTTATATATAACTTGATGAGCTACCACAATCTTAAATTACTTTGTTCACTTTTGTATCCAGAAAAAAAAAGTAAGAAAGAAAAGAAAATAATTGCACAAACTTTCTTTTTTTATGCAAGAAAAAGAAAGTGAAGTACACCTGATGGTCACAATATCTCCCCCATGGAAAGCAATACACAAGATTTAAGTTGTAACTGTTGCTCACTCTCCGATATATATTTTCACTTGCTGTGGTATACTAGTATAACATTTCACCGCATAACTCAGATCGCGTTCATGGGATGCACTCTACCACCACCTATATATTCATGAGATTTCAAGTTTCAATTTCTGTGAGTGAGCATGAGTTCTAAGTCAGATTTAACTCCCCAGAGAGAGGGAGAGAGGGGGATGTTTCACAAAAAGTATGACTTACAGTCATGCTTAAATGCCAACGCGCACATGATTGTGTAACATGGAATCCTATCGATGAATACGCAGTAGTGCATGTCTTCTTAGCGTGGTTTGACCAATGCAGTGATGCCTTTTAAGGCCACCGCACACCTTACGACCCGACTGGTCGGCAACTGGCTTGCGACTAAGTGAGGGGAGGTGTGACGTCACAGCTCTTGTCAGCTTCGAGTCGCAGAACGGTCAGAGACAAGTCGCAAGGAAAATCGAAAGGATTTGACATGTCGAATCCTTGTGATTGGATTGCAAGCTCAATCCAACTTCCAGCCAATCAGACAGCAAGTTGTACGACGCGTATATAATAAACAACGCGCATGTGTGAGTCGCAGATCGGATCGCAAGGTGTGCAGTGTTGAGGCTTATGACTGCCTTGCGACTCATCTCCCCTCACTCAGTCGCAAGCCAGTCGGGTCGTAAGGTGTGCGGTGGCCTTTACACTGCACAAAAGTTACTGGGAATTAAAGTGTGAGATTTGTGAAACACCCCCAGGTTTTATTATTATATCCTGCTTCATTTTATAACACCTTTGAGGGGCTGTATCTGCAATGGTAAAGTTTTATTTCAATTGTGCAAATTATGTAATCATGAATGCGTATAAAAGTTAGTGTTAACATGTAGGATGTGATGTACTCTTTACAGCACTTGGAAGGAAGAATGGTTACAACATTAAATTGGCCATCATTATAAATAAAGGACAAGAGGCCAGTTGAAAAAGCATTACAATCTTGAAGATGCATTTATGCATACATACTACCATACAAGTCACTTGTATCATGAATTCAAACTAAATTAGCCAGAATGTGGGTGAATATATTTTCTGATGCTTCTAAATAGTTTTGGGTAATTTCATGATAGTGTGAATGTCCCTGCATTCTGAAATAGAGATAGTAAAATTATCTTATTTGGGCTTACTGAAGTTTGTGAATTATTTGAATTAATGATTTTGTTTCTTTACATATTGAAAAGATTACCAATGAGATGTTGGCAGTGAAATGTCTTTGATATATGAATTCTGATAGACAGTATATCTTGTAATGGAATCCCTTCCAACTTTACTTGTTGGACTTCATGCATTTTGAATTAGAAAAAAATACTTTGACTAAGGCAATATATTGTAGGATGACTTTAAAGGTTTAACTGTATATTGATCGAAGGTGGTTTGGTTGATATTGAATGACCTTATTCACATAACATGCATAAATGTGCTTTCTGACCAGACTGTTGACTTCTGATGTGGAATTATTACCTGATAGAATTCTTCATTACGATTCTTTAACAAACTTATCATATTGGGTGATACATGTAGAGTAATAGAGATTTACCTATTGTCTTTTTGTAAATACAAATTTAGTTGAACTGTTCAGCTAATAAATTCTCCTCTTAAGAGGGAAATGAAATTAAATTGAAGTTATCGATGTTGTTTTATTTTTTGTTTATAATTAAGTGTTCGTCGTTTACGATCACAATTAATTGATATCACTCAAGTTATCACTCTGTTTATCATAAAGCTTTTAGACAGATATTCATTTGTTTTTGCCTCATATGTTTGTAACATTTTTAGCCCATCCGGCCTGAAGGGCAAGATGAGCTTATGCTGTGGCATCCGTCGTCTGTCCACAATGTCAAAATGCTACTACTTTGCCATTTCAAGTCCGATTTCAATTCTGTTTGCTTTATATGATAGCACTAGATGGGGGATTCAAATCTTCTACACAGAATTTTGAAATTCATTAAATATGCTAATTTCAAAATTCACAAAAAATGCTTCTTTATTTGTTGACCGATTTTTTTATTTTTTGCTTCCCATCGGTAGAGCTTCATGAGGTTCACCAAACTTCTACACAGAATTTTGAAATTATGACCAGAACAATTTTTATGGTAATTTATGCGAAATTAATTTATGTAAATTTTTAATCACATAGAATGCTTCTTTTTGTTTATTTGTGGAACAACTTTTCTTTTTTTTTTCTTCAACCTGTAGAGCTTTATGAGGTTCAACAATCTTCTACACAGAATTGTGAAACTTTAATTAGAACAATTTTTATGCTAATTTATGGGAAATTAATTTATGCATATTTTTAAAAATTCACATAAAATGCTTCTTCTTTATATGTTGACCGATTTTGATTTTTTTTCTTCCATCTGGTAGAGCTTCATGAGGTTCATCAATCTTCTTCACAGAATTTTGAAATTTTGACTAGAACAATTTTTATGCTAATTTATGGGAAATTAATTTATTCATATTTTTAAAAATTCACATAAAATGCTTTTTCTTCTTTAATTGTTGACCGATTTTTACTTTTTTCTTCTTCCATTTTGTAGAACTTTATGAGGTTCACCAAACTTCTACACAGAATTACAAAGAAATGTTTTTTCTTCTTCATTTGTTGATCAATTTCAATTTTGTTTGCTTTATATAATAGCTCGAGGTGGTGATACAAAATTTCAACATAGAATTTTGAAACTCATTAAGTATGCTAATTTATTCATATATTTTCAAAAGGCACAAAAATTACTTATTTATTTGTTGATTGACTTTGGATATTTTTTTCCCGTCTGAGAGCTACATTAGGTTCACCAAGGTTCTACACAGAGTTAAGAAACTTTACTGGACAATTATTAATACTTAATTCATTTATTCATAGATCACAATAAAATGCTTCTGTCATTTCTTCATCAATTTCAATTCTATATCCTCAATTTATGCCACCAATATAATTCACTACAGTGTCAACTGGGCTGAAATGAAAATTTTGTTAAATTTGTTGCGAGATGCCGGGTGAGCTCCACATCATTGATGTGCTAGTTATGAGATGTTTGCCATTTTTGATGTTTGCTTATTTATACATGTTAAGTTCTGAAGTTTGAAACATGCAGATTGTTTAGATGATTTATATTACATCACTTCTGATAATAGATGAAGACTTTCAAAGGCAAAGTACATCCTAAAAACCAGTTGAATTCGATAAGTAAAGAAAAATAAAAGAAACCTTTAATAAGCCCCAGTCCCATATGTATACTTAGACACGGGACCACCTCAGATCAGATCTTGGATCATGAGGGGGGGGTCCATGTAGACCGCCGTGGGAAACCCTGAAATTCAGTCAAATTAAAGATGAAGTTAGAATGTAGGCCTAAGTCTTCAGGACTACCATTCTCTCTGTGTCAAGCTTTTATCCCTTCGAGCGGCCGATCCGGGAAAATGAAGACGAAAATATTTGCCCCCCCCCCCTTAAAAATAAAAAATACTCTTCAAATATATTTAGAATATATTGCATTTGTGTGCTGCTCTTGATGTTACATTATTTTTGTTGGATTTCCTTTTCTTCATTAAGCTTATACGCTTTATGGTATGGTATGATATCGAAAAAAGTAGTCTAAGGTTAATATTTCAATGGCCGTCGATCTCCTCCTCATAGATAGTATGACGTCATGAAGGTCATTCCAATCGCCACATCCGATCTTCCTGAAGATATCTGTCTCAAAGGTCAACTTATTTAGGTCTTCTCCTTGCTCTCTATCTTATAGATTGCTACACCACCGATCAATCTCTGCTATCTAGGAAAGGGCCCCGGCCGTCAATACCCTACCCCATGACCATGATGACTATTTTTTACGCCTAGAACCCCCCCCCCTCCCAGTCTCGGCCCATCTCCGTAATTTATCGCGAAAATCAAACTAACTTGGTACTAATTGGTGCACACAGAGATTGGCTGTCGATTGAATGATTTTATTTCTCTTCTAATTTTCAATGATATCATTAATTTTGGAAAGTAGATATAAAAAAGACGTACATTCAGTGGCGGGTCCGGGGGGGCACGAACGGCCCGTTCCCCCCCCCCCTTGAGAGGCACAATTAAAATTTGTAATGAAAAATGCCGTTAAAACGGAAGCGTTCCCCCCCCCCTTGGAAGTGAAGACCTTTATTTATTATAACTTTTGTTTGCTTGTCATTTTTTCCCTCGGGATAATGTCCCCCCCCCCCGAAATATCCTGGATCCGCCCTTTCGTACATTTATCAAGATTTATTAAGAAAAAGTATCTTTATTAAAATATTTTATCAAATGTAATAGTTATGCGTTTATGCAAATTTGGGGTAAAAAATACCCATTTTACGTAGGCCTACGTGTATTTCTTTGTTTACGCTAGTTTATCTTTATTTATTTTATTATCTTGGAGGTTATGTAGGTCAATGTAAAAGTGATCAGTATGCTGACTATTATCCTAAATTCTTGGATCCGATGAGAAACAATTAGGAAATATGGTTTGGAAACACAAAGGCATTCTGATACAACTTTTCTCTGAGACACACCTTGTGATAATAGATTCTGAATATAAACACGATTACTTCGGAAAACTCATCGAATAGATTACTCGATTTGTGAAGAATGAAAAATCAATAATAACAATAATAATAATCTACTTTTATATAGCGGTTAAAACATCGAAACGACTTGTATGAATGCTTTACAGATATATTATTACCCTATTCATCGGATTCAATCAGTCATTACCGCACACAATGTGTGCACATCCTACACTCCCTGGGGAGTATTCCAGTCAGTCGCCGATGAGGCACACACAGTACTAGACAAGCTACAATGACTTTCACAACTTAAATGGTACCCTTTTAGCACCTGGGCCAAGAGTGGCAAAGTGTGGATTAATGCCTTGCCAGACCATGGTGAGATTCAAACACACGACCCTCTGTTTACAAGGCGAGAGTCAGAACCACTACACCATGCACGGCTCTCCCACGAAGAAGAGAATCAAGAGAACTTTCCTTGATTCTGATTGGCTGAGAAGCACACGTCTCTATGGCAACTGCATGTCGGATAAAACATCAGACAATTCTTTCATGAAACGCTCCTAAGACGTCAATTATTCGTGTAGCAATTTTAATATGGGTATAATGTCATTAAAGGACAAGTCTACCCCAACAAAAACTTGATTTGAATAAGAAGAGAATAATTCAACAAGCATAACACTGAAAATTTCATCAAAATCGGATGTAAAATAAGAAAGTTATGACATTTTAAAGTTTCGCTTCATTTCACAAAAAAGTTAATATACGAACGAGCCAGTTACATCCAAATGAGAGAGTCGATGATGTCACTCACTCACTATTTCTTTTGCTTTTTATTGTTTGAAATATGAAATATTTTGATTTTCTCGTCATTGTCATGTGAAATGAAGTTTCTTTCCTCCCTGAACACGTGGAATTCCATTATTTTAACATTTTGCGCTTCAGGCAAGGAGGTCCTAATCATCAAATTCGTAAAAATTAAAATATTGTATAATTCAAACAATAAAAACAAAAGAAATAGTGAGTGAGTGACATCATCGATTCTCTCATTTGGATGTAACTGGCTCGTTCATATAACTATTTTGTTAAAAATAAGCGAAACTTTGAAATGTCATAACTTCTTATTTTACATCCGATTTTGATGAAATTTTCAGCATTGTGATCGTCTGATTTTTCTCTATTGATTCAAATCAACATTTTTCTGAGGTGGACTTGACCTTTAATTTTGTGTGGTAATATTGTCAAGTTTAATTGGGATCTATGGGCTCAATGTCTCTTTTACACAGATTTTCTTCCCCTGACCGAACTATATTTGTAGGAAACCGAGGCCTTCTCAAAGTTCCTGTTTCGTGAATTAACAGGGGGACTTCTTTCCTGATGTTCCCACGCAATGTCCTTCAAACCAGCACCATGGCTATAAGCATATTCCGACAAGATTATGAAGATTGTATTAGTTATAGCATTATTCAGATGTTTCATCATTCAAAACCATGCTCTCCTATATAAATATATAAAATCTGAATTGTCTCAAATTTTGACACCCACCACTAATTATTATCAGTGGTGGTATTAGTATATTATCTTGAAATCTGATATTTGATAATAACAAAGTTACGACACAAAGGATAGCATCATTTCGATAAAACGTTTCTATTCTTTTGAATATGACGGCGTCGTCTCCCATCTTTTCTTCTTCTTTTTTAATTATTATATGAATATATGGTTTTTTTCAGATTTGTTGCCATCAAGTTGCAATTACAAAAATGACAACTGATATACAATGTAAACTACTCATTGTTGAATCTCATTTTGTTACAAGAGAGTCTAGAGAGACATATTTTACACAAATGTATAAAAACCTGGTATAATCAGGATTTCATATATGATCACAATGAAAGGGGAAAATGGGGAAATTGCATATTCAGCCAACCTATTCACGATGGCAAAAATTTAACTGTTTTCACAAAATATTACCGAAATTTAGAATTAAATAATTTCATCATTTTTTTATGAACTTTTCCCCGTTTTGCTCTTCCCATCCTATTGCTTTAATTATTAAGTGTTTACAATAATATTTTTTAAACTCTTTTTAATAAGTAATCCTTATCATGAATGTGTACATTTGTCCCGTACGCCCCCCCCCCCTTCTCATACGCACCCTCCCGCTTCATTTCTTTCTTCACTGTAAAAAAAAAAAATCATATGCTCTTGGTTGGACGGGGAAGACATTCAATCAAGAGAATCGCCCCTCAAATTAACATAAAGCCAATAAAGAATAGGGAAAAGGGGAAAATCTCAGCTCTGATATTTCAAGTCATGCGATTGGTTTTTATGGTTTCTACCTCAAAAGCTCATGTGTCTTTTTTTATTCTCACTTGTTATTTTTGCGGTGAAAGAGTTTCATCCCATTTTCCCCAACCAACATTTCTGAAGTAAATGAAAGAAAATTGAGAAAAGATGAGCAGATTATGGGGCACTTGGGTGTATATAGTAACGCAAAGATGTGGGTTTGCCCCTCATGGGGACATCGTCTAAACAAAGAAAATGACGGAAAGGGATAGCGAAGGGGAAGAACATGAAGAGAGAGTGCCCACCGGCCCACACACACTGACACCCCCCCCCCCACACACACACACACACACCATCGCACACACAATGCCATCATTTCATACAAAAGTTTAGGCATAATCCTCGGGCATGATGAAAGAGGATGGAAAATAATAATAATGAGAATGTACTCATCCCCTCTTCCATCATACTTTAAGAGACCAAGAAATATTGGTTAACGCTGAGAATCTGGTTTATTAATATCGACGTACCAGGGATTTAATAGTTTTGCATTTCCAATTACGCCTATCATAACTCAAGAACTTTCTTACCATCAGAAAGAAGAGTTCTTTATCAAACGAACAGCATATATTGGGGTTATCAAAATGTTTTGACTGATAGTGTAATCATTTGTACTTTATATCATTATTATTATTTTTTTTTTTCTTCTTCTTCTTCTTCTTCTTCTTCTTCTTCTTCTTATTATTATTATTATTATTATTATTATTATTATTATTATTATTATTATCATTATTATTATTATTATTATTAATTATTATTATTATTATTATTATTATTATCATTATCATTAGTATTATTATTATTATTATTATTATCATTACAATTTCACAATCATAGTGACTCTGTGGGGTTCCTACTTAACTTTCAAGACTTTGGAATGCAAAGTTAACTTTCTAAAACTTTCTGAGAAAGTATAATGTCACATTAAAATCCAAACAAATAAATTATGTTTGCAGTTCGCTTGGATACATATGGTAAACTAACTTTCTTTGTTACCATCGACACGAAGTAAATCACCAAAATAACCTACTACAACCAAAGCAAACATGAATGTTTTTCGTTGGCTAAACATCAAATCCTCTCACACATGTGCGTCAATGTTCGAATGTTTTAACATAATTTGAGAGAGAAAAAAATCGACTGTATTAGAAATATATACGGTCTTCAATTTCGATTGAATTCAAGGCTGGGAAATGGAAGGAGTTATCCAACCTGAACTAACAGAAAGTGACACATTCGAGAATGACTCTGGACATTTTATTTTTGCTTCCCACTCGGGATATATTTAGATCGATATCCAAAGCGATCACACTTTCTGGGAATCAGATAATTTTTCTTTCCAAAATTAAAACAGGAGACTATGCTGAAGTGACTTTCAGACGGCGTATTTATGATGCAGCCATAATAATGTCAGTCAACCTTTATCATAACCATTATTGATACTACTGTGTAACAATATTATGATCATCACTATCATGACTATTGTCCGTGATGACACCTTTGCAATTAGTTTATAGCTGCTATCATTTTGATGTATTTTTGTTCCGTCTTATTGTGGAAATCATATATTTTTATCTTAATGGCGATGCACACTTCTTGAGAAAAGTGGTACCTCTATACCAAAGAACATAACATTTATACTTTATAAAGTATTATATTTTATTATGATCATAATTAATGGTTATTTATTATGCATATGTATGTTTACAGTTTTGTTATTATGCAACTTTTCTTTTCTTTTCTATAAAGAGAATGGAGAAGAGAGAGGGGAAAGGAGGAAAAAGAGAACGTAGAGCAAGAGGGGGGGGGGTAATCGAAAAAAAGAAGAGTAGATAATCCACAGCACTGTTTATGTCAAATTTTTTTCTCATATATTTTGAAAGCCACTCCCAACTTTGAAAAGAATAACCACATGATTAAAATTAGAACATTTTAATGGATATAGAGTTATGATCGTATCTCAAGTTGCTTTAGGCGTTTCTAAATTTAGGAAAGGGGACTATTCACGTTTTCGATCTTTCTTCGACGGTACCCAACTGCAATGTGGAGGCTAAGACCGCCCACTTACGTTGTAGGTGTTTTCAGACAGATATTGAGTGATTTGTAGCTTTATCAATTTTTTATCAAGAATTCTCGTCGATGGTCCATTTAAATCGGCTTCTTTCCACACTGCCTTTTTATCTCTTTTAGCAATTGTGTTTATATATTTTTTTGTAATAAACTTCTCAAATAGGTGAAATTTACTTTCATTTAATTTATCTTAAGACGAAAAAATAGCTACATATATATTTTATCATCAATCATTATTTCGAGAAAGAAACAGTAATGTTTCATCCCCCCCTATGTTTGAGAGGGCAGTCGTGATTTTTTTTTTTTTTTTTTTTTGCATGAGAACGCAGCCAGGTGTGTATGGTGGTGGTGGTGGTGTTTTTACAGCGCCGTTTACCAGTAATTTTTTTTATTTCAGAAAATGAGGATTTCCCGATTTGTTTACATAGCGTAACGTTTTGAGCATATTTTGTAACAATTTGACACTACTTGCTTTATGTTATAATCGTTTGGATATATCAATATCTCGCATGGTTTATACATCACGTGCAATCAAGTTTTTGTATATGTATCTAGGATTTATTGCTAAAAAAATTATACACCATTTTTTTTAATCTTTAACTGTTCATTTGACTCATGAGCAATAAAAACGTTTGAACTGAACTGAATATGAACTTATAAACATTTGCGTAGTTGCAGATAAGCCTTCTTGTCGGCTCTTTTCAATCACCATAATTTTCCCTGTGTTCCTATATATCTCTATCTGCAATCACTCCCCAAAATAGAGGGGCTTATATATTTCCTTTATTCTTATTATTCTGGGGGTATAGTACGACCTCCTTCCGGTCCGGACTGAAACAAAATAAAAATTGAAAAATTATTATTGTTATTGTTATTATCATTATCAATATTATCATTTTCATTATTATCATTATTATTATCATAATTATATTCAGTAGTAGTAGTATTGTTGTTGCTGTTGTTATTATTATTGTTGTTGTTGTTATTATCATTATTATTATTATTATCATTATTATTGTTATTATTATTATTATCATCATTACCATTATCATCATTATTATCATCATCATGATTGATATTATTGGATTTAACGTAGAAGAGATCTCTGCATAGATCTGGAATCGCTTTCACCCATTTGAATGAGGCATTACACCCTGCTTGTGTCTTGTCTTGTCTCATCGCTTGTATTATGGAGCAATATGGAATATGATAAGAAATGGATCATCCATTCACCGATGACAGCAACATCAATCTCAATCTCCTCTTAAACCACTATACATAGCTACGTTTGGCATGGATATTGCCTTAAGACGTATTAGGTCCATCATGTTAGCGAGTCTTCTTGAAGGGGAAAGACTTCTTTCTTTCTTCTTTCTTTCCTCCTCCTTCTCCTTTTCTGCTTCTTCTTCTCCTTCCTCTTCTTCTCCTTCTTCTTCTCCTTCTTCCTCTTCTTCTTCTCCTTTTTTCTCTTTTTTTTCTTCTTCTTCTCCTCCTCTTCCTCCTCTTCTTCTTTTTCCGTCTTCTTCTTCTTCTTTATTCTCTTTTTCTTCTTCTTCTTCTCCTCCTCTTCCTCCTCCTCCCCTTCCGTCTTCTTCTCCTCCTCTTTCTCCTCCTCCTCTTCTTCTTTTTCTTTTTCCGTCTTCTTCTTCTTTATTCTCTTTTTTCTTCTTCTTCTCCTCCTCTTCCTCCTCCTCCCCTACCTTCTTCTTCTTCTCCTCCTCCTCCTCCTTCTTCTTCTTCGTCCCCCTTTTCTTTCCCTTCATCTTTTTGATCAAGAATAATGACATATAGCATAGCAATAAATAGTAAAAGTAAAATAGTAGAAGACAGGACATTAAAGTTAAGGGAAACTAATAAGTAGCTAACCTTAGATATTAGTGCCTCATCCGGACAAAGGACAAGTCCACCCCCAACAAACAGTTGGTTTGAATAGAAAGAGAAAAAATCGAACAAGCATAATTATAACACTGAAAATTTCATCACAATCGGCATGGTCGGATGTAACATAAGAAAGTTATCACATTTTGAATTTCGCTTAATTTCACAAACTAATAATAATATGCAAATCCTGTTGGTATACAACCAAAAGGACTAATGACATCATCTACTGACTATTTCTTTGTATGTCATTATGCGAAGTATAAAATATTTCAATTTTCTCCTCATTGTCATTTGAAACAAAGTTTTATTCCCCTGATCATTGTGTAATGTGTAATTACCAATGTTTTACAATTTTATGGTTTAATCAACTTGGTCTTTATTCTCAAATGTGTTAAAATTGAAATATTGTATAATACAAACAATAAAACAAAAAAGTGAGCGAGGGACATCGTCTCTATCATTTGCGTATGTTTTGTGAAAAAATGATCAAAACATTCTAATTTTATATCCGATTTCGATGAAATTTATTTTGTTACAAGAGAGACAGACATATCATACAGACATGTATGAAAATATCAAATAATTATGATATCATGTTAATAACATAAGATAAAGGAAAGTGGGGGTATGGCATTTTTAGCCCAATGAATATTCATGATGCATATATAACTGTTTTCGCAAAATATTGTTTAATTTTAAAATTCAATAACTTTATTTTTGTTTATCAAATTTTGATGAATAAAGTTTACTCTTTTTTATTGAGGTAGAACTATTTCTAGCACGGACTACCACTTAGATATACTGTACATGGTAAAATTTGTTGACAGACATTTCTAGTAAAGGCGACCCCCCCCAAAAAAAAAAATAATAATAATAATAAATAAATAAATAAATAAAAATAAAATATGATTTCCTCTTCAGGTTTATTACTATGACATCTATTTCATTGGGCGTATGGTGTCAGTTTTGACAGGAAACTGGACTTTTATTTTCGCAAGAAATTTGCGACAACAATAATCTTCTGAAGCCCTCCATCAATATTATTCTCACAGATCATCTAAAAGGTAACCACAACCGTATTACAGTCAATGCTAAACTTGAGATTGTGGTATTATCGGAATTAAAATGTACTAAATTAGCTTTACATTTCATTTGTAAGATTATTGACTATCCAACGATACGTCAATACTGGGTTTCATCAATGGCTATATTATGTTTATTTTCCCCGAGGAAATTAATTCCTCTTGCTCTGAAATTTATTGACGTCATATTATCTTGCAAAGCAATGGCGAAGCGCCAGAATATTATAGTCTGGTTTGCCAAATCTGCGAACATTGCCCCTATCATTCCTATTGATTTCGTCCGTGAATTTATAGAGGTGGACTAGTGTTTGTGTAGGTTTGTATTTGAAGATTTTGGTTGGAATTCCAATTACATCCGCCAGTGAAGTCGTAAGCACCTGTTGATCAACATATTAGTCGAACTCTTATAATAAGAATAAAATGTTATAGAAAGTAAAATTTTATTGATAATGCAGGGACGAAGCTAGAGGGGTAGAAGTGCAGTACCCCTATGTCTTTTTCAAGTAGTGAAGAAAAGGAAAATAATTCAAAGAAAAGGGAAGGAAGAATAATGAACAGATATGGTTTGTTCGAACAAATCAAATTTACCCCTATCAAAGCGGTTATCCGAGTTTGAAATGATTATACCTAAATGAATAGAGTGGAATTCACCGAGTATAACGCTGGAAATTTCATCGAAATCTGATAACGAATAACGAAGTTATTCAATTAAAATTCTAGCAATATTTTGTGAAAACAGTTACATGCATATGCACGTCATCATGAATATTCATTAGGTGGGCTGATGATGTCATGTCCCCACTTTCCCTTATACATGAAATCATAATCAGTGTGTGCATGTATAATGTCTCCCTTTATAAGCTGCAGCAATGAATATAATCAGTTGACAATTTTTTATCATTCTTGGTGGATGAAATTTGAATAAATGTAATTTCATATAATAAATTTCAAAAGAATTAGTGGGGATATGACACCATAAGCTTGCTCATTGAATATTCATGAAGATTTGCACAGAGCCATGGAAATGGTTTTTCAATAGGGTGTGCTGATTTTGAAGAACAAAGTGACAAGCAAACAAATAAGAGTTGGGTTTTTTTCACTCCAAAATGAAGGTTGTTTGGCTCAGGAAAAAATTGACAAACCAGAAATATGTGTGTGTGTGTGTGTACATGTATAACAAGTACATACTGCAAGGTCTAGATCAAACTAACTGATTTTTATCTAATATTAAAAAAAAATCACCATCGTTAGCAATTACTCTTATTAATCATTATTTTCCTTTCCTTCATATATATATAGGGGGGGGGTGCTACTTTTGTAAACAATGAAATAATACACTCTGTTCAATTCTGGATAATTTTAGGAATTTTAATTTCATTTTGTTATTCATGTATCACTTATTATCTTCTGTATATTACACAACAGAACAAAATGGAGTACATAAAATGTGATATACCATGCGATATCGCCCCCCCCCCCGTTTCTTTTTTTATTTCCTTTCCTTCTTTATTTCTTTCTTTCTTTCTTTCAAAAAAGGGGTAGTTTTGAAACACTGGTCAATGGTCAATCGCAGGGTCAAGCGTATTTAGGGTATTTTTCCCCAAAGCTTTTTCCCCGGGGTCATATTCTGGCAGCAACTTGTTAAGGGGCAAAAATGTGTAAATAAATCTCGCGAAAAACTTGTTTAGGAGGCTATTTTGCACACAGAGAAAAACTTGTCTAGGGGGTGTTTGGAAATGATTTGGCCACGCGTGTGTACAGCAATACATTTGACTGCCCCCCCCCCCGGTCTAATTCTTCTTATTATCATTCTTCTTTTTCTTCTTCTTTTTTTTCTTGGGATTCCAATTGATTATGAATTTTGTCATGGCCTTTAATTTTGACTGAACGAGTATAGCATCTCTAGATCTATACATGATCATACTTTGTGTTTAACCCTTTGTTTTCTATTTTTTGGGGGGTGTATGTTTATTCCCCTTCCGAATTCCATATTCCCCACGTGATGTTACATTGATCATCAGCCTCGAGTGATACACCATGCGATGACACATGCCTGCAAGCATGGCGGTATACAAGAACTTTGACATTTTCAAATCTCCCATCAACCTTGAAAGATCCCAAACCCGAGCCCGACATGCCAAGCCAGGATCTAGGCGTCGCGCTAAATTTAGCTGCCACGCTCTTCCTCAACCCGGGATTAAAAATATGCACATAAAACGCTGGAGGGAAAGTTAATCCGTTATTAATAGGGATCGATGAGCTTGCGAGAGGAGAAGGGTGGTGAAGCTAATTCCAGAGGGGATTAAGACTAGTTTTCAAGGAGATGTCTCTCATCAGAAAAATAACCATACACTTCTAACCTTATCATTCTGTGGCACATAACATAATGAAGTTGGAGGTTGTCTGGCAGGTTTTATGTTTTACAAGGAAAGTTGTGTTGTTAATTGCTGCTGCTGCTGTTGATTCTGTTTTGATAGAACGAATAAAATGTCCAATGATAAATTAACCAAAGGCATAATGAGCAACAACAAAAAATAAAGGGGACTAGATATGGAAAATCGTGTAAAATTTATGACAAGTTGCGAGCGAGCGAGCAAAATGTTGACATATTTATTACAAAAATCAAATTTGTGATATGTTTTGACATAATATTCAGAAAATGATATATTTCACCATTCTCTCTTTCCTTTTCTCTTTTTTACTTGGTCGTGATTTTTTTTCGGGGGAGCCGGGGTGAGTTGCGAGAGCCCCCAAGCCCCATCCGTACGCTCATAATAATTGTTTAATGGACACATATCTTCTTTATTATTTTTAAGTGCTTGAACTGTTATTTTTTCAGATCGGAATGTGAAAAATTTCAGCTCGCGCCTCGCGCTCACATAATATCTATTCTGTTCAAAATTACAAGGGTGCTTAGAATGTTCCATTTTTAGGTCAAATCGTCAGAAATTTCACCTCGTACTTAGCGCTTGTACATGGCTTTGTTCTTTACTGAAAATGTGCTAAACTTGTCCATTTTTTTAGGGGGGGTTGGAATGTCGAAACTGTTCACCTCGCGCTTCGCGCTTGCATCATTGTTTAGCTAGATACCCACCCTGATAATGGTTACAAACAGTGTTTAGAATGTTAAGTTTTCAGGTCAGAATATAACCAAAAAAATCTCAGCTCGAGCTGCTTACTCACGTATTATAGTTTATACCTATATCATGTTAAATATTACAAAAAGTATCAAGTTTTTAGGTCTAAATCGCCAAAGATTTCTCTCGCTTGCATCAATATTATTGTTTGGTTATGTACTCATCACGATCCTGGTAACAAACTACGGAATATCTGTACCAGGACTTGTTGATATCTATGGTTCCTTTGTGTTAATTAATTTAATTCTTTTATTAAAGTTTCCATTCAAACAAACGAAGTATATTTATTTTCATATCAAGATCTTAAGACCTTGTGGAGTTGAAACAAGAAACGGGGGACGTGCAGCCAAGAACCATGAAACTTCCTATCTGTATATTTTTTCCGACGCTTGGCAAAGTCCCTAAAATAAATGTGCTCCTGGACTATTCTTGGACTTTCTATTTCTAGACGGTCTGGTAACGTTTAAGATTAAAACAAACAACATGTTGATGGTGACAATGGTCGAAGCCGGGTGGTTCTTACAAGGGGTGCAAATTTGCCCCTTTCATGTTTCTTTTCTGGTAGTGGAGGGGGAGGGGAGGAAGAAAAAAGAATATAAGGAGAGAGGTATATGGGCCGTGTAACCCTATGTTACTCTAATGTTAAGACATGTTTAAGTCGTATTGCCCCTCCCCCGTATCAATACACCCTTGTCAACACCCCCCCCCCCGAATGAAATATGCAAGGATAGTGATGGTTTGTAAAAATCAAAATGGCCCATGTGACATGCAGGGGAGGGTGGGGCTCAAGAACACCTATTTCATTTATTAAGATCCCATTTTATCACGAATATAGTCATTTCTTTCACGCACTTTAGAATTGAAAATATTGATAAAAATTTAGGAAGAGTTGAGAAAGAACGGAAATGAAATTCAATGTTGTTGTTGTTGAGAAAGGTGAATATAATAAAAAAAAACAACCAAAACTTAGTTTGGTCGCTATAGCAACAGACAAGACTGGGATGATGGGAGACGATCAAGGTGTCTCACCACGCATACCGCACGGTCCGCACCCATCCAGTCTGAAATTGACCTTCTTTACTGTACACTTTCTATATTAATTGCATGATTTCCTCTCTCTTCTATTAACAATAACCGTGTCTTGAAGCAGGAAGTGTCGTATGAATTGCTTTAATAAGAGAGTTTTAAGAATTCTGGGTCAGTTTACACAGTTTACTCATAAATGTGGTTGTATATTTAGGCCACAATTGACTACTAGGTTCTCAGAGCATTTCATGAAACAAATAATCAGTGATTTCCAGCGAGTATTTGTATTTTGTGTGAGCTAAAGAAATCCTTATTATGATTGGCAAAAAAAAATGTCAATGAAAAATATAAGCTCCCTTGATCAGTTGGGACGATAAGGACCGATCGGGAAATCTATTTTCTATTCTCTTATCTTCCTTTGATCTTTATGCTCTTAAGATATATTTCGGATAATATTGATATCCCATGCAAGAATTCATGGTATTGAAAAATTGTATGAAGGAAATTAATATCGGATGCATATCAAACTATAGAAGGGCATTATCATGACGTATCTAACCCGATTTTTTTTTTTTTTTTTGGGGGGGGGGGGGGATACAAGATGGGGAAACGCTGCCATAACGAGAGTTATGTAAAGTTAAAAATAGGGTTTCATAGATCACTATCAGATATTACGGTTTATCTTGATTTAAGATCCAACAGAGGAAGAAAACAACCCCATCACGTGTTTGTAGGACCAAATACCACAGATTTTCAACCCCCCCCCCAAAAAAAAAATGGCTCGCGCTCGCATTGTTTGAGATTCACAGCTTGTTAAAAAGTGCCTAAAATTTCCCAGTTTCAGATCGGAATTTTCAGCTCGCGCTTCCATAATTATTTTAAACAGATGCCCATCATATCCATGGTTACAAAGTTGAATAGTGTCCATTTATTTAGGTCTAAATCTATATAAAAAAAATAAAAAAATTGCTGAGAATGTTTAATTTTCTGGACAAAATATGTGAAATTTCCCCGAAAATTGAGCTTTCCCCCAAAATCGTACTTGCATTATTTAATTAAAGGGGCATATGAAATATTTTACCTCGTTAAAAAGAATATAGCTAAGATGTGATTGCTATTTGGAACTTAGTTAGGACTACCTATAACATCAAGTCAGCTTTTAGTTGGCTGATATAGGGGGCAAAGTGGGGGAAAATATTTTGACACCCCCCCCCCCATTGGCAAAAGCTGGATCCACCCCTGCACTTCTCTGAACAGGCAAAACTCAAAATCTGACTCTCACATTCATCTCTATTTTTTTTGTTTTCTTTCATTATTTTCTATCTTTATATAAGGGGGTATATAATAGGCCAATATGCCTAGTTTTCATCCAGTTCAAACATCATGTCGCCATACAATATACATAAATTGAACAAATTTATTTTGCAGATCAAATTTAGACCCTTTGAAAGGTAGATAAATATTTGTTATCTACAGGTACATTCTTCAGACAGATGCAAATTTTATATCTGATATCAAGTTCTCCAAGTGCAAGAACTTTTACATAGAACAAGACACAAAAAATACAAATATTTTCAAACAAAGATATATAGATTTCATTTCATTTAATATCAACTTTACTTGAAGTACACTTATTATATAGTCTCTATCCCACAAAATAAATATTCACACTATACAATCAAGTTTTGGTTGTGCCACTATACACACATAATATTTTTTTTTATACATCTTCTTATAAACCTTTTTATACAATTGGCACAATTTTTCCATAGAGAAATAAATAGATACAAGTGCCACAGGAGAGGATGTACTTTTGGGTAGCCCATCATTTGCACATTCAAGTTTGCAAGTCTTTTTTATTTTATGTGACGTGACCTGCAAGAACGCATGTAATGTACATAAATGATCAGATGTTTACATAAAATTAAGCTTTGTTTATACATGTAGACCCTCTGCTTTTACACAATTTTGAGAAGGGAATATGATTAAACCAAGAGAGCTCTCTGGGCTAGGAATATGCTTGTATATGTATGAAGCACTCGTCTGAATGCAACTGCATACAGATTAATATACACTGAAGTTAGGAGAGGGGTACCTTTTTTAGCAACATGGTGAATTCCACATTAAATAAGTCTATCATAAATTTCAGTATTGAATACAATTACAAGCCCCATTCTAACTTCGAAGAGGGAAACATAATCAAGTATTTGGACCATTTTACTCTCCCCAAATATAAAGGAAAACAAAGTCTGAGAAACTTGGTATGTGTACAATCCAAACGTGGATTTCCAATACTAAATAATATGGTTGGAACGATTGACACTTTCTATACTAAGAATAATCAGGAAAACAAAGTCTGAGAAACTGGACATGTGAATAGACCTGACTGCATGTATACATTCCCTTATTCAAGTTTGGACCAGTTCACACTTCCTGTACTATGCACAAAAGGGAAAGCAAAGTATGATTATCTGGTTATGTGAACAGACCAATTTTGACATGCAATCATTTCAGATTGTGTAGGAATACAAAAATCCCTAATTTGGTGGGGAGAACCCTGGGAGTCTAAAACAGATGACTCATTTTCTACATATCATGTATATCTCAATTCCAAATGAATACATGAAGAGACTTAGACTTGAAATTGGAATTTAGTTCTAATAACCAAATCAACCACATACTCGACTGCAATCTTGTACAATTTTTTGGGTGCAATTTACAGCAGAAAGTGAAAGATAAAAATAGCGATGAATATTGGTGATTGACAATGACTTTTGTGCATCACTTGTTTTGACACACAACAATAGCCCCTGAATAATGAATAGAATTTCCTTGGTTAGGCAGTGAAGGCACCCACATATGACCCACATACTCAATACACCGAGTGTGACTGTATATGCTGCTGGGGCCTAGCTTGCCTTTTAAATGTCAAATATGTACATGAAGATCAATGACTGTCATTTACTTTCATACAGAAGGAAGTAAGAAACATTTCATTGATATCTGAAAGTAACGCATTTACTGATGCATCCTTCGCCATTTCTTTTTTTTTTGGGGGGGCCTACAATTCTATCAAGTGTTGGATAAATCTTAAGTGAAAATGCAATAAAAACTGAAAAGAAAACATTGTTATAGTACTACACTCATTGCTAGCTACATCATGGGTTCCAAAAACAACAATAGAATTTGAAAATTTCTTGAAATACTTCAGAGACATTAGATAAGGCAGGAAGAGCATGAATGGTGAAAAACATTTTGTTTGAGAACTGGTATTTCATTTACATATTTCTTACAAGACATCCCATTTTTTCACTTGCTTCCTTTTTACATGTATCCCATCGAAGTATGCAGAAGAGATTTTACAAACCGGCATAAACCAATTTTTGGTCAATTTTTTTAAATTGAGTTTCTTGCAAAGCCTGAATGCCCGTCATTGACTCTATAGTTACCAACTTTCAGATACAATTTTGTTTTATATGTAAAGAATAAGAGCATTTTGAAATTTCTCATGAACCGGCACTTTCACAACCCCCTCCTTTGATTTTACAAAGCGTCCTTAACCATTCTTTCTGTACTACATGTATAATATAAGTGTCCACCTCTCCGGAATGATGCGCAAAAGTGAAAAAACAAAAAACCTTAATGTTGCACATAAGCAGCACGCATGTATTGAATGATATTTTTGAACTGGCATGTTATGTTCTGCTATTAAACTTCCACTGCAATTGATTTGAAATAGCTAATGCCAAAAAAATACTTAGTCCAATAGCTCTATTATGTCAAGAGGTACATGTACATTCAGTTATATGAATAGGAACAAACACAGGAAACAAAACAAAAGAGAAAGACACAAACATAAACATGTTTACAACTATTAAATAAAACTAGTCTTCTTCATTTCAATAGTTGCCAAACAACCATGTTGTATACATTGTCAATAACAAATTAACTTAATTAAGATTGCATTCTCAATTCAATTATCATTCTGTCAAAGGCCCATCAAATGGACAGATATAGCATTACATTGCACTCCTCTTTTACAATTCTCCCTTTAGAGTTTAAATCTACAACTACTACTGTAGTTGAACCTTATTTCATTTGATTTCAGGCTTGATCACTCACATAGTCCTCATCTACCCATAAATGTGTGCATAATGTGGAACTAATTAGCAGTTCATGTTTAAAAAAAAATCAGGTTGGAACAGGAGACATGCTAATAACTTATTCTGACAGACATTTGTTTATTATTTAACAAAAATCAATCAGCTCCTTCTGTGACGAATTAAGATTGTTAAAATGAGTACCTGATATGCACCTTTACTGCATGATGGGTGTTTGTGTTTTTTTTCATAAATTCTCTTTGACCACAACAAAGCGAAAATCAACACATTCAATGAAAATTCATGGAGATAAAATCTTGCACAAACACACATGTAACAGACTTTCGGTGGCCCGGTGAACTCATCAATTAAAGTACAATTTAAATTCATGATGATTACAACATTTTATAAACGTCAAGGTTTGGACCGAAGACTGATGTCTGTTGTGTTACTTCATCTGAATTACGACACGACTGACATGATGTACAAGCTCTGAATTTGTTTATCACAGGGTATTGGGAATTAGGCAATTAGCATGTCTACCATAAAAAGGGGATGTATAATCTCTTGAAACATGATTAGGGTCACATGGGTGACACCTTGACCAGTAAAGGTATCCGGATATTTTACAAACACATGATAACCTTGTTAGCTCCTATGCTAACCATTCTTATAAATTACTTCCTCTACATACTGTACTATAGAACGACCCTTAGAACATAATTCCTTCTTAAAACTTTGATTATCTACAAATTAAAGATCCAAATTTAACTAAAGTACATGAACACAAACTGGCCTGTATCATTTTTAAAGTTTGAAATGAATAGGCCTACGGGCCTAACTCTTGCAGCACAGAAATCTGACCGACTTCTTAAGATGAAATCCAATTTTGAAAGATGGAAGACACATGCTTTGCATGTTTTGGTATATTATGCTTCTAATTACAGGCCTTCATATTCTGATTTAAAATATCTTTTAAGCAATTAAGGCCACCTTTGTTTAGGGCATATTTCCATGTTACAGCTCAAATCAAATAAAAAGAGGCAGTACAAATCTCCAAAGCCAATGTGAGATCATTGAGGCCAATTAAAATGGCATCTCTAACCATGGCATTGGATTACTTTAAGCTCTGCAATTGTAGGACATTTAAGGTCAACTTTGGCACATAAAAATATATTTTTTAAGCCCTGAACCATTAAAAAAATACAGATTTTTCTTTACCTGAATCACTTTATTTTCTTGGTCATAAGTTGAATGTAGTCCTTCAATTTTTATTACGTCTAAATGAAAATGTAGATCCATTACCCAAAGCCACCACAACCTCTCTTTTATAAATTTGTAAATTGTACATGAAGAGAAAGAATAAATAATGAATACATTTCTTTAATACTATGATAAATATAAAGGATCTCTGCAAACAGATTGAATACATCATTTCTGCCTAAATAAAAGTTGTGCGAACTTCAAAGTCAAGTACCCAAATGAAAGCATGTAATCCACGCAGTGTAAAGTTGGCAATGGAAAATCTGAAAACTTTGAAAATGTAGAATAGATAAGGATTTGTGTTTCTTATTCTTCCAAGATTAATATATTCCTCCTCACCCATGTGTTCATAGGCATCTACTGATTGTCAAGTAATTAAAAAGATTCATATATTGTCATAAATACATTATCTCTCTAAGGAAAGCATAATATCTCCTTGGCAGTTTTAAGGTCTCAATATTTTGATTTTAAAAATGTCATACATGTAACTTTGGCGTGACTATGTTTCCATTACATCTAATCAAAACACATTCAAGGCAATCCATGATTTGGCAAACCTGTATCATATTCACTAGTCTAGCCTCTACATGTATGTACTCACATGTAATCAAAAGAGCAACTACAACGTACAAACCAAAACCCTTGTGCAATTTCTGTGATTAATACAATGGAGCAAAGCCAAAAGCAGTCGAAAATAAATATGTAGCTAAAGTAAAGTCTGAATGCAATCTATCATAGCACACATTGCATCAATTGACTGTGCATGCACACTTGTAGGTTTCTCTCCAAATGTAAACAATATAATTTACAACCAAGATGACCTCAGCATTAATATCAAATTGTTATTCTTAGTTCCGATCCACTCAAAAACAGTCTAACGGCTGAATAAACTGAGAAGGACATTTCAAATTTGAAGAATCAAATACTACTGCCACTAACAAAATTTACACATTTACAATGTGAGAATATATTACATTCAAATTGATAAAGAGATGAAAGAGATGCTAGGCTAGCTATTGCCACTGCATTTCTTTTCTAAGGAGTCCAGATATCCCTGGGCTTTATGCACTGCCTTCTTGCGTTCATTCCGTACAGTGCTATCTCCATGTGCATCAATATTGTCAAGACGGAGTACTTGGCGAGTGAGGAGTTCTTCAAGTTTCAGATACGATTGGTCAGTCTTTGATCCTTGAAAGGTATCCACTTCATTTCCCAGCTGAGCAATGATGGTCATGATGTCAAATATTTCCCTTAGTTCCTTTGGATGCTGCAGCGAAGCCTCTTCTTTTTCACTGGATGTAGCAGGCTTTGGGTCGATATCAATGGTCTTTGACGTTGCCGTCTTTGTTGTCTTGTGCTGCGCTGCCGGTGCAGTCCTGGGTGGCGAATGTGCTTTACGAGGGGCACCACGGAACGCTGTTCTCGTCTGCCCCCCTCCCCTTGATGGGGTCTGGGAGTGACGCTCTTGACTGGATGACGTTGATGATGACCCTTCTTCGGTGAACTGTGGAAGATCTCCAGAGACACTGACATTCGGTAGCTGAGGCGATGCAACGGTCGGGGTCCCTTGCGGTTTGGTACCAGCTTGTGAATGGGCATGATGATTAGCCTGAGATGCCCTTTGACCAATCAGACTCTCATGAGGGTAAGGAGGAACAGGAGGCGGCACATGAGGAAAATCACTATTCTGTTGGTTGCCCCCACCACGTAGCACCTGAATGGGTATAGAGATCGGGGTCTGGTGACCATTGAAATTCCTCATGGAACTGGTCATCCCACTCCTTGGCTCTGGACTGCTGCTTCCGGAAGAGGATCCATCACGCTGTTGCTGCTGCACATGGATTGGAACAGTATATGCTTGACTTCCATTGGGTCTTCCGTTGCTTGGGTGTTGGTGGTGTGGCTGCTGGGGTGACATTGGTCTTGCATTGGACCTGACAGCTCCACCCCGTTGCAGGACACTCCCCGACGGCTGCAGGGGGGCTCCTCCTCTTCGGCTCTGGCGTGGACTGTGCATAGTGACTGGCCTCTGGATCATGGAACCCATTCTTCTGCTGCTCTGTGGACTAACCATGCTCTGGTTGACAAACTTGCCGTCTACGATAGGGAACTCCCGATGGTGGTTCTTGGGGCTTGCACTTCCTCCATGCTCTACATGAACGGGTCTATTCTGCCAGTAGTACTGCTGTTGGCTCGTAGGAGTTGGATGGCCACGGTGGGGGACTGACTGGACATACATATTGCCGAAGGAACTGTCATTCAAAGGCTGAAAGATAAAAAGAAAATTTTAATAATACTTAAAATCAATAGAATTTCAACAAGAAACTGATCTTTTTCAATACGTGATAAAATAAAAATGTCAAAATCTTGAAGACAAATGAGGAAAATAAACTATTTTCCCAATTACATAATGTACATGTACATGTAGGGTCTACACTAGTTTAAAGACCTACAGTACATATAAAACACTTGAGAGAATACATTATTGTTTTGGAGGGTCAACCTGGAGGAGCTGAACTAAAAAGAAGGCCTGGAATACACTGTATATTTATTATATTTTATTTTACACTAAATAATTCCCCATCTGTTCAACAGATCAATCATTTTCTCCTCGGCAAATCTTACCGTCATGCTCTCATAGACAGAAAGTAAAACAAAAAAGAGAGAAGTCAACAATGTTTTCCTGACAAGCATACCTATGTCTCACTCGAACATAATGAAAACAAATATCATTTCAGCAAGATTGACAGATACATGTAATACACACCAAAAACTGCTGAGTGTTTGTGCCTATGATCCTCATTCAAAACAAACTGTATCCAGACTTCTGTATGAATCACAATAACTGAATAGTCTGTGTTCGAACAAACTTGAAAGACTCTGTGTCAGTCTAAGCAATGAATGTAGTCAATACACAACAAGATACAAAAACATGAAAAAAACTCTTTGTGAGCTAGCAGGGTGGATCAAAACACATGCATATGATGTCCGAGTGCTGCAAACTTAAAAACTGGCTTGAACTTAAGAACGCCAAGTCTTAATAAGCGCAAGGTTGTGCTGTAATCTGTGGTGCTTCCTGCCAAAACAGGTTTGGCAAAGACACCACTAGTCTACGCAAACAGACTTCCTTGGACACCAAAGTACTGAATCACTCTGGCACTATCCTCATCAAAGCTACACGTACACACACATTACGTGGGTTGTAATGCACAAATTGAGGCTCTTTTTTCCTGTCAAGACTAGGGGTAGCTGTACAGTGTAAGATTAAATCTGAATTTGGCACAAGTTTGAGTGCATTAAAGAATAAAAATATTTTACATATATGACATACAGGTACACTGTAGGCTACATAATTGTTCAACAATAGACTTACAGGTTACATACATTTAAGTTTAATTTCAAACCTTAAAAAAATCCTAGGTCAAAGTGCGTTTCAGAACCACATTTCTTTGAAGTTCAACCTCTTCTTGTGCTTCAATATCACAAGCTATAATAATGGACCATTTATACAGTGCAGCTCTACTAAAAATATACTCTATCGCACTTTACATTTGGTATGATATTATTATCCTGGAAGTAATAGCCGAGCCGCTCAAGTATTCAAGGAATTTCTTCCTACAGGGTATCCATTCACCTCACCTTGGTTGAATGCAGCACCATGTGGGTAAATATCTTACTGAAGGAAAACATACCATGGTTGGGAATCGAACCCACGTCCCTTAGATTAAAAGACAAGAGTCGTAACCACTAGACAACAATGCCCCCACGATAGTACTACATGAACAAATTAGGTCAGGATTTATTCTTCAGTCACTGTATAAGAGAGCCCAAAATTTTAAAAGTTTAAAAGAATTTTAGTGACAAATTTTATCGATGGATACCAAAATGATCAGTGATTTTTTTGCTCACTGAAAAGAGGAAGGGGTTAAAAAATGAAGCCTATCCCACTCTATCCCTTCTATGGCTTGTTTGTGTATACATGTACTCCTGTAGATCTAAATCTAAATACAATATAATATACTTTATCAAGTATTTCGATAGTTCAGAAATACTTTTAGTTCACAACTTAGAGCTCCACATCAAATGGTTAGATCAGTGATTCTTTGCTCATAAATAAAAGGGAAGCCTGTGCCCCCCCCTCTCCTGGTGCAGAGACCTTTTATGGTTTATTTGTGTACAAATCTGTAGTTCAAAATTGTCCATGTGAACAGCCTCTATTATATCGCTTGTCTTTGATGCTGCCTAGTTCTCATAATTTTGTATTGAAATAACTGCCAGTGCATGAAAAGATATATTCTAAAAATCGTGAAGTACAGTATAGGCCATGGCCCATGGCCTATATGGGTGTTGATTTATGCTGTGAATCTATTGTTCAAGGGGGGGGGGGTGATCTAATGCATCATCCACCCACTTGAATAGTATGATGTCACGGAACGACACCAGTGAAAAAAAAAATGTTGGCCTTTTACAGTTTTGTTTTAAATATAAAATAAAATTTTGTGAACTATTTTTACTTAATATTTAGACAGTCTTACTCATATCATATTTCATCTTTATCCTGCTATGCATATGAGATAAAATGTAATGTTTGAATATTATATTGTGTTCCAAATCGAGAAATATGGGACATAAGAGACACAGGACAAATTGCTGACATACGGGACTGCCCCTTGAAATACAAGACGTCTGGTTACCTTAGCGGCATCTACTCTTTCATATAGGGGGCCAACATATCACCTGTGTTACATGTATTCCTGTTAAAATAAATATTTTGAAATGTCGTGATTTTTTAAAATAATATCAGATAAAATTTTCAGCATCAAGCTCGTTTTATTTTGCCCTATTCATCCACATCAATGAATAGGGCATTAATGAAGAAAAAGATGATTAAACTTAAAAGATACATCATTCATACATAAAATGTAGGTCTACATATTTGAGAGTCGACTCTCCGAGACTACGGGCTTTCCCTTCTGACTTCAAAACAAGAATTCAGTCCCTGGGGAGCATTTGATCTTAGTGTTTTTCTCATGTGACAGGCTCACGGTGCTTCCACCTGGCTAAATTTGTCCCCAAAACAGGAAGCCAGGAAGGGGAATCAATTTAGCAACGCAAGGAGAAAGGGGTGGGACTACGTGTAGAGGGAGGGGCATAGTGGAACGAGACAAATGTCAGGGTCATTGCTTCACAGGATATGCGAGGGACTAACTATGAATAGTCTGCGGCATGACCTGAAGATGAGCAATGGCGATGGTATCAATACCTTGTTCAGCTTTGCAAGGTATTACATGTACATCTACAAGTAGATGTTGGCCTACTTGATGTAGGTGAATATGTAACATACCAGGGAAGCTTGGACTGCAAAGCATGTATATGTACATTAGTACGTGTACTGTACTGTATTGTACAAATACATACAATTACATTACATGTACAGTAGTCAAATGACATCCAATTCTTTTAAACAAATACCAAACTATTTTAAAATTAGAACAATTACCTTTAAAAATGTGCTTCAAAGTACAATAAAATGTACAATTTATACCCATTCCACCAAAGGAAAAAAAATAATTCTTGAGAACGATATACAGTAATTAAATTATGCAATCTAAATACTTTCCAATGCTGTTGAACGGGGGTATTAACATGAACAGTATATGGTAAACATGAACAAATATTCAATGTTGCATATTTATTCATGTGAGTGACCCAGGGTCACACTAACCTTATCACTAGTTATCAATATCAGCACATTTACATATCATTAGACAATAATCACACTTCGTCCTACAACTCAGGACATCATTTTCAGTGAGGGGGCTATTCATCTGACGTAAGCTGCCCCCTTTAACTATTTTCTATTAACATTTGCCTAAATTTGTTGTGTCATACAATTCAGGGCTACATATGTACATCCGTAATAGGTCCATGATATATGTATAACATATTTTTGAAATTTAGATATTTTATTCCTTAATTTTAATATGAAATAAAGTTTGATTCCTCCCTGAACAGATGAAATTGCTGTCTTGTATTGTTAGGTATATCCATGAGCTGTATTTTTATCAAATCTATACAAATTCAAATATTAAAATTTGACAAAGTAAAAAAAAATAATAAGGTCAGATAGCATCAATTCTTCTGATTTGCACTGATGCACATATTCTGTTTATCACAACCCAGGTAGATGTTTCTACATCATATTTCAATGTAATTTTCAGTATTATATTCATTTTTTTCCTCTTCTGTGGGAATGCATATCTAAGTTGTTTGAAATGGGATTTCTGTTGATGTTGATGCTTTACTTTATTGTGGTTTTTCTATTTACCCGGTATTTGGTATCTCTTGAACTTGAAGCAAGATGTTTGTAGGTAGCCTACATGTACATGTGTAGGTAGAATTTTCATGTGAAAGCCAAATATAATCATCATACAGCTATCAATGAATATGCATCACATAATTCTTACCTATTCTATTCATCAATTTCAAGGACAAATATATGTAGATAAATGTTTTCATGCATTTGCCCACTGCACATGTAGGCTACTACATGTACATGTCATACTGGGAATCAATGAAGAAAGAGTGCACAATCAAATAATCTATACAAAATACAACTTGATTTCCAATTTATATCAGAGACTTGCCCTTGATTTATCAAGCATTTGTAAATGTTTTTTCTGCAACAGGCCCCTGTCGGCCTACATGCATTGTACAGTATCTGTAGGTGTTCATTGTAATAGGCAATAGCCCGGAGGTTGGTGGTGATGTACATGTACAACTGTCTATCATGTACATGTAAAAGTATGAATGAAGAATAATTTTGCACAGGTCTATTAATGTAGGCCTATAATATAAAACCTGCACTCACTGACACAGGCCTACAGTTGGACCCCAGCCTGCAAATTTTCATTCATTCTCCACAGATCACAAGCACTGGACAATACATGTAACAATGACGTAGAGTGGACTCAGTGGAGCACTGTATAAAGGTCAAAATTGTTTCTCTTTAATTGCCAATGTACTCACATAGTTTTCACCTCCCTGCATGAGACAGAACCAGAAATCTGTGTTTGCTTTGCGTGAATTGTGACACCTCCAGTGTGTAGTATTGTTGTAGAACTTGTAGTGTACATGTACATGCACACACACACAAATAGGTCACCCACTTTTATATAATGTACATGTTGCTAATTAACTCTGCATTTTATTTTAATCTACCACAAATTTTCAACTGTGTATTTGCACATTTTGCTCTTCATTTACAAAATGTAGGCCTACATGTACACCTAAAGGACTGGTCCACAGAAGGCGGATTTGAGCGTGGGAAGGTGGAACTACATGTATCTAGGGGAGGAAAATCAGCTGTTGAAAGCAGAAGAAGGGTTACCAAATTTGTTTTGCTTTCCAGTGTACATGTACATTGTACTTGTATGAAGGAACTCCTCTGCCTAAGCAGGAGGGTGCATAACTGCACATGCACCCAATACACCCCCCCCCCCCCCCCCCCCCCCCTCCCCCCCCCGCCTCCGCCCTTGATGTACGAGTAAGAGAAGTGGGATTTGAGAATTCACAAACCCATAGCAACAAAGCTCTGCAACTATTTTGTATACAAACTATGAGATATGATGCATTAAGAAAATGTTGCATAGGTACATGTATGTACATGTATTTGTAAACATCAAGCAAACAAATTTCATTTAAAGTAACAAAAAGTCAACCTTTAAATAAAAAACATTTGAGCACTATAAAAAGAGGGTGGTAAAATAAAAAAAAACATTGCATCATTGCAGAATAATAAGATTATTTGACAAGTAGAATGCCTCTGGCAGTCTCACCTGAATTAGGTCATTCAATATAGCAGCAGTGATAACTTTAAAAAAAAACTTAATGTAGTAATCATTCAAAATTAAACACCATTCATAGGATAAGAAAAATACTATGTTCTAAATTACCTTTGACCTTGATCACGAGACCTAAAGCTAGGCTCAGTGATACTTGATTACCCTTACATGACTGCCAACATTCCATGAACTAGATCCATTAGATCCATTATGATGGCAATTCAGCAAATATTATGGCCAAAGTTCGTTGACCTTAAATGACATTAGGCCTTGATCACATGACCTGAAACTCAGACAGGTAATACTTGATAACCCTTGTGTCCAAGTTTCATGATATGATGACATTTAAAAAACTTAACCTTGGTCAAGATTTCAATGTTGACACCACCTCCACCACAGCCCCACCGTCAGAAAAGCGACACCTTCAATCAGCACCTTCAAGTAGCTACATGTATACAATACATGTAGTCTCGCTCTGCTATACAGGTACATGTAGAATAATGCAAGCGAGACAAAAAGTTTAAGCTCCACAAATCAAAACAACAAAAGAAATTGTAACCCATCAGTAAAATATGACAAAGATATTACTAAATAAAAAATTAAAGGTCAAGACCACCTCAGAAAAATGTTGATATGAATCAATAGAGAAAAATCAGACAAGCACAATGCTGAAAATTTCATCAAAATCGGATATATTATAAAATAACAAAATGATATTTCAAAGTTTCGCTTATTTTTCACAAAATAGTTATATGAACGAGCCAGTTACATCCAAATGAGAGGGCCAATGATGTCACTCACTCACTATTTCTTTTGTTTTTTATTGTTTGAATTACATATACATGTACAATTACGAATTTGATGATTAGAACCTCCTTGCCTGAAGCACAAAATGTTAAAATAATGGAATTCCACGTGTTCAGGGAGGAATGAAACTTCATTTTACATGACAATGATGAGAAAATCAAAATATTTCATTTTTCATATAATGAAATACAAAAGAAATAGTGAGTGGTGTCATCAGTTCCCTCATTTGCATACCGATCGAGATGTGCATATAACTGTTTTGTCAAATGAAGCGAAACTTTGAAATGTCATAACTTTCTTATTTTTCATCCGATTTTGATGAAATTTTCACTGTTCTGCTTGTTGGATTTTTCTCTTTTTTTTCAAATAAAGTTTTTGTTGGGGTGTACTTGTCCTTTACATTATGAAATAAAATAGGACTCAAAATCATCACCATGCCATGAATACCATATGTCCATTTGGAAGTACATGTATGGTGTAGGTCTAGTACATACAAAAAAATGATCAGCTTAAACACATAATAGACATTAGTTGTTATGTAGGGGTTCACAGTTTGATTTCAGGGCAAACAAGTTCAAGAAAGTAGATGAGAACATGGTCCTATTTGTGTGACTTCCATTCCACTATTCCAATATTCAATTGTGGTAAACTCTCTGACAACTCTCTAACATCATTATGGTTAAATCATTTTTAGCAAAATTACATGTACTTGCTACATGAATTGCGGCAAAGGGAGATTGGAACAACAAGCAAAGCCTCTTTGTCTTCTATATTTTTTTTTACAACACATCATGTACGGTGTATTAAAATAGTGTTTCATAGGCCAGTCTAAAAGATTTCTCCCTTGGACAGCAAAGGAACAATATTGATCCAATGATTAAAGCCAAATCCAGACTTCAGAAATATTTACAATTTCATATTAGATCTGGACATGATGCAGGCTAGGGTCATCCAACTTTAATAAAAGTTCATGTAAACTTGGTCTCAGTCATATTCTCTTAATTTCTCTCATTTTTGTGAAGTTCTGGCTCTTAATAAAGGAACATTGTCAACTGAAAAAAAATTGTGAAATAAAAAATGAATTAATGTTAGGTGTGCAGACATGTGGTCCCCTTTCATAAACTTGTAAAAGTTCTGTTTCCAAATATATAAATTTCAAAATGCTTTCATCCCAAAGAGACAATAAATTTGCCACTTTAAATCAGCAAAGGCAGTAACTGGTCAGTAATTTGGCCATGCCATGATTGCAGTCAAATTGTCCATGATGATTACAGTACATCTGTACATGTATGATAAACATCATGTAGACACTACAGCAGATAAAAAAACATCAGATTTTGCTTTGTATTTTCTCAGAAGTCATGTAATAACAAAATAATTGTGAACATTTGTACTCTGTAATACTGTCTGATATTACTTTCAATTGATAAAAAAATATTATTGATTGCAAGTTCCTTAAAATACTGCCTTTCTTGTCAACATAACCAACATCTGAGTATACTATTAACTTCAGTTTGAGGAATAATCTTCTCTCAAGACAAGTTACCCAAATAGGGACAATATGCCACGGCATATTCGTAGATCTAGAGTACTAGACCGTAAGTTAGACAGGAATCATCATGAAATTATCATTATCGTTATAGATCTAGAATAGAAATGGAAAGACCCCCTGGTCTGTCCCTGTCTGCACAGCCACAGGGCCGTGTCTGCGCATATTTCTAGCAAAAGAAGAAACACAACAACCACAGACTTTAGTACACATGAATAGAAAAATATGCAATAAAAAATTTGACTAAAAATTGTAGAAAAATAATTTTTTTTGCATTTCATATGACAGCCTCAAATTTAAAGTGCTCATCTCTTCATCAAAATCCCTAAATCATGATCATGTCCATGTGTAGCGCCTAAAGTGAATGGGGCCACAGAATTTTTAAATGGGGCACCATTTATATTTTGTTCAATATGAAAATGACTGGCCGAGGTTTTTCCACGAGATTGTTGATAGTTTATTTAAAATTGTGCCAAAAACTTTGGCACAATATTAACTTAGAAAATATGAGTCAGCATGGACAACTTTTCAATTTTTATGAATAATAAAATTCTTAGAAAGACAAGCTTGGCCTTGTTTGCCTACCTGCACATCAGATCCAGCTTGAGAATGATTTCCATTATCATAACTTGTAGTTGAAGTTGTATTCACACCCTTTTCATCTCTTGGATCCTCCCAAGTTGTAGCACGAGCTGCATGGTTAACGAAGAACGGCCAACCTGTTCCCGGATCAGTCAACATTTCCCAATTTGCTGGAAGCGGATCGTCGATGGTAATCGGGCGAATTTTCGATGGTTTCTGACTAAAACCATCGCGTTGATCCATTATATACTCCTTTCTGTTAACCCAGTTAGTGGCATGTTAAGAAAGTCGAATCGGTTTATAAATAAATATCGTCCGTCTGGAGTTCCAGAGTGATCGGGCACTCTCTCAGTCTCCTATCTTCTTCCAAATTCTAGAATCCTCCGGTATATTCCGTAATGAACATGAGATGTTTCTGTACGTTACATGTACACTGGACGAATTTTAGTCGTATTTCCATACCTCATCAAAATATTTCACTTATCTTCAAAATACAATGTTTGGTTTATATCTTAATTTTGTTATATTTCAGTCATCAATTTTTAAAAATAACTTAATTAATTTTTTTATTTTTATGTAAAACCCTTTTAAAACTTTCAATTTTTTTTTTTTGCTTTCCAGATCACATACATGTATATGTATTAAAATACAACGATCTAGCACAGAGGCTATACCATTTTTTTCTGCCAAATCTGTTCATGAAACTCATTTTCATTGGCGTAAAAGATGCCCTTGTGGAACTAATGGCTAATCAAATTCTCTGTTAGGAATTCCACTCACTCCCGCGGCTAGCTACGTACGTACAAAACTGTAAATACGGAAGTGATTCCATAATGGCTATGCATGTACTGTATTATAGTTGCAATTTTGCATAGATCCAGTTATCAGCGGACCGTGAGATCGAGACGCGACGTTGACCGGATGATCCAGCGTGGAGAAAGCCTGGAGTTCATGTTGGATACACTGGATCTCCAAATAAATGGCAGCCATAGCATCAGGATTCTGAGTAGATCTGAGTTAGAATTCTAAGTTAACTTAAGCATCTGTAAGACTGTAAATTGTCCTCGAAGTCCCTAGTGCTACCACGCAGCTGCGGCCGAGGCACAACTTGCTATCTTCATGAGATGTGACTTAGCCTTCTAGTTCTAGGCGTAAGTAGACAGCTGGCAGCCGTCTGTTTCGAGGAGTTTTTTAACTTTTTTTTGAATTTTTTTTTAAAATTCTCCTCGTACACAGACGGCTCGCTATCATGCAGCCACCATTAGGGGACTTGCCATGCAAAATCCCCCCGTCAGGGCTCTTCAATTTTTGTCTTTAAATAAAAATTTTGAAAATTAACGCGACCAAAATGCAAATTTATATCCCTCTTGGCATTAATTTGCCAAAAAACGGAGAAGAATGAAGTTAAAAGGAACAAAAACAGTGACTTACCTCGGCTGTTGCGCAAATTCACTTCCCCGTTTTATCCGATCTTCAGTATGGCAGTGAGTCCAAACTTCGCGCGTGTCCAAACTTCGCGGACGGTCATTATCTCCAAAACTAGCCAATATCCATAAAATCTGACATCATCAACGTGAAAAGCGACCTGAAATTACCCTTCGGTGAAAGTTTCTTTAGGATGAGTTCAGTATTCATGAAAATATTGGCAAAAGATCGGCAAATTCGTCACCGCTGGCGACCGTTTTGAAGAAATCAACAAGCATCATGATATCACCATTTTGCAAGCAGAAATCATAAAAAATGTGAGTTAAATATGGTACTAACCGATTCCATAGCATTTTGCCATCAATCTGATATAAATATTTCACTTTTTGAGCTTGAGTTTTTGTTTAAATCTCCACAAAAGCTTTGGTGCGCGAAGTTAGGTCACACTTTTTCTGAACGGTTTTCCAGCACAGCCCGCATTCGCCGATCGGAATAGAATTTTGAGATCGCGATACCGGCGAAACCCCTTGACCTACTTTACATTTTCGTCCATGATTTTATAGTTTACGATCTTGCCGTCAATGTGGTAACTATTTCTTGAATTGGTTTTGTATAAATTATGAATATTTTGTGAACAAAATTAAGCCTGATGAATATTTTTGAAAAGTGCGCGAAGTTTGGACACCCCATCATACATAAACATATGGACATTGAGTCACCTGTACAGATCGCGCTAGAACTTCGGTCTCTGTATTTGGTGAGTGAAGCCAATGGAGTTCAGCTGAACAACCAAGAAAACAGAGACCGAAGCTTTTGGTCTAGGCGTAAGTTACTACGCTGGCGATGCCCGCATCAAATGTACCAGAAGTAAGTTCGGTAAACAACAAATTTCTTTCCACTGAAAATTAACCAGTTAACGAAAAACGGCCAAATCGTGGTTTTAGAAACCACTGGTAGATTTGTGTACGCGCACTTGTGTACAAAGTGAATGGAGGTTGGAAATAGGGAACCGTGCGTGTGACTGAATAAAGCGCTGCTGTATGAAGAAGTGAACGGTGGTTCCCAATATCACGATAATGCCCCAAGAACAATTGAATAGTTTGAAACATGTACACTTGTCTTCTTAACAGAGCGCTAGCCCAAGGCTAAGCTAAGGGGTCAGTGGGGGGGGGCAAGAGCCAAAAATTTCCTGGTCATAATGAAACAGGCAATGGCATCATGAGGGCAAAAATTTTGAGGGGATGATATAATGTACCGGACAAAAAATAAAAATGTGAGCAAGCGAGCAAAATTTTTACAAAAATCAAATTTTGTGATAGATTTTGACACAATGTTAAAAAAAGGTATCCTATATCACCCTTCTCTCTTTTTTTGTATGCCACGGTGAATACGATTGTTATTAACGTTGCGTGTATATTTTAGTTTTCACACAACACATAAATTAAATGCAATTATGTACCGTAATCATCCAAATATTTTGAGGGAGCACACCATAGCAAATGTGGGAAAATTTGTAAAAATTTGCCAGCCGGCAAAGCAAGCCAGAAGGAAAAATGGTCTTTGAAATGAAATTCTAATTATGTGATAGATTTCTATGTCATAACAAATATCATGTCATATATTTTTTTTCATTTATCTCATTTTGCTGCCTCCTTTATTCTTCTCTATTTCCCCTTGGCTGTGTAACCCCCCCGGTACGCCAATGCTTCAACACAAAGTTTAATGGAGGAAGGGTCCATACAGGGCCATTAAAGAGCCCTTTAAAGGTTACGGAAGAGCCCCCACTGCACGGGGTCTTGGACAGAGCCCCCGGTAGCTTTGGAGATTTAGCAAGTTTAAGGACTTTCATATGACATTATGCAATATACCATGCACCTTTCCTTCCCGCTCGTTATCATCAATCCTCGGCAGTCCGGTAGTTTTATCTTGTCCCTTCTTTATTTACCAATTTCGATTTGGACTCATTCCATTCTACCTTCATTTCTCGCTTTTGTTTGCCTTTTTGTGATCTTTAATCTATTTCCCTGTCTTACCAATCATGCTAATGTATTTCTATTCTTTCTCACTTATTCCTCTTTCCTTCCTTTTCCCATTTTCTTTCTGTTTTCCCTTTTTATTTTTTCCTTAGTTTTCTTTTCCCCTTTTCTTTTCCCTCTCTCCTCTTTTTTCCTTTCCCTTTCTTTCTTTCTCCCCTTTTTTCTTATTCCTGTTTTTTTATTTTCCCGGTGAACTCCGCCGGGGGGGGGGGGGGGGGCAGCCTCCCCCTGCCTGTTACTCCACTGCATGTACACTGTAGACCTAGAGTCGGTGTTTGTTTTTCTAAATAAGACAAAGTGATTAAAAAATATTTGTCTACTTCATTAAGGTTTAGTCGAGTCTAGATCTATATTATACTAATATGATTTGCAAGGTATGAATTTTAAATCTAAAGCTCATGAACAAACTCGAACTTCAAAGGATCATATTCATACTTACCTAGATCAAAAAAGAATGGTCTGTACAAAAGCAAGGCTTGCTAAACACATAACAAAGATTTTTTTTAAAAATTTGGATTAAAAAATGCATGATTAACTATAATTACATGTATAAAGCAGGTTGTCTCGTAGTCATAGAGTATCTGTGTATTTGGGTAATTATTAACAAAAAAAGGTCTAGACTATATGTAGACAGCTGGCAGCCGACTGTTTCAAGGAGTTTTTAAACATTTAAAAAAAAAATTTAATTTCTCCTCGCTTGCAATCAAGTAGCTGCCATTAGGGGTTAACAATGTAAAATCCCCCTGACAGGGCTCATCGATTCTTGTCTTTATTTCATAAAAATATTTAAAAAGAACTAGACCAAAATAAAGATGATTATTCCACTTTAGCCTGAAATGCACCAAAATGGGGAAAATAAATAAAAGGAAAAAAAACAATGACACACTTTGGCTGTCCCGCAACTCCCACTTCCCTGTTTTATCCGAACTTAATAATACATTAACATATGGCCACTGACTGACTCCCTGTACAGATCGAGTAAGAGCTTTAGTCTCTGTTATTGGTGAGTGGAGCCAACAGAGTTCAGCGGAATAACCAAAATGGAGAGACTGAATCTTTTGCTCTAGACTTTCCTCAATTGATGTTCGTGCAGCCACCACTTCACTTCCGCTACACCTACCCGAACATCAAGGTCCAAAACACGCTCTGATACTCCGAGCGGAAAAGATGGGAAAAAATGTATATTTATTGTAAAAATCATACACCGAAACTAGCTTAAAAAGAATAAGAAGCTTAATTTCTTATTTTTTCATCCTAATATCACTCCTTATCCATCCTCCGGTTAGCCTCAAAATTTGTGATTTAGAGCCAACATCAAGTTCCTCACACGTATAAATAATTCGCTGCCAATTTAAAAATATCGCATGCATGACAGTCCGAGCTCAGACCCTCGCGCATGTGATGTTTTGAAACGTGTGAGGAACTTGATGATCATGGTCAAAGGTCTTGTTGGGTAAATGGACATAGTACATATGAGTGTTTTCTTTTGTGAATAATTATTTAATAGCTATTTTCAAAGTCAACAATGCTGCAATATTGAATCGCTTAATGCAGGCAAGACGCCAGAGGCATTCCACTTGTGATGTTGAAAGGTGTGCTTTAGATTTGGGCAACGGTACACAAATGGGGTCAGTTGGAGACACAAGGCCATATGAAACCTATTCCAAAGCATGAATGGCCTGAAAGTTTCAGGAAATAAGTAATCTTTGTAGCATCTTGATATCCTAGACCTGAATTGTAAATGCTCAAATACATGTAGTGGGTGTAAGATATTTTGATTTGAATGTGTGAATTTTCACAGAGAATTGCCAATTGAAAAGAAGATCAAACAGTTGATCCAAGTTCTTAAGATTAAAATATTAGATGATAACTAAATATAGTTCACAGGATTGACCCATGATTTACCAAAGCTTAAACCCTTTCTTAACTAGGCTATTTCAGACCAGGGGTCAATTTGACCCCACCCCCCCCCCTCAGATCTTGGCCGCTGATCACGTGATCGCCGCAAAAATTTGCACACGCGTAGAGCCGGATGTAAACTACAAGACTATATGGTAAAATTCTTTAAAAATTAATTTTATATTTTTGATTAATTAATTATGCAAATAAGCGTATGAAATTTGCCCTAAATTTTGTTTTTTGTGTATGTTTTTGCTTTTAACTCAATTTATATAGCTAGTAGAATGCTTGGTGAATCAATTATTACATTTCTAACAAATATCTACAAAAAAATTGCAAAAATATAATTAATTTCTTATGTATTTTATTGTTTTTTAAGTTCTTATGTATTTCTTTGTTTTTCAAAACTTTGTTTTTTATTGTTTTTTCCTAAGAACTTTGTCGGGAACCGTTCTGCGACCATAAATAGCATAAAATAAATCCATTTAAACCAACAAAAGTAAAAATAATCATACATCTATGAGTTTTGGTTGAAAAACACAATTTGCATTGGCTTTGCACACAGAATCACATTTTGGAGCAATTTTGGGTCTGATATGCACTTACAAAATGTTGCGTAATTTCAGAACCGCGTCCCTGGGTATCACAATTTTGGTCTCAAAAGATGCGCAAGACGAAAGTAAAAAGTCAGTGAGCTGCAAGATTAAAAAAATGCGCTCTATGGCGTAGTGATGAAATTTGTCGAGGGAGTCAAATTGACCCCCCCCCAGTTTAATAACAGGCATTAAGCAACAGTGTATTTGGTCAGCACCACTAGCGTACATGCGGGGGGAAGGCAGGAGGGGCAGACTGCCTTTCCCCCCTGACGAGTCACAACCCATGCAAGGGACCTATCCCTGCCCCCCTGACGAGAAGTTGAAGACCTTTTTTGTGGGCGGAAGATTTTGCCCTTCCTGTGGAAAATCCTAGGTACGCTACTGGTCAGCACACATGGCTCTTTATAAGTTGAAGAGTTTCTAAGTTTCTGTTATAACAGAATACACTTGTATCATCTGCAAATAACAAAAAAAGACAACTTTTTTGAAGATTTGGGGAAATCATTCACATAAAATAAAAAGCAGGGGATGCAAAAGGGAACCTTGAAGTACTGCACACATATATGCGATGGGTCGCATGCCTTTTATTCCATGATTTACTCTTTTTATTGCATGTATTGTGCTTCCCACAGCAATATTTTTAAGATGTTAATGAAGATAAATTTCAAGTAAAAAAGTTATTTAGGGGGTTAATAAACATGTAGATGCCACATTCCCTTATAAAGTATTTTAATAAATGAATGTAACATTCGGTTCCATGTACACCAAAATACTGTGTGGCTCAAAGATTTACAGTGAAAGATTAAATTCATCCCTTGGTACTTTACATAATGGTAAATCTTAATGAATGTTGTTAGTAGTTCTGATACCGGTATTTGATTGTTATTTGATCGTGTTTTATTTTTCTTCTCACATTTGCTCAATCTCTTCTAGGTTCCACTGCTAAATTAAAAGAATGAATATTATGAATGATCTAAATATCCTGCCTGATCCACCGGAGACCTGGCAAGCAAAGATCAGCAGGCTCGTTCGAGATGTTTTTCTCCCGTATGCAGTTCCTTACGTCATTCCAGCTTTTCTAAGTGAGAATTTCTTGCATCTTATAAGCCTTTCTTCTTCTCTAAGATTAATATTACTCCTAGTGAATTGAATTGTTTGAAGAATACATGTATCCATCGTGCTACAGAATAAATATTGACTTCAAGTTCAAGCAATAACTTCTTTGCATTACCTCCAAAGTAGAAGAACATTGCAATTTCCTATTTTTTCTGAACTTTGGACTTTAAAGACCCAGACTAGAGCTAAAAGTGAAATCACCAAATGGAAAAGATATAAGCTACATAGTATAACAATGTGAGTTTTATGCATACTCTCCACTTGAGAGCTGACTGTTTTGTGTCATATTAAAAAAAAACTCAACTGGTTTTGAGAAAAAGGCTTGATAAAGCTTCTTCACAGCCTAAATTCTGTGATGTGAATCCATAGGTTTAAATGTCAAAAAGATGTCTCTTTTTTTCCATATTGTTTTAGATATTTTTCAATTTACAGGAAAAAAAAGACGCTTAGTCGCAGTTGTATCCGGACAGGTCGTGTATCCAGACAATCAAATTCAAACAGCCATTTTAAAAATTTGCACGCCGTAGTGTAAGCCACTATAGAGAATATGCTGATGACGATTAAAATCTTTCAATTAATTTTTTTGTAATGGAAACCTACAACTGTTCAATTTGTTGTTTAAATTCTTATGTCAGGAAAAGTTGATACATATCTGATCTGAATGCAATTCTGAGTACAATATAGCTTATTTCAAAGCCCAACAAAATTATGACATTATTAAGTTTTGCTTACATTTCACAAAATAGTTATATTCACATTCTGGTTGATATTCAAATGAGGAGACTGATGACATCATCAACTCACTACTTATCTGTGAAAAATGAAATATTGTATAATTCAAACAATAAAAAATAGTGAGTGGGGGACATCATCGACTCTCTCATTTGCATATCCCTGAATTGTGCATATAACTTTTGTTTAAAGTAAGCGAATTTTTAAAATGTAATAACTTTCTTATTTTGCACTCGATTTTGATGAAATTTTCAGGGTTATGGTTGTTTGATTTTATATGCCTGTCCTACGGGACTGTTATGGTGTCACGCTCGGTGTCCGTCTATCTGTTCACTTCTCCTTGTAAACGTGATAACTTCAGTTTAACTTAACCTAGGCTCATATAATTTGGTGTGTATGATACTAGTATGGATACCAGGAAGCCTATCGATTTGGAGGTCCAAAGGTCAAGGTCACAGTGACATGTTTTCATCTTACCCTTCTGCAGTCGTTGTAAATGCGATAACTTCAGTTTAGGCTCATATAGAACTTTTGGTGTGTATGATACCAGCATGGATCCCAGAAATTCTATGGATTCTGAGGTCAAAAGGTCAAAGGTGAAATTGCCACCTTCCACTTTTCTTGCTTGACTAATAACTCTATTTTCCGCATTACAGGCAGACATATTATGTTCTTGTCTTAGCGACACTCTTGTTCTCTTTTCATTTAAATCAACTTTTTGTGGGGTATACTTGACCTTTAAGCAAAATATTCCGCTGGGAAATGGTAACAATGTATATATTGCTGTGTTTTACAGTGTGTAAGTTTTCAATTGATATATGATTTGTCAATGTCCGGTTGGGGTCTATAAAATTCTTGCAATTTCAGGATGTAGACTTTACATATTTTATTTCAAAGCAATGTCAATCATTCTATATAGGATTCAGGGGGGTGTGTGATATGTAGATCACGAAATTATTCAGGTGCATTTTCAATAAATATGCAGTCTTGATTAAAAAAATTGAAAATTATCAGTGTCAGAGTGTCAGTGCCCGAAATCAAAGAATTGGAAGCAATGTTAAGTTGTGTGAATATTTTACACAGTGTTTCTATCTGATTAAGTTCTGACTTGTACAAAAGGTGTTCTGATGTTTTTCATTACATAGAGATTTAAATGACTTTGCCCTTACAATTACTTACAAAGGGTTTTTTATATTTGTAATTTCCATCCAGGTTGGAAAGTTTCGAGAAGTCTTCATGTTGATCCAAACGACAAGATTTCCTCGTTGCAAGCTGAAATCAGGAGGTTAAAATTTGAAATTGAAAACTTCCATGGCCATATCACCGACACACAGCAAAAAGAATACCAAAAGCATATTCAGATGAATCGGGACCTGGATGCGATATCCAACATGCTCGAAGAACGCCAGGATATCTACTGCAGTCCCTTCAAGCATAAAGAAACAAGACTAAAACTGGAGAAGAAACTCCGAGAGTATGTAGTCGAGCGCCCCTATGAAAGGGAGTTGAAACTTTTCAGTGGCATAGAAGAGATACTGGAGAAAGATTGCCATTGCGGAGGAAACAGAAGTGAAAATGGCTGCCTCATGTGGGTATATATGGAATTGTGGAGGACAAGAGCACGGCTCAATATGCAAGAAAATGTCATCCTCAAAATGAGAGCATATGATCTAAAGGAGAAAAAAAAGTAAACTGATGGAATAAAGACAAAAATCATTTTTCTACTCATTGCCATTGTCGTAGTACTAATGACTGTAACTTGGCTTGGTTTGGTGGAAAGTAGGGGAGTTTCAATCTCTTTCCAATTATCTGATATATACTGGATATATTTTTTGACATGACATTTTTGTTGGAGTGTGGTAATAATTGCATTCACTCATTAAAGCGACCTTCCACTGACAAATCATAGGGAAATCAAGGGTAATCTCAGAACAGAGAAGGAATTCGCTCAAATTATTTTTAGGGGTGTGCCTCACAAAACCCTGAAATGGGGGTCTAAGGAATGACTACAAGGGTAAAATATGGTGGTGGAGTCTTGGGAACTAAATACATGTATATACTGGGCAGTGTGAAAAACAGGGTCTACGGAATGGGATCGCGGTACAGTAGGTATGGTGCATGCTGGCGCTGTGCATGTCTTTTGGGCGCTGGCGGTGCTCGCACAATCGACACTTTTGGCAGGGCAAGGGAACTAAGAGGTTTCGTAACATGGGACTTGCAAGCGGGGCGGGGTGGCTCTTTAATGGAACTTTTGTCATTTGGAGTATATAGAAAACTGAAAATTAGGTCTGAAAAAGGGGGTCATCAAAGCGACATGTCCCCGTACCACCAATATATGTGATTCCCACCCCTCCCAGGACATTACCATACATGATTGTCACAAATTGGTATTCCGAACGTTTTCTTTTCTCTGTCATAATCTCTGAAAGTTCCTGCCCATCATCTTACAAACAAACCAATCAAAATCAATTAGTTCTGAGCCCTTCTAACCAGTAGGAAGATTGAGGAAACGTGGGGGCATATCCTCAATACAGTTGCTGACTCTACGACCACATGTATTTTAATGTGCTTGATTTAATATACAGAGAGACAGAAAGTTGAGGATTTTTAGAAGAGAGGGAGAAAAACAGAGGAAAAAACCCCAGGAATGAGTATGTATGTAAGGCCTAAAGATTTGAAGCATGAAAAAATATTTAGTAGTCATGGATGATGAGTGAAAGTGAAATAATCTCATTGGGTGCGTCGTGGTCTAGTGGTTCTGACTCTTGCCTTCGAAACAGAGGGTCGTGGGTTCAAATCGTAGCCATGTTGTGTTTTCCTTCAGTAAGAAATTTATCCACAATGTGTGGCACTCGACCCAGGTTAGGTGATTGGGTACTCAGCAGGAGTAATTCCTTGCATGCACCAAGCGCCGGTGATGGAAGCTTGAGCTAAAGCCGGGGTAATGAATACAGCGCTTTGTATCCTCTGGCAAAAAGCGCTTTATCAATCCAGCTAATAATATTATTACTATCTGAGCCTACAATATCCGCATAGTATTTGGATATTGCAATTTTTTGAACTGTTAGACACAGTCATTAATGTTTTGCTTGTAATAGGATTATGCATGTTTATTAATTGGCATATTTTGGGGGGTTTTCCTTAGAAAAGTCCTTAGAAAAGAGACAAAATTTACATCAGTTGTGATGACAAATGATATGACATCTACCAGAATACCCGGTATTGATTCTCTTATATCTCTGAAAAAAGACAATGTTTAAAATAATGCCCTAACTGTTTAGTTTTTTCCTCGAAATGTCATATTTTACATCTGTTTGCATCATACATGAATTCAATTTTACTTTAATGAAAAAAATATCCTCCCAAGAAAAAAAAACGGCAAAATAAGTGATACTGTAGGTCACTGGCTTGCAAGTTCAGTCAATGTAGTATCCTCTGTGTGTGTACGTGTGTGAAGTTTACTTGAATAGTTTAATCATTGAATGTACGTGCAATGAAGTCAATTACCATCTTTTGAATACTGGCATAATTTCGAAATATAGTTGAAAAATAGTAGCACATGATTTAATGATCTTTAATCGAACTGCCTCGCATAAAATATTAAATACTGAAAAGGTCGATCTGATTGATGCCTAGACATTAGAAATATTTAATTTCACAATCTCAAAACTTTTCCTATTTTTTTTTTGGGGGGGGTCAAACTTTTGCTTGCTAGGCTGCAAGCTTCATCAGACCTTTATCGTAGCTGGCGCTGTTGCAGCACGACTAAGGAAATATTAGAATGATATAATGAGCAAATGCAATTTATTGCCTTGGACTTTGTGTTTCTTTAAGTTCACATCTTGATATGCATTTAGGTCGAAACCTTGGGGCCAGTGTAAAGAGATTTATGGCGAAAAATTATTTTTTATTATATCTTCTATTATTAATAATAGAAGATTAATTATTATTAATAATAGAAGATAGTACTTTTCTTGTTTTCCTGTTCTTTTATTGGTTTTAATGGAATCCCTGTTGAAATAAGTGATTCTCATGGTTTCTTCTGTACATGTACTTTGTATGGCTTGTGCCATCACATCAGGTTATCCATCGGGTCAGGCAATGGCGTAAACCCGACCATTCGAGAAAAGCGCCCCCTAAATTTGTGAAACATCTGGGGCAATTTTCCCGACCATCCGAGAATTTTGCTATTATTTTTTAAAGATATTGGGTAAACTGAACCCGACTTTTGGGGAATTAAGGGTGCCATTTTCTTGAATGGTTAGGTAAACTGGACCGAATGTTTCAAGAATTTAGGAGCCCTTTTCTTGAATGGCCAGGTATAGGTGATAACCCGATGTGATGGTACAAGCCCATTGTTTCCACTATGAAGTGTTCCAGTTATTTGGTACTAAATCATAATGGTAATCCAGTCTATATACTACTGGGTTCACCACTGTGAGATTGCCTTTCATGTATCTTCTTCACAAAAAATCTATGTTAGCCCAAAGACACCAAACCACTATTAGACTATATACTTGTTGGACAAAATAGACCAAATGTGCTTAGATGTAGTGGTTAAAGAGATGGTCCAGGCTGGAGATATATATATCAATATATAGAGTAAAATTCAGAGCAAAATGCTGAAAATTTGATCAACATCGGATCACAAATACCACAAATAACAAAGTTAATGAATTTTCAAGATTTGCATTATTCCGGTGAAACAGTTCTAGGCATTTTTTCATGTATATTCATTAGGTGTGCTGTTGATGTCATATCCCCACTGGTTCTTTTGAATTTTATTATATGAAATAAGGTTTATTCAAAATTTTTCTACCAAGAACTAAAACAATTGGATTGACAACTGATTTAGTGCATTAGTTATTTTTTGCCGCAACTTATTTCATCATAATGGAGACACATCAATTACACTTGTGAAAAAGGAAAGTGGGGATATGACATCATCAACTTCCCACAATTCATTGTGAGCAGAGGAAAGGCTTATATCAAGAAGTCATGATGACAATAAACCACACCATTCAAAATAACTTGTTTCGAACAATATTCACTTTATTACACCTGTCCAGTTCACAGGCCATTTAATTTCTTTACAATATAAGTAAATGTCTTCAAACCCGATAAAAGACAGCAAACGTGCAATGACACTTATTAAAATATATACATGATATGTATTGACTTTCGACTCAAATTCAAGACTTTCTGGCACCAATAGCACATTGTATTGTCTCCCATCGTCAAAAGTGCTGACAGTATTCCAGTCTAATACAGTACTGCAGAAATGTATTAGACATAATGCCAAAGATTGAGCTGGTTTGGTCATCTTGTGATGAATACAGTGGTCAGGATTATCATCTTCATTAATGTCTTTTCATTCTGAAATTACTACATCTTTATATAAAATAACAGGAAATTACAGTATAGATCACTATGTTGGTGAAGACATAATATATAATACAATAAGAATATACCATCCAGTTATATCGGTGTCTTTTTACAATGTATTTAACAGGTTATGCACTATTAAGTAAACCAGGAGAAATAGTTAAACCAAATTGATAATTCTGTAAACGAACATATTCCCCCTTATCCATTGTGATACATGGATAGCGAAAAATTATGAATGATCTCAATATCATTCAACAGTTTGAAATTAAAGGTGTTTCAAAAATATCTATGAATCACACTTAATTTTTGCAGTTACTTATGGTATGTCACACACCACTGCATTGTTCTGAGCCTATGGGAGGTGAATCGGGTGTGACCTTCGGTCAGACTTTGATCTTCTATTCTCTGTGAACCATCCCCTGATAATTCAAGGCATTGCTATACAAAGACTTGATCTATTGTTAATTCCATAGATTCAATATCATATCTGATTTTAATAGATAGGTTGATATCACTTGATGTACATTGGCAGGCTTTATGCAGTGGCTGATGCTTTCTGCTTGGCCTCGTGGAACCGTTTCATCCTAGCTTCTAGCTCTGGGCGGAAGTGACGAATAAGACCCTGCGTAAAAAAAAGAAAAGATAAATGGCGGATAAATGGACATTAAAACAAGTACAGGACACTATACAGGCCAATTCCATGATATAATCATCCTTATTGTATATTCAACCAAATTTTTTCAATCATATGAACTACTCCAGCCACAAAAATTTGGAAGAATTCATGAAAAATCATATTAACGAATAGAAAACAGAGATAAACCCTTTCATGAAATTCTCAAGTTCATGAAGTTTGGGGTTGAATACTCTGGCCTTTCCCTATTAATGTCAACTTTGTATCAATTTGATCTAAATCTAAGGTTCTCATGAGGCCTTTCTCCTTAGTTACAAACAAGTCTCCACCATTGACACAATATTTGTTCCTGCAACAATAGCTCTTGGGCTTTTATTTTGTCTCAGATACAGGGTTGGGGTTGCAATAGGGTTATATGTTAGGTTTAGGGTAGGGTATAGTATTAAATCCAGGGTTGAAGATGGTCAAATAATTAGTGTGTGGAATTTACAGCACAGCAATCGTCGTTGGAGCATATGTCATGGAATCATCTGCACAAGTTGACCTTCATACCTTGATTATTGAAGATTTCAATGCTGATACTCAGAACATGATCAAAGTTCATGGAACATAAATGACCTAGCTTTAACATTGGTCATGTGACCTGAAACTCTTCCAAGATGATCGGTGATACTGGATTACCCTTATATCTGGGTTTCAGAAACGAGGTACATACACTTCCAAAGTTATGATGAAAATTTAGAAATTGAGCCTTGGTTAAGATTTCAATTTTGAGGAAGCCGCTGCTGTTGGAAAAACGGCGCCTATAATCAGCTATGCATGTTGGACAAACATAAGAATAATATATTTCATACCCCCAACAATATAAAATAGATAACTGTGTGTGATACCAGAATGTGCATACTAGCTGCAATGAGACTGTAACTACTTTGTGAAATTCCTTATAAATCCAAATTTTATAAACTTCTAGTGGCATCCTTGTTTGATTTTTCTATACCGGTATTCATTAAACTTGCTGGGGTGATCTTAATATGATATTTTTTACCTGTACGGGCCATGCTGCACCATCCCCGAGTGCACAGATAGTATGACCTTCAATCTGCTTACTCAGCTCATACAACATATCAATCTCGTCTGGCTTGGCATTGCCTTCCACTGGAAAAGTACACAAGTGACAAGAGCCAAAAATGATTATGGGTGGGTATACAATAACATTTTCATACTATTGAGTCTGCACAAATCAACATTCATTGGTTAGAATAATCACTTCTCAATCACCTCACTGAAGCAAAATTATATGACCAATTTGGCAGTGTTATTCACTTTATTATTGAATTGCACCTCAGTTTGAACACATTTGCATGTTTGTTTGTGGGGGTTGGATATTTTCAAATGTTGGTTACCCATAGAGCCATGATAACTTTTCAGTATTATTATTAACCTCATCACCAATGTCACCAGAATCATTACCATCATCGTCAGAATCATCAGAATCATCATCAACATTCTAAGAATCATCAGCATTATAAGAATCATCAACATTACCAGAATCATCATCATCACAATTTTTCTACAGAAGCAGCAGCATCAACATTACTTCCAATACTGTAACCACATCACCACAATAATCAATATTGCATCATCATTATGACAATCATCATCTCATCAACTTCACCATCGTCATCATCACTTCAATCATTCAACATCATCATCACCACCTTCCTCACCATCTTCATCATCACCATCATCATCAAAATCAGCATCATCATATCAACTTCACCATCATCATCAGCATCATATCAATTTCACCATCATCATCGACATCATTATCACCACAATCATTAGTGCAATCCTCATGACATTCATGCTGACCATGTGGTATTTCTTATGACATCATAGTGATAAAAATAATATAAGCATTAAAGAGTCAAATTAGATAAGCCTGACACTCATGAAAAAAATTGTCAATTTTGATCCCCCCCCTAAACTTGTCCATTTACCATATGATCAGAGTGAAAATTATAAATAAAACTTACCAAATCTGTTAGTAATCTTGGTCATCCAGCCAGTTCCTTCTCTGCATGGTGTGCACTGTGAAGTAAGATAAAAAAAATGAACATTCACCCTATGAATATAATAGACTAAAGTAGATACCTATTCATGTATTTCTGATTAACGAAGTTCTTGTAAATAATCGCATTATTTCAACATCGATAAAAAATTTTTTTTTTAAATCTTAGTGCAAGGATCTTGTAAAAAAATAGACAGCCATTCCATTAAAAAAGTAATTGTTTTTATAAATTAGACCCCATTTTCTCAATTCTAACTTTTCTACAAGCAACAATTCGAAAATCCCATATATAACGTGTTGGACATAGATGACTTATAAAATCTGCTCAGATAAAATCAGTTAAGAATATTCACTTCTATCTTGCAATGAAAGATAGTTTTCAGTTGATGGCACACTCAGTCAACACCATGAAAGTCTAGATGTGGGATTACAATAGTGCTTCTATCAAATCAATAGCAAAGAAAAAAATCACAAATTGATGGCCCTCTCATGGTAGCAAAGATTTATAAATGAAATTACAGCAACTTTTTGGGACAAGATTTATTTTTACCCCCTGCTGTCAACACCTGATTATCAATAGCAATTGAACATTTTTCAAAATAAACCTAATGACTCGGGCCTAGTCTGGAATGTACAATCAAACCACATCATGGTCATGATCCTTACCTGTCCACAGCTCTCATGCTGGTAAAACTCCATGAGCCTTGCAATAGATCGGACAACATCAGCCTGCTTGTTCATCACGATGACGGCAGCAGTACCAAGACCAGTCTGAGCGGCAACCAGGGCATCAAAATCCATCAACACGTCATCACACACACTGAAAAGGATAATTGTTTTTAATCACTTTATTGGACGATAAAGAGACTTATCAGTGGCTCAAGGATAGGACGTTAAATGGAGGCCCCGTGTAGAGGAGAGTCACCACCTTTGCACGTTAAGAACCCACTGCATTATTTGTATAAGAGTAGGGGGAAACCCCGGTGTAGTGGTCCATCTGCATTCCCCTAATCAGTTATATCGGGAGGAGAGACCTGCAGGTCATAGTGATTCAGTTCGCTTTTCGCCTCCCAGGCACAGGTGACGCCAAACAAATAATAATAATGGCAAATGAACATGAAATAACAATAACACGAAGAACCAAAGATGAGATTTACTTTAAAAAAAAGAAAAGTAGAACGTCACAAGGTATATCAATGATGGATATTGACATTGGATCTAAACAATTTGAGATTATTTTGAAATCGCTTTTATGACAATTAACTTGTATCATCTACCACTTCTCGTCTTACATGTAGATTTCAATGCTTACTCTTTAGGGATTAGAGGGGTAGATGAGCCACCAGGTATGACAGCTAACAGGTTATCCCATCCACCTTCTACACCACCAGCATGCTTCTCAATCAAGACCTTCAGAGGAATAGACATGGATTCCTCCACTGTACAGGGAGTGTTCACATTGCCTGAGATGTTGAAGAGTTTGGTGCCCTGGTTGCGTTCACGTCCAAAGCCAGCGAACCACGAAGCTCCCCTCCTACAGATGATCTGAAAGTTGTAACATAATGCAATACAAGCCTTATACATGGATTGGCATAGACTTATACAAAATCACTTCAAACAACTTCTTTAAAAAGTATGCATAATCTAAATAGGTAAGCATACCAGCCTATCATAATTTTGTTAAAATTATTTTGAATTTTTTTAATAGAAAAAAATGACGACAAACAACTTGTGTAAAAAGTGTGCATAATCTTAATTAGGTAAGCACACAGCCTATCGTAATTTTGTTAAATTACTTTGATTTCTTTCCAAAACCACCCCTTACAATAAAAGCCATCACATTCAAAGTGAAATAAAATGTCAACAATACCAAAAGATAACAACGATCAGATTAATTTGCATAGCGCAGCCACTTTATAAATACTGCTTCTTTTCAATGCTAAGTCCATTGAGATTTGAGAAAGCATGCACAATACAGTAGCCATCTCTCTCCACCTCTCTCTCTTTCTCTGTACTCTCTTCTCTAATTTCCCTACAAATGTGTATCTATCTCTCTGCAGTTTGAACTTACTGGTGCAACAGCGACTGTCTCTACATTAGCCACAGTGGTAGGGCAACCAAAGACACCAACGTCGGCAGGAAAAGGAGGCTTAAGACGGGGCTTGCCTTGTTTGCCTTCTAGACTTTCAATCAGGGCCTGTAGATCAAAAGAGCAATCATATAAATCAAACATTTCCCTGCATTCAATGGTCAGTGTCAACAGTTAATTGCCAATTTGTCTACTGCCAACTCGTGTACACACCACACAGTCTAAATTCATTTAGTCTAATGCCATTTCGTCCATTAATATTTTGTTTAACAACCATTTGGTCCATGACCACTTCGTCTAATCACCATTTCCTCTATGACCATTACGTCTCAAAACCAGTTTGGTCTAGTACTCACTTTCTTTTCATTCATTTCGCCCAATTAACACCTATCTAATTAGACCAAATGGTTTATGGACTTAATGGCTATTGGAGCAACTGGTTATTAGACTAAATGGTTAATGGACGGATTGGCAATTAGACCGTGTGGACAGTGGACAAACTTATGGTAGACCAAATGATAGTAGACAAGTTGCCAATTGGACAATTGGGATTAGACGAATTGGAAATAAACTGTGTCAACTGGAGAGTGTTTCAACAGTCAGTGCCTTCAATGACTAATTTGTTCTTAGCCAATCAGATGCAAGGATTTCAGTAGCTTACAAAAATCGTCAGTAAAAGTCACTATTTGTTTCATAAAAATTGCCCTCTTCTTCTGACTTAAATGAACAATCCATTCAAACATTTTCTCTTCGTTCATACAGTTAGTATAGAATAACAAGTACTAGGCATGGATTGACAATGTTAACGCTACTTACGGTTTCTTCTCCACAGATATAAGCTCCAGCTCCCCTATGCATGTAGACATCAAAGTCATACCCAGATCCACATGCATTCTTTCCAAGAAAACCTGCTTCATAAGCCTGACAAAAAAAACATATCACCAAAGAAGCATTATTCCAGTGACATGTTTATTCAGATGTTTCTATCGAAGGGCTGTTTTCTATGCAAAACGTAACACTGGTTACCCAAATAAAGAGACCTACTAATACAACAATGCTTAACTTATCCCAGTAATTCATACAATCAATATAGTATAATAATATATATATATATATATATATATATATATACAGCTCAAATAAAAAAGATCAATGTGCTTAATTCAATCAATACTAATAACTAAGAACAAAAAGTGCAAAATACAACTTGAAATAGAAATTAACTGATGAAAACAACCTACTGAATCTTTCTTAGGGTAACTAATGGATAGGAAGAGAGAGAAAACAGACATATATCAAGAAGGATAGAAGAGGTTTTCAATCTAGATTAAGAGATAGAGACAGAGAGAAAGAATCAAAGACTTGTTTAGAAACACAATTAGTACCTCTTTAATAGCAAGCTGCATGTTTGAGGCCTCATTGTAGAACTCTCCACGAATGTAGATGTAAGCTACAATAGAACATAAAAATCAAGAAATTCTTGTAACAAAATTACAAAACGCAATGATCCAAGACTGTTATTAAACTGAATAAACTCTACTTGATACTTATCCGCTACATATAGGTATGAAAACTAATAGCTGGGCGTATTGTATCTCTATCTAGCAAGCTCGGCCACATCACCCCCATATTGAAAACTCTTCACTGGTTGCCCCTGAAGGAACGTATAGTCTTAAAAATCCTTATGATTTTTCATATAGTCAATGGAACTTCCCCAGTTACGATAGGTTTTTGATGCATAATTACCAACCCTCAAGAAATTTAAGATCCTCATCATCTTGTCTCTTACAAATTCAAATGCTAAGAAATCATGCAGGGACACGGGCCTTTGCAGAATTCTCTCCCACAAAGTTTGAAAACCCAGACTTCAGAGACCACCTTCGAAAGTCACCTGAAAACATACCTGTATATGAGTGCTTTTTGATAGTCATTGACTTATTGTTCAGACATGTATTACATGTAAATAGTTATTGTTGTTCTGCTCTGAAGCGCCTTGAGCATCTAATCAAGATAAAGAGTGCGCTATACAAATCTCATGTATTATTATCATTACTTAGCCAGTGCACATGAATGCAAAGTACTTACACTATCCCAAAAAGAAAATACCCACAAGTTACATGTACCTGTAGGTACTGTTCAAAAGTAGAAATTTCACAGGAATTATCTAATAGTGTAGGGACAGTGATTTTCCGTTTCAAAAAATTGCCTTTTCCGTTTCAGAAAATATCAAATTCCGTTTTAATAAGCATGTCAGAAAACGGAAATTCCGTTTCCCCATAGACTTTGTACACACGGAAAAGAGACAATTCCGTTTTCACATTGAATAGCAAAATCACACGTACACTCGCACTGGTCAAAATTTGTATCTGCTACTGTACCAACAACACAATAGAATCCGTTCAAATCGGATTTATGCGGGTGCATTTAGCATGCATACATCCTCACCTTTCACATTATTAGCATTATTTGACGGTGAAATGATATTTCATCGATAATTTTGGGTTTTTTTGACCATGTTATCATCAGTCAACGGCTTTTGCCAATCCGCCATCTTGGATTTTAAGACCACGATATTGTGCTGTTACATCTTCAACTGCGAGGGCAGCAACACACGACCGTGTAGTTAAAACGATATATGTGTATAGTGAAGCCCAACCCGGCCGGCCAGGTACAGGCGCGGAGTACAATCGAGTGTGCTGATGTCGAGTGCAGTCATAATGTGTGAATTTTCATGAGATCATGTTTTCTGGGATTTTGTGGCCATTCAATATTCTCATTTCGTTGTAATTTTGGAGTAATTTCTATTGCTATTCTGTGTAATTTGAGGGAAAATACGTTTTCTGTGATTGTCCGTTTTCAGCGATCACGGAAAATCACTATCCCTATGAGTGTGGGGTTTATTCTGAGATGACAAATTAGAAGAGCTCTGGATATAGGGAACTGAACTATCCTAAATCAGCTATATCGGGAGGAGAGACTTGCGGGTCATAGAGACTAATTTCACTTTTCACCTCCAAGGCACAGGTGACGCCCAACAAATAATAATAAAAATTAACAATAACAACAACAACAATAACAATAATAATAATAATTATTATTTCTTACCTGCTCTAGCTCCCATGGCTCTGCCAGCAACCAGACAGCCTTCTACTAGCTTGTGAGGGTCATGCCTCATTATCTCTCTGTCTTTACATGTACCTGGTTCCCCTTCATCTGCATTCACTACCAGATATTTAGGTCTGTACCAAAAAAAATAGCAATTTGTTAGAGGGAACTGAACTCAAGGGAGCTAATAGCACACAAAGACACTCCTAGTCTGCAAGGGTGAGGGTAACACATGATACATGTATGTAACATGCAATCATATTGATTAATATGCAGTATCGCCGGTCTTAAATCATGATCTGACCAATACAGCGATTCCTTTTATACTGCAAGTGTGACTATAAGTCACAAAAGTAACAAAATTCCTTATATAACACCCCCAAGGAGTATGTACATGTGTAATCCAGGACTAGAGCTCATTCTGTTCAAACAGAGGGTCGTAGGTTTAAATCCTAACCATGGCGAGTTTTCCTTCAGCAAGAAATTTATCCACACTGGGCTACACTTGACCCAGGCAAGGCGAATGGGTACCAGGCAGGATTAATTCCTTCAATGCACGAGCACTGAAAGGCAGCTCGAGCTAAAGCTAGGGTAATAATAATAATGCGCCTTGGAATAGATCTTAGATCTTAGGCAAGATCATGTGTTTTATTGCTCTTCTGTCCCAGAACATGAGCAAAGTTATAATTACCTTCCATCCGATGGCTTGTTCATGAAACCCCACTTCATACCAGTTGGAAAGCCTGCACCACCTCTTCCTCTTAGACCAGAGTCTCTTATCTCTTTTAATATCCATTCATGTCCTTTCAGCAGAATTTCCTTGGTCTTGTACCAGTCTCCCTGTATAGTGAGCGGAATGATTTCATAGGCACTTATTCTGAAGTCAGTTTTAACTTAGACCATGGTCTAACTCTTTGCTAAAATTATGGGAAGCTAAAAACTCAAAAATTCTGCTTATATTGTATATTTCTTGTGTTTACTATTTTGTTTCCCTTTGCTTTCATAATGAAGAAAATATTCCAGTAATCAATCTGAAACAGTCATAAATGATTTGAGCGTCATAATAATTAATAAATTGAACATGTACTAATAGAGATTTGTGTTCCAATTGGCTTTCCATAGTTAAACCACAACTTTAAGCCAGGGTTTAATGGCCATATAATTCACTTCGTAGGGCAACCTTATTCCAAATACTAATAATCCCATTTCTTCTTTCTTATTTCACCTCTTCATAACCAGTGAATACTGGAATTTTCTCATTTTCAATTATGACAACTTTATAATTTTGCTTTCCTTTCTTTTGAGGTTTCATTTCGTTATTGATAAGTGACATTTGGCCCTAATTGTCTCTGTATTTTCAAAGAACAGAAGCAACTTTTTTTCAAGGCTTTCAGTCTCTCCTATAATTAAATACACATCCTTTGGAAGATGTTTTTGGACACCATTCGGGATAATTTTCTCACTCGTTTTGCTCTCTCACAAATTTATATAAAACGTAAACATCACAACAAAACCATAACAATAGTCATCTAAAAAGTCTTGATAGACTTTTTACGAGTGTAGTAGTCGAGCACGTATTTACTCACCCTTGACATTGCTCCTTTTAGCTTCCAGTCATGTCTGCCATAGAGATTGGTAAATATCCTATCTTCATCCTTCAGAGGATCATTCTATCAATAACAAATAAACAGCCCACAATGTAATTCATATTCAGCTTTATACTAACATTAACTAAGCATTGAATGATGATATATAGCAAAATTTGAGAATAAGAGCCTTAACTCAAAATGAACCTTCAACAATGATTGTGGCTAGAAGGTGCTTTAGTTCAAAACAACACAATAATTGTTCATGTGAATAGATGTGACTACACAAGCTGCACACCAACTTAATTACTATTGAACCTAAAACCTATAATCATACCATACCACATCAAACTTCAGAGATATCATACAAATACACTGGGTTTGAGAAAGTACTTATAGTGGAAATATTTCATCTGAGGTTGGTCATGCAATTACTATTTTCAAGAGAATCCAAGCTGAGGACTGGTAGGCATACTTGTCCAGCTGATTGGACCTGGCTCAGTTTCAATGACACTATTTCAAAGTGCACATTATTGCTCTCCCACATGACAAATGTCTTTGTGAACAAAACAACATGTCTAAAAAATCAGATTCTTGTGGTCATACACCTATGAGGGTAAGTTCAAGCCCAAGCAGGGTATATTTTCTTTGTATAAACTCACTTTATCAGCACTTGCATTGTGTCGAGATGATGTAGCTAAACTGCACGTTGCCTGAGTTTGAAGTCGTCCTACAAATTAACAAAGAAAATGAGATGACATAAATTTACCTTCATTAATGTAAGTTTTCCTTTCAATTTAAACTATACTATAGTACATTAAGACTACTTTTTAAAGGAGTTAAAGTTTAGAATTAAAACAAACACAGCTATCACAATATCAACATACAATGTAGTTCTAAACATATATTCACTGATCATAAGCATTGCAAAAGCACAAATTCTGTTTGAATAGTAGAATTAGACAAGTGCAATGGTGAAGAGTTTGTATGGGGGAAAAGTGACAATGAATCTCCCTTGTCCCACACATACACAGACAGGCAACTTCAGTTGGCTTTTTTCACAGATTGGGCTACCAATGCAAAGCCATGGCATGGTTAACAACAGACTTATGCAAGGCTAGGTTACATGCTACTGCCTATTGCGTTTAGGGGATTTTGCATTGTCAATCCTAGACCAAAAGCTTCGGTCTCTGATGTTGGCTGTTCCACTGAACTCTATTGTTGGATTCACTCACCGAATACAGAGACTGAAGTTCTAGCTTGATCTGTACAGGGGACTCAATGGCCATTGTTTATGTAATAAGTTCAGATAAATCAGGGAAGTGAAGTTGCACTACAGCCGTAGTGTGGCTGCCCCCAATTTCATTTTGGCAGCTTCCTGCGCCCCTTGTGGATGCACGTTTTTTTAACTTATTATCTACGCGTTGCGCTAATTAGTTTTAAGTCTCTTTACCAGTGATTCTTCCGATGATAAAAGATAATTCTTTATTTTCACATTATTTAAATTGTTAATCGAACGAATTGTATCATAATTCTTGTGTATAATAGTAGTTTATATTTTTCAACACTTTCTCGGTCTAACTTGCCAATTCAGTGCCAATTATAAAACATATTTTTCTTGATTATAGTTTTATGATATCAATGCGTGCAAAGTACCATGACAACACAAAATAACTATTTTCTTGATTTTGTCACTTTGCTGTTATTTGACCTAGGAGACCTTCGTTTACAGCTCCTCTTTGCAAAATCTGTTTTAATTACTGCCATGCAAAAGTTATTTATGTCCAGCCAACGAGGTGAGTTGGATCGAAAGAAGTTTTCCTTATTCATGATATTGCTGATATAAATTATTAATCAATTCTTTATTTTCATGTATTATCATATCGATTCTATATGATGGATATTTGTTTTGGAACTTGATATTGATGTGCTTTTTGTTTATATTACGTAATTGTACTTTAAACTTAGTGACATGACAATTGTTTATGAATGATGAGAATTAGATCTAGTTAAGAATTATTGTATGAAATGTTAAATGATCGTATACAGTACGTCTTGTTTGAAATGTCATAGTTGAGGAAATTTCACTAAAAGAGTAATTTAATAAGACTTGATTAATATATGTTTCATTGGAAAAGATATTATTGAAATGTACATCTTCGATATGAAATTAATTGTTTGAATTGTTCAATGTTTGTTACAGTTTCACGGCACTGTTTGGAATAAACTTTCAACATCCGTCTAAACATTGGATCTTTTGACTTTGTCTAAATAACTTGGTGGCAGTTATACGTAGTAAGTCACTGTTTTTTCCACTTAAGTTTATTTTTCTCCGGTTTGGTGCATTTCATGCCAAAACAGAATAGGGCCTACCAGTAATAATCTTTATTTTGGTAGACCCTATACAGTTTTTTTTATATAGGGCCTATCAGTAAAGGCGCACGGCCAATATGGGAGACTCTCTCCCACATTGGAGACTTGCTTTGCAAAAGGACAAAAGAAACACCAACAAAAGCATGATTTTTTTCCACCCAAAATTTTGTTGAGGTCAGTCAGAAGCCCATTTGTTTTGTGTGTGATTGACAACAAAAATCCGTATCAAAACAAAAGTAGACGGTGAAGTTTTAAAGTAGACGGTAAAAAGGGGTAATTTGTCATGAGGAATCTGCTTATCACATTTTCATTTTCCGCCAAGGTAATCCTTTTGCCGCAAATGTAAACAAAGGAAATTAGTCTCCAAAACTGGAGACTGTCTCTGAAATTGGATACCCAAATTCTTTACAAAAGTCTCTGATATTGGAGATAATTTCCCACATTGGAGACAGTCTCCGATGCGATATTGGCCGTGCGCCTCTACTGCCTATTGTTATAATATAAAGACAAAAAAACGATAAGCCCCGTCGGGGAGATTTTGCAGTGTTAATCGCTTAATGTTGGCTGCATGATAGCAAGCCGTCTGTGTATGAAGAGAAACTTTTTTAAAAATTTAAATCTGTTATAAAACTCCTCAAATTCAAAACAGACAGCTGCCAGCTGTCGACTGCCTCTAATTTTATATCAACCTCTTGAGTCCTTGTGACTTACTACGTATGCTCGAGGAGATCGAGATAATAAAATTGAAAAATGTTGAAATCTCCTTGGAACAGACGGCTGCCAGCTGTCTAAGGCCTAACCGTACGTTAAATTAAAAGTTTAATTTTGCTTTCAATTTAACAAACATGACTTGATTTACAACAAACATGACAAACATTGAAACAAGCGTTCGGGGAATTGTTAAGATCTAGATTCCTTACCAACTCCTGCCCTCAAAAATGATATCCCTCTGCTTGAAAGTGCCATCTTATCTTGTTACGTCTTCTTTAGTTCCAGTAAATCTGATCTTCATACGTTTTGCATGAATTAGTACACGTCTTTGCCAGTTATAAATATAAGAACATCGCATCCGACAGACCGACTGACTATCTGCCTGTGTTACAAAACACCGACACTATTGTACTAGCGCAGCGCTGCTGTGCAGTAGTAGTGCATGTAGCTGCATTGAGCACTGCGCCGAAGTTATACAATTAGGAAATCGACGCAACGAACGCCCGCAGATGGCGTCCTACTAGCTACGGGAAGGTTGCTGGAAGGTCTTCCCGAAGGTCTTTTTCTCTCCGGGTTTTCTCTGTCTCTTGCATGTTTCATCTTCCTATAATAATGTATACATGTATTTAGTTTTCATTTTTAATATGTTGTGAAATAAATAGAGAGAAGATAGAAAACAATGGTAGGAGCTTAAATTCCTTATGCTCATTTCTTTCACAACATATCAAAAATAAAAAAAGTTGCCAAAGCTGTTACATATTATTTCTCAACGTCGTATATCAGGAGGGGGGGGGGCTCTCACATAAGAACATTGGTGGTACCAGGAGGGGAATATAGGGGGTTTGTTTGACGCCCCCCCCCCCTCCTCGGACAGCAGAGTAAAAAAGGGAATGACCTATACATTTCAGTGCCATCCCTTTTTTGTGATTTTCAACTTTTCGGGACCAAATTACCTTCATTTAATGAATTTACACCCTATATAGCCAATCTGGAATAAAATTTATTGGAAATGTTGTTTAATTGATTTCAGTTCCATGGATGACAAGTTTATCCAAAAAAAGTTAGGAGGAATGCGGGGTGGGGAAAGTGGTTTGGGGGTTCAAATTCAAGGTCAAAGTCAATACTCGGATGACTATACTACAGAAGCCGCACCGCCGCCGCTCACAAGACCCCTTTGGACTCCTTTCCCAGTACCGCGATCCCGTTCCGTAGACCCTGTATATAATGCCCAGTATTATAGTCCCAGGGGTCCCAAGCAGGACCGTCGCAAAGGGGGTAGAGGGAGAGGGTGTGACAGCCCCCCCCCCCCTAATTTCAATATACATGTAGTCGGTAAATCAGCGCTGCCGTCGGGAAAGAGAAAAAACAAAAGGAGAGAAAGGGAGAGAAAAGAAAAAAAATAAGAAAAAAAAAGAAAAGAAGGAAGGACGGGAAAAAGAAAGGAAGGAAAAAAAAAGAAAGATAAAGAGGGGCACAGAGGACGGGAAAAGGAAGGAGAAAAATCAGAGAAAAGAATGGGATGAACAAGAGTTTGATTATATGGACCCGTGTGTCGGTGTAATGAAAGATGCGGAGTGTGAGATGTTGGAAAATTTATAAATTGTCTGTTATGCAAGCGCAGGGATGTTGGAGTGAACTTTCTATTGATTTTGGACAGTGCTTAAAATGTCCACTGTCGGGTCAATAAATCAAAAATTGCAGCTCGCGCTCGCATGAAGTTTATATTATTGAGATAAACAGCTTGTTCAATTACAGATGCAAACACTGAGTTTGTTTTAATGTAGAAAAAAAAGTTTGATTTTCTTCAAGTCAAAATTTTCAGCTCGCACTTCGCGCTCGCATTATGTTTATCGAGATACACAGCTTGTTTTTTATGCATGGCCAGTATATCAACAATTTTTATTAGCTCGTGCTTTGCGCTCGCGTGGATCATTTGTTAAGATACTTCCATGATGATAACATAAGCTGCTCACAATGTTCAGTTACACGGGCTAAATATATAAAATATCAAAAAAAAATTCACTTGGGACTATAGCGGACAGATATGGGAGTTATAGGGGACACGGGCCCCTACCCCGCTGGCATACAGATGTGGGAGGACATTAGGAGAAATGGAAGAAAATGAAAAAAAGTATAATTTTCTAAATATCCTGTCAAAATCTATCCTAAAAATTAATTTTGTTAAAGGTCCAAATTCTTAATTGCTTGCAGTTTAGTGTAATTTTGCCGTTTACGCCATCTTGTCACCTAAAAAAAATTAGATTTAGACTCATGCATTACGCCGATAAATCCCCCCCCCCCCCTCTTTAAACTAAGAAAAAAGCATTCCCTCCATAAGAAGAATATTGATGTCAATCACCACCCCCTCCCTCACCGTGAACACTGATTGATACCCACAATGCACATGTTCACCTCTGCCAATTTCAATCGTCACCGATAGCCTCTCTGTGGGCATTTGCATGTAGGTGTGCGGTGGCCTTAAGAGCAAAGCAGAGTAATCAGCATCCCTGGACCACCATGATTTTTGTTTATAGTAATTCAATAATTAGACAAGTGTCCCATCTAAGAAAAAGAAACAAAAATGGCAAGTTTGAAAATGGCAAACTGAGGTAAAAACAGCAGGGGGGCCAGAGGAAAAATTACAGGAGGGGGAAAAGGAGAAGGTAAAATGGCGGGGGGGGGGGGAACGGAAGAGGTGAAATAGTGAGTCAAATTCTTAGGAATTTTCTGACAATGGAAAAAAGGGCTCCTCATTCCTGGAGAGAATACAATGACTTTGAAATAAAATGTGACCCCCCCCCAAAAAAAAAAGATTGAAAAGGGGTAGGGACTCCCAGGGACAATCAAATACATTTATAAGAGATTTTCAAAATTAGGAAATTTTTAACTTTTGTTCTCAACACACTGGAAAATCTTGAAAAGTTATCAAAGTTTTGGCAATTAACTGGTGATAATTTACACCATACTTGCATAATTTTACAGGTTTCTTTCGACTCATCAGAAATTATAGCTCAATTGTAAATCAAGACCAAATATGAGAAGTCAAAATGAAAACGTGAATGAAATCTGATATTAGAAACATAATTTTCTGCCTCAGGGTCAGAAACTTGGGTCTATGCTTTCCCATGTTTTATTTTTCAATTTTGACACTCCAGTCGTGTCATGCCTGTACTTGGTGTCAACAAACTAGAACTAAACCATTTATATGGGCTTTCTCTCACACATGTCTACAGCAATGATGCCCTACTTTTATTGCCTTTATTCTAATAAACTTGATTTTAAGGCTGGCTTTAACAAATTTTTAAAACATAATATATACATATTTTGGTTTACAAAATGAAACTGAATACACATAAAGCAATTGTCAATAAATTCCATACTTTATTATAAATATCATCCAATGAATTACAATATATTTTGCAATTATAATTTTTTTCAAATACAAACAGACATTTTATCACTTATCTTTCATACCTCAAGAACCTGAAATTTACTAATTATTCAATTAGTCTTATCTTGCCAAGACTTATGTAATATAAGCATAAAACTAGAAATATCACTGAAGGTGATTAATATCCCTGACTTATGTCGTTACCACAGTAATACAGTTTCCAACATATTCAGAACATGAATCCTGCATGTTCCGCCACTGCCCAAGATGAATATTTGTACCAACTTCCATGAGCACTGGCTGAAAACTGGGGAAGCAGTTTGATCCCCATTGAGTTTTCCTGGATTTATTTGCCATAATATGTGGTTGCCATGGCAACAAAATTTCTGACAAATGTGTGTCTTGCACATCCTTACCTCAAGACTAATGTGCGAGTCAAATTTCTTGAGAATTGACTAAAAACTAAGTACCGTAGTTTAAAATGCAAGATTTTGCAGTAATATAGCAACCCATTACTATGGCAACACAATTTCTGACACATGCAAAAAATGTGTCTCACACATTTTTACCCCAAGACAAATGAGTTATTTCAAATTTCATTTACAAGAATCAGATAGTAGTTTGACCTGCAAGATTTGCGATGGACCGACCGCCCACCAAACCAAACGCTGATTCCACATTACCCCCTTTAAACTTTCTTCCGCACGGGTATAATTGATTTGAATATTTTTGTTTTTGTTTTACAGATTAAGTTGGGCTCACTTGGTAGAGCATCCTTCTCTGGACCAGGAGGTCATGCGTTCAAGCCCCGGCTTCGTCAGACCGGAAGATGTTTAAAGATGGGACTTGCTGCTTCCCTGTTTGGTGTTCAACGATTTATATCAAGGGAATGAACAACTTGATGTGGCATTGCTCAGTGACTGCCATGCCCACTATCAACTGGGCAAAATGACTTTTTGGAAGATTTCTATTTTTAACAAATATAGATTTCATTATTATTTATATTATTTTCTTATATATAGTAGTAGTAGTATTAGTAGCAGTAGTAGTAGCATTAGTAGCAGTAGGAGTTTGCTCAAAAATGTTAAAGGGGGGGTAGTGTACTTGTTGTATCAAATATTGCAGTGATTTCCCAATGAATGAAATTTTCTAAAATAACTTTTTCCATGAAATACTCTCATTTTCAACTGAAGTACATGTATATTATCACTTCTTAATTATTTCATATTGTTGATATGTACATAAAAAACATCAATATAAAATAAAAACAATTATTAATTCTAATATATGGTATAGTTAATGTAACTACCCAAGGCAGTAATATAAAACTAAAAACCTATGAAAGGACAAGCCAAGCATTCTCACAGAATACAATGATCAGTTTGTGATGAGGGAGAAACACAAATTCATGAATCACACATACCCCCCCACAGAAACGTAACATAAGTTGTTTTCAATGACAATATAGAATATATTAGGGTGTAAAACAAAACACAACACCATCATGGAGATTACTCTATCTGAAAGTAACTAAGTTAAATTTCCAGAAAATAATGAGAGACATATAGATATATAATTGTCCTAGCCTTAAAGTACACACTATAAATAATGCCCGATTCTCAAAGTGCAACAGTTATGGTAATGTAGGCAATGTTTCACTAAACTTGACATCAATAACAAGTTGCATCGAATGATATTAAACACTGCTATTGGTTGTGATTTGATTGGCAAAGATTAGTGAAGGGGGGGAGGGGTGTTTCACTAAGTGTAAAATTAGAAATTATGCATTAGTGTATGTGAGGCATAATCTGTCTCAAACTGGGAAAGAATTAGTTTTCTGGATGTTTTTGGAATGAAAGTTTTCACTCTCACTCGGCTTTATTTGAGAAAATTGAACTTTGATTTTCATTATTTTCACAGTAGTTTTTGTAATTCAAATTTTCTGGCGTGAAATGACTTTTTACTTTCAAGTCTTGCACATCTTTTAAGACCAGATATGCAACCCCCGGATACACGGTTCTGAAATTATGCAACATTTTGTAAGTGCAGGTCAGACCCAAAATTGCTCAAAAAACGTGATTCCGTGTACAAAGTAATGCACATTGTGTTTTTCAACCAAAAATCATAAATGTACGATTATTTTCAATTTTGTTGGTTTAATTTTATGCTATTTATGATCGCAAAAGGGTCGGAAATAACAAAGGTTTGAAAAAACAAAGAAATGCATGAAATTAAAAAACAATAAAATACATAAGAAATTAATTGTGGAATAGCACGCCCAACAACACATGTGAAGATGGCTTCCCAAAGAACAGTTGTGTCCTCACCGATGGTTAAACTAGTTTAAGGAGGCAAAGCGGTCTAGAAAAAGCAAATCGCAAGGTGGTTTTCCAAACAGGTTTGGAAGACCACTCACGATTGCTTCCAAGACTGCTTTGAGCGTGCCCATTACGCGTTAAACTAGTTTCCATTAGACTTAATTAATGATCAATTTTAATCAGGCCTACCATCAAGTTTGCATTTTAGGGTCGCAGATGCCTTTCTTTCATTCCATCACACACAGATTTTAAACTGCAATATAAATGCATAGAATAACAAAGAAAATAGAACAACTTTCTTTGTAATTGTCATATTGCAAAGACAAAATAAAATATCTTGTATCTTATATAAGTGCAATCTTAATTTAATGATAGCTACCCAATATCTAAAATAATCCTAAACAATTGCACATAAATAATAAATGTGACAGTTTCTGTAAAATATGAAGATTTCAGTAAGTATATTCAATGCAGTAAAAACATGAATTTGTGCAGTATTTTTTCGTGATGCATACTGAGAGATCTTTTACCCCAAATTATGCATCATTCCGATGTTTCAAATACCTCAGAATTATGGCATAGAGAAAATTACTAATTGAATACAATAAGGACCCAGTATTAAAAACATAATTCAAATACCTGGATAAAATGAAAGCACACGAGGTAATTCATTTTGTGTACACTTGCTGCATTTTCACTGCTATATCACTTTTATTGCATCATAATACATGTAAATTGTTAAATAATCTAAAGTGGTATATTGAAGGGGTCAAGAATTCCACAAAGATTCTTTGAAGAACCCCCCCCCCCCATAAAAAAGGGAAACAAGTAATTGCAGTCATTATTATTTTTTTTAATTAACCTTGAATGTCTGAATGGGTGATTTCACTATATGCATGCAAATTTCATGAAAAAAAATCATTACTTATTAAAGAAATATTGTTTAGCTTGCTTGTTTCACCCAGTCATATATTTTTGGGTTTTATAAAACAGTCAGCCCTCTGAAACTACTCATAGCCTGATGGCTAATAGATTGCTCTTTGGTTTCACAAACATGGTCTAAGTCCATTGACCCTAAATGACCATAGACCTTGGTCATGTGACCTGAACCTCCAGCAGAATGCTTCCTTATGTCTAATTTTTGTTAATGCTGTCAATTACACAAGGAATATGATTAAACTAAAAATAAAACAGAACAGAACCCTTTTTAATTGGAGTAACCCCCATCTAAAAACATTTATCTTCAATAAGCTAATCATTACACATTTTTATGCAATGAAAACACTTTCAAAATGTAATCCAATTGACATTTTTTTAATTCTACATATGACTAGTTATTTTCAATGTTGTTCAAACAATGTATTTTTTCAAATTATGACAATGGACAAAAAATCAACAATTTTTGCCACTTTGAGTAGCAAAAGAAGACAAAACCTGTGTACCTCTACATGTATGGATGAATTAAAAAATAATTAACTTATCTAAGCTAAAAATCTGATGCTTTGGCACCTAATCTTCTGGTATCAGAGTGAGCTGTGAGTTTATCTTTGGCTTCAGAAGCAACATTGACAACACCTAGGCGATATCTTCTTGATTGCACTACATGTCCTAGCTCTTCTAAACCTTCCTGTATCGAAGGACTTAGACCATCTAGATGAAAGAATGGAGAAAAAACAGAAATTATTAATTAGCATTAAGTAGATGATAGAATATACAGGATTCTTTTTTGAGCACTCAAAAATTGCTTGAATAAAATCATTTAAAACCAATTTATTAGGCTGATAAAAACAAGGTCATGTAAGTGAGCAATCAAGCAATAATTATAATTTTATCATCCATTTATTCCATATCTGGAATCAAACAGAGGATCATATTGGTACACGTACGTGTGTACATAACAGAGCAGAAATAAGCCCCTGGGGAGCATCTCATGAAAGGACTTGTCTTCAGGACCTTTTATCTGACAAGTCCAATTTTATCCGAAAGTTGCCATAGTAACAGTGCTTCTTAGCCTATCAACATCAAGGAAAGTTGTCAGATCTGATAACTTGTCGGACAAAAATATTGATGAAACACTCCCCCAGTCATGAACTAATAAATGGCAACAAAGGTTAAACACAGAAGAAGGTATTACGCATTTGAGTTCTAAAGCATTGTAACTGATGATACATAGGAGGCAGAAAACTAGGTGGGGACGATGGAAAAGAAGAGACACCTTCTGTCGTTCAAACAAGATCCCCAGTTTGAGCTTGATGATCTATTGTACTTAACATCTACAAAATTAATTGTTGCTATTGTTTATCCCTGAGATTCCTAATAAGAATTTCTGATCAAATTGGTTGGATATTTGTACATTTACATGACACCATTATTATAAACTTGTGATTTAGATGAAGATGGATGGATGATAGACAGATAGATAGATATGTAGATAGATAGAGAGGCTGGATTACATGAATTTGTACAGAGAAAAATTTTAGAATACAAGCAGATTACAAAACACAACAACATATATCAATGTATATAGCAAAGGGGATACATTGATTCATTCTCGGATGCACCCGATTTGCAGAATAGTGTAGTATAGTGTAGTGTAGTAAAATTTCAGTATACAACAGATATAGGGAAGGGGATACACAGAGAAATGTATACAAAAAAAAAGAAGTTATGTCAGAAAAAAGAATGGGAAGGGATTAGGAGTAGACTGAAGTTATATACCGGTATAGCATTTTAACAAAACATAAACATATATTTGAGCAATATAAAGGATACATTGAAAATATAGGCTTACAAAATGAAGTGAAGTTCATACACTATGGTCATACAGATTTATATAAGACGACAGATAGAATGCAATTTTCAAAATAAGTTTGTTGAACTGTCTTACCTTCAACATTCACTAGGTTTTGGTAAAGTGAGGGAAATATCCTGTTGTCACGTTCAACATCGTTCGAGAGAGACACGTTTAATGATAAGAGCTTTAGAGCTACATCTACTGGTGCTGACTGAATGGATGTTGGTCCTATTCCAGTGATGGCATACCGAGCGAGGCAAGGACTCTCTTCACTCCATGTGAGCAATGGAGCCATGTTGGACATTGGACGTCGACCTGGTGATATTGCGTTAGCCTATGGAATAAGGTATGTAAATGAGCATGTTAGAACCGCCACTGGTGCTATATGTCAAGGGCAGAATTCATTAACCTATCTGAGCTCTTAACACCAACACCATCATTAACACTGAAATCATCCCATAAACCTCACCTCAGGAAAGACTCTATTTGGTGTGGGAGCTATGGAATCATTTGTGCTATCAACACTTCAGTGCTCTTAACACCAACACCAGCATTGACACTGAAATCATCCCATAAACCTCACCTCAGGAAAGACTATTTGGTGTGGGAGCTATGGAATCATTTGTGCTATCAACACTTCAGTGGTCTGAACACCAACACCAGCATTAACACTGAAATCATCCCATAAACCTCACCTCAGGAAAGACTCTATTTGGTGTGGGAGCTATGGAATCATTTGTGCTATCAACACTTCAGTGGTCTGAACACCAACACCAGCATTAACACTGAAATCATCCCATAAACCTCACCTCAGGAAAGACTGTATTTTGTGTGGGAGCTATGGAATCATTTGTGCTATCAAAACTTCAGCCTAACTTACCTAAGGCAGGACTTTTCAGCCCACCCCAACATTATTCGCGATATATCCACTGCGCAAAATTTTCTAACCACACTGCTCAAAGACTCTTTTTACTTACACAACTTTTGAGACAAAATTTGTGACGCAAAGGCACGTAAGTTACGCAACATTACATATTAAAAAAGTGCAAATTTTTGTCACGATCGCGTGATCCGCGGCCAAGATCTTAGCCTACGTAAGTTGGGGTTCACACTAACATTGAAATCATCCACTAGTGATTTAAAGGAAAAGTCCACCCCAGAAAAATGTTGATTTGAATACATAAGAGAAAAATCCAACAAGCATAAAACTGAAATTTCATCAAAATACAATTATTGATTGCATTATAGTATTTCATCATTGTTTCATTCTTTCTCGTTGAATCTCACATACTATATATGGGAGATTTTTATGAAAAATAAACTAAATAGAAACTGATAAACCTCACCCCAAAACAACTAGTTTTACTATTAGGTGATGGAGGTCTTCATTTGTGCTCTCAACACCAACAACAATACTATAAACACTAACACTGAAATGACCCAATGGTGTGAAGTAAACCCTCACCTGAGGAACGACTGTATTTGGTGTCAAGTATTTCCCATCCCAATTGAAGCTGTTCATTGCATTGTTTAGAATAATCCCATCAGGTGTCATCAAACCAGAACCAAACGGAGAGTTGAGAGTACTGATAGAAGAAAAAAAAGACGAAATATTAAACCTTCATAGTTCGACTACATGTCTGGCACGTATGTTGAGAAAACCCATAGCAAAATACATCTTCAACTATTTAATGTCCAGAGAAGAGGCCCCCATTCTAATGTTTTTTTTAATCAAGTTCATCATAATCCCAGTCAGAGTGCTACTTCTACTCATTGTTATAGATATCCACTTGGCATGGAAGCGCCGTGGTGCAGCAATTCTGACTCTCGCCTTGTAATCAGAGGGGCATATGTTTGAATCCCACCATGGCCTAGCGCCCTTTGGCAAGGCGTCAATCCACACATTAGTGATTGGTGATTTTTTTTACCTGATTGCTAAGAAAGCATCAATGCTTGTAAGCAAGCAACCAGAGGACCGACGGCTTAAGGTCCCCTCCGAAGGACCTGGTACTGAGGATTCATGCCTTACCAAAGGGCACTAGCGCACCAAGTGGGAATCGAACCCGGGTCACCGGAATACGAATCCCCCGCTCTACCGACTGAGCTATCGCCCTTTGGCAAGGCGTCAATCGACACATTGCCACTCTCACCCAGGTGATAATTGGGTACTGATAGGAAACAACCGTCATTGTGGTTGGTTTAGCAAGTTTGCACCTAACAGGCTGCTTGAAATGATATGAATTCATTGACCGGGTAATAATAATTGTGAAGCACTTTGAACAGTCATAGATTGATAAAGCGCTATATAAATGTCAATTATTATTATTATTGTCAACTACTATCCGGTACTACTACCAGTATGGTTTAAATGCTAATTGAACTACACTACATTTGGTATAACACAATTTTTCCATTAAGTACAAAAATAGTTCTATTCACAACAAAACACTCATTTCACTAAAATGCACATATATGTCAATGATGTTGAAGATAATAACAATAATGATAGGCATGTATCAAGTGTTACAAATCTATACAAGAGCAAATTTTTACCAATATTCATAAGCATGTACGTACACATGTTTTCTATATAATGGGGTCCTTGTGGAAATGAAAGTACAATATCTACTGCAGCCTTGGTACCATATGGTAGCTCATACTAAAACATGTATAAAGGTTTGGTAAAGATTAATCAATAATTGGAATTTGAGTATATCCGTATGCAAGGATGAAGGCAAAGAAAGTCTCTGATATTATCCATGCCATCTTATTTGTTTTTACTGCTAAAATACAATAAAGTCATTTTTAAAAACGAATGTGAATCTTACCTTGTAAGTGACACAAGGTTGTTATTCCCATCAGCAACAGACACTAAAGATGTGGCTTGAGTTGCATACAGCTGTTGGAAGACGTCCCCTTGAAAGTAATATGTGTAATCGTAAGTTGCGGTATCGTTCACCATGTTTCGGATTCGCTCTGTGGTATTGTCACTCAGCATAGAATCCGTCAAGTTTGCACTGTCGGGAGTCTGCCGAGGGTCACCAAGTTGGCGTGCCATGGCGGCGATGAATTTGGATATTTCGATGACTTGATGGTAGCTCGATGCGGGCGTGTCGCTCGAGATGGATAGGTTGAGAGCAGACATGGTATGTAGGGAAGAGAGGATGGATGCCCCTGAGCTGGGGGATGGCATGCTGAAGATACGATGGAGTTTGTAGGAAGACTGGATGGGCGTGGCTGGCTGGCTGGTGTACGTGTGTATGTCTTCAAGACTGAGGATGCCTCCCGCACCTCCAACCTGGATTTAAAAAAAAAAAGGATGGTGCATCAAGAGAAAAAGGAGGTGATATGGTCCAGATCCCTCCAGACTTTTTTTACCTCAGGGTACTGGGTTCATTTTAAACCTTGGAACTCTATTGGGGTTACATAGTATACAAATAATGTTTATGAGTGCTATGGACAGAATACTTCAATGAGGCATAGCCAAGTTGAATGGATCTTTCATTTCATCATTCACCAATGAAGTATTCTGTCCATTCATGTTAAACCTTGGAACTCTACATAGTATACAAATAATGAATGTTTATGAGTGCAAAATATGCTCATGCTGTGTGAGCTTGGTCTGTTGATTATGCGCACTGCAAACACGAGTGGTGCCTGCAGTCTGGGTGTGTGCGTGCAATGGACAAAATCGTATAGATCCAAAATTGCACGCTTGATGACGCCATTGTTAAATGGGCTGAATGATTGATATCGACCAACCAATCACGTGCCAAGGATCTACATGTATCTAGGTGTCATTTAAAATGATATACTTTACCGTATCTATGATCTGTTGTGCAATGGTATCATTGTTGTATAGTACATCTGATCCTTGTTTAGCGATTAATCTCAAGAGATTGGCAAGAGAAGGTCTCTGGATGGTATCATTGAATTTCTTCTTTTCAAAGAGCTCACGTAATGACTCCGACATCCAAGAGAAATCTGCCTCGCTGATGTCAGCAGCTAGGAAATAGCATAAAAAGAATATGGATATGTTTATTCATTCCATATTCAGTTGGGTAATTCATAATATTAACAAGGATAGAAATATTGAATTTAATCCATGAAAAAGAGGGGGAAACTCAAAAACACAATATTCTGAACTCGGGTTTAAATTAAACCCTGGTTTAAAGTTTTAAACTATGGAGAGCCAATTGGGGCACAAATCCCTAACAGTACACATCCAATTTATCAACTCACATGACACCCAAATTGTTCATAATTGTCTGGGAAGAATAAATTAAGTATTTTGAAGTATTTTTTTATTATGACAGCAAAATACTACACATAAGAAATATACAATAAAGATTTTTTTTTATATTTGGCTCCCCATAACAGAGTTAGACCATGGTCTAAATTAAACCTGACTTCAGAATACTGCCCAATAAATACAAAACGAAGATTTCATAATAATTCCAAATGAACACAATTAGAACAGTACATGCAAATGATGTTACCATTGAAAGGCAATTGGCAAAGTTACGATTTTCAGCAAATCTTATGCAACAGGGCCCAAGGATAGAAAGTATAAAAGCAAGCCAGTGCAAACCATCACTTTAGTTAAGGTCATATACCGGAATTCAAAAGAAGGAAGATAATTTAGTTCATGATGTGAGGTGAAAATTTAAAAAAATGACAGAAGGACTTACAGAAAAACAATGACAAAATAGAGCAAAGCCTATCAACATAAAGATGTCTAAAATGTCTTACCCAGCTGTTGAGTGATTTGAAATCCATTTTCAGCCAGTTGAATTGATGGCTCTACCAACTCTGACCATTTCAACCTACAGGACAAATATCAATATTATTATAATTAAATAGAATTGCATAATTGCGAATCTATTTCATTATATAATCTGTAGGATGTGGAAATGGATTTTTCAATGTTGAAATGAAATCAAAGTTCTAAATGTTATATAATGGTTCATTCATTGATCATGGGTAGGAAAATCATCTTTTGATTCTCCTCCTAAGAATATCTGTAATTAATTTGGGATCGACTCTTTCTTTTTTATGATGCTTTCTTTGCATTTATACATTTGCAAGGCTTTGCTTAGTGTCACTCTCTCTCTCTCTCTCTTGATGACAGCACATTGAATGATGACCAAATAAAAAACCAAATACCCATACTTAAGACTGAAGAGGCTTTCTTGGAAGGTTGACTCATCAAACCCATGACATAACTAACTCTAACTCATGTACATGTAGTTTGATAAAGTATATCTTTATTAATGTCATGATGCTGTGTACAGTATATCAATTTCTTTGTGTGCAATCTTTTATTTTATCCTGTTGTGGTGTGATAAAAAATTGTGCTCTGGGAAAAGTGCAGTCTGTAATTTCAATAAAAATTATTTTTTACTCACGTTTTATCAATACTTAATTTCTACAAACTGAAAAAAATAATGGAAAATGAATAATTGTTTCCAAAAATAGAAAATTAATGTTGACTGTCACAGGAAGCTATTTACATGGTTTATATAACACTCACTTTCCATATTGTTTCCATGCTGCTTCTAATCCTTTCAGCTCACCAGGTGTAGCAACAGCTAAGCCTCCCTTTGAAACAAATAAAAATGATTTAAGTTGTTTACCGCATAAATACTAGCCCTGCTTCACACATTCGTATAATTCCTTAAAGCAGAATAATTTAAAGTTATTATACACAGCAAGAACAATGTGCATTGTGTTTACGAGCTGACAGATTGGTGTGTGCGCTTATTTTGAGTGAAGATCCGGGGGGGGGGTGAGATAAAAACAGGGGCCTCGGAGCGGGCTTATTGGAGAAAGGAGGGTCCTGGGAACGGGCTTCGGAACTACAAATGTTTGTGAAAACAGGGGTCCTTGGAACAGATCGCCAGCGAGTGATTACATGCGTATGCATCCCTATGGAACAGGCATGCGTGCATGATGCAGCTGGCGCGGCCTCCGCCGGGTGCGCTCGCGCAGAGGTGATGGTCGGACAGCGCTCTGAGGCTGCTTTTCACCAAAACTGCAGCTCATTGTAGCAGATCAATGCAACCCGAACGGCGTTACGAAAAATATATGCGAAGCTTTGGAGCGGATTTATTTCTTATTTTCTTGATAAGAAGAAAATACTATGCCTTGAAGCGGCTTTCTTTGTTCTTTTTTCTCAATAAGACAAAAATGCTATGCCTTGGAACGGAAATTTGAGTGTTAAAATGGGGGTCCCCTCCGCGGCACATACCCACTATACATTATATACTGAGTGCCCACCCCCCGGTGAAGATCATCCACTGGTCCAAGCTATGCCGAGTTAGAGACAAATATCCATACATGAAAACTCGCAAGGCCTTTTCACATGTGAATCTTGAATCATCATTGTAATGATGATTGAAACCCTAGATGCCACACATGTTTCCTGCCTGGTGACATTATCGTAAACGCAATGATGTACATGTAACAGCCTCGGTGAGACATAGAACCAGGACATATTTGAAAATAAACAACTTGCTTTCTGTACATTGAATTAATGTCTTCTAAACAAAATGCTACACAAGATATCTCACCTGTAGAGCTGCTTGTGGGTTGTTTTCAAACATGTTACCACTGCTACTAGACGGTGCTGTCTCCCTGAAATCAAACCCATTTAGTTCGTTGGTAATGGGGTTACCTACCAGCAGAAAACCACCACTGCATAAAAGAAAACAAGAAAATTCTTTATTGGATTGAAATCACAGAAACATGTGCATAGAGGCCAAAAGGCCTATACTCAAAGGACACAAGCGAACATGTAGGACTGTGGATGGTCTTAATAAATATGTTATTACTATTTAAGAGTTATTTTTCCAAGTTTGAATTTTTGTAATAACACTTTTTTTCCTTTAAAAAGTGGAAAAAGCATGTTAATCTGATTAGAAATCATATTTAAACCAAAGGTGTCTTTAGAGCCGAAGATCATCAGGGAAAATTGTTTCTACAGTGTAAATGTATAAGGGTTATTTTTTCCAGGTTAAATTTTGTACTATCGCATAATTTCTTTGGTGAAATAATAACAATATTCCACATCTATATAGCGCTTAACACATCGGAACGACGTCTCTAAGCGCTTTACAGATATATTACCCCGTCAACGGATCCTTGCATGCCCGCATACAATGTATGCACCTTCTCCACTTCCTGGGGAGCATTCTAACAAGAGTTCCAAGACTCAATTGCTAGGCATACTACATAGGCTTGCATCCTACCGGGTACCCATTTAACACCTGGGTGGAGAGTGGCAAATTGTGGATTGATGCCTTGCCAAAGGACGCAAGGCAATGGTGAAATTCGAACACACGACCCTCTGATAGACCAGTTCGTAGTTACTCATGGGCAATTTTGGTCAAATGACCTTTCATTTCTTTCATTAAGATAGGCAGATTTCAAAGCAAGATATTACGTAAGCTTGCCTTACATAGCAGGATGAAGAAATTGAATAGACCAGGTGACTAGAATAGCACACCAATGAACACTTAATGAAGGTATTTGTTGCATTCATACTTTGAATGCATATTATAGCATGTTGCACAATGTACTTGACAAACTGTGAAATACCAGTCGTTCGTGGAAGCATTGTTGTTTTTTGTGGATGTAAATGAAACGACAATTCAAAAGAACATATGAATAATCAAGACATCAAAGTTGGTGCTTATCTCATTAGATTTTAAAGCACCATGTCACTTTAGTACAAATTACCTTCTTCTGATCATGCGTAGAATCTTTTGATCATGCGTAGAAAGCAACTACGAACTGGCTTATTACAAGGCGAGAGTCAGAACTGCTCACATCACGACATCACTTCCACAATGTGCCACAGCTTATTCCCCCCCCCACCAGAAGCAGTTTGTCTCTGAATGAAGGGGGCTTCAAGATTTGAACAAAATTATAAAGCAGTGTTATCTTCTTATCTGAACAAGCCAGGGAGATTCTATTTGAATAGAATACCCTTGAACAAATCCAATCAATTCTACATTACTCATACACTACATGTTTATAAAAACACATGAAACTAATTGTATGCTTACATTATACTATAGGCCTATTGCCAGTTTAAAAAGTGCATATAGGATAAAGCATTGAGTTTGATTGGCGCTTGTTTCATAAAACTTAACATTTAAACAGATACCGGTTTCCAATGACAAACAGGCTTTTGGCCAACCAGATCGACACAATTTTAGTGAAATATAACGACGGCCATTCCTTCGAAATTTTGTGAAACAGTGCTCAGGATATGAATATGACCTTCACATGCAGTACAATGTCATGTGAGTCAGGAATTGACATTGATCCTAGAGTTAATGATCAGTAAACACTATGTGAACCACAAAACAAACACGATATGCACTTTTGAAGGATTCAGAGCAGTACTAATTTCCCTTAAAAGCAGATATGATTTTTTTTTACACAAGTTAATATAAAGAGTCATATTAATGAATTACCATGCAGTTAAAAATGTTTCTATATTTACAAAAATAACAATTTTTTTACTATTATATCTTGACTATCACTATGTGTATGTTTGATTTGTGGAGCGTAGTGGCCGAGTGGATTAGTCTCCGGACTTTGAAACAGAGAGTCATGGGTTCAAATCCCAGCCATGGCGTGATTTCCTTCGGAAAGAAATGTATCCACAATCACATTGTGCTGCACTCAACCCAGGTGAGGTGAATGGTTACCCGGTACATGTAGGATTTATTCCTTGAACGCTTGAGCGCCTATTACTATGGCGGCTTAGCTACAGCTTGGGTAATAATATGATACCAAGTATCAAAGCGCAGTTGAGTATATGTACATAATAACTGTACTATATAAATGGACATATTATTATTATTTTAATGGATCATCCCAAATGATCGATTGCTCACATACTGTACAATAGATGAATCTGCATGGACTACCTAAATCTGTTCAACCTTGACGAAGTTTAACTTATACCATCTTCTCAGTGGGTTTCAAACATATCCCAGTGCTGTCGCAGGACAGCGATGTCCACCGCTATATAAACCGGCTATAAATGCATTCACACGAGAAGAGTTATCCCGATACAGTCCCAGGATAAATTTCATGTACCCATTCACACTGCAGCTGGTGATTGTAATAATCTCTTTAAAACACACATGTAAGCTTGTGACCACATAAGCAATCCCGATATGATAGGAAAATGAGGAAACCAGTGATCTTTTATACAGATCATTGCCAGAAACACATCTCTGCTCGCTGGATCCTCGATCTTAACTTTTTTAAAAATGTTTCATTTATTATTTTATTTATCATTTATTTATTGGTTCCTCGTCAGAAATGCATCATCATTTGAAGTGCAAAATATCATAATTTCATCAAATTTAACATTCACAAAACAATAAAAACGACTTGAATCCATTTGTTGCTTTTTTCTATTTCACATTATACACCCATTGTAAGCTTAAAGATAAATTCCAGTTTTGGTAACGATCTCAAAATGACTTTTTACAGAATCTAATATAATGACCACCCAAGTGTCAGTTTGTATGAATAAAAGATATGCGCCATAGCATTCTGGAAAAAATTGTGTAATTGCTGAGAAATCAGCAAAATAAGCGCGGATTCGGTCACTTCCGTCTGATCTTTATTCCAGCAATAATAATACACTTTCCCACGTATGCTTATCTGTGTTGGGGATCTTCAGTCTGAACATTTTTCAGCGTAGATTTCAAGATTTCACAAAGTTCAGTTTATGTAACTGTACCAGATCTAGATCCTAGATACACTGACAATTAAGCCTGGTTTTACAGACTTTCTCATGAAATCAGTGTTTACTGCAACTACTGGCATTTCTCTTTAACCAATCACGATCGGTTTATCCCAGTGTTGTAGTGGTCTGCATTCACACTGGAGGCAGGCCGAGACAAGTCACAGGACCGTCTCGCTGCTGTAACTATGGTTTGAGTGCAATAGTGTGTTGCAGAGTCATAGCAAGGCAAGATTATCCCGGGTTACTTTATTGCGGGTATGAAAAATAACACTGAAGGCTACACAGCTACAGTCTCGGGATATTCCGCGACTGTGGTGGTGTTTGAGGCCAGTGTGACGACAGTATGACAGAAAGGCAAATATAACATGTCCTGCATAATCTGCATTGGTCTGGAAGATTTCTTTGAATTGGGGTATAATTTTATTTTTACCTCTAGGAGTTTGACTTAAAAATGCACACTAAACTGTATCACAGATTTTACAGTAGTGTTAAATTTGGATTAAAAAATATGTTGCAGGGCCCTGGATACACCAAAAGTTTTCAGAATAATCATGTAAAGTCAAACAAAGTCATAATGTGTAAAATATATCTGAATTGTGTTGGGGGATTCAGGGAAGAGTTTTATAAAGTCACAAGACAATGAAATCTGTCTAAAGAAGTTGAAATTGTGCCCTTAATAAACATGTGACTATTTGTAAAGTAAAGGTTTTCTGTATTAGTGTAGTAGCAATTAAATTAAAAAAGATACACAAACCAAAATACAGGGACATAGCCAAGACTATATGGAGCCCAACAGCCCAGGTGTTATGCCCAATAAAAGAACCAAGAATCATTATCATGAATAGTATTAGCATTAATGTTGTTGAAGAGAATTCTTACCCTCCTAATCCTGAGTAATGACCATGTACTACTCCAAGACAAAACGCTGCTGCAACCGCTGCATCAACTGCATGCCCTCCACGCTTCAGCACGTCTGCTCCGATGTCTGAACACACTTCAACATCAGTGGCTATTGCACCGTGCGGGTCGACCTTTATGAACAGAGCATGAACAGAGCAGTTAGATCTCCCATCATTGCAAAGACAGGTCACAGCATCCAAAGGAAAGTCCAGCATACAATAAGTTTGTCTCACAAAATATTTGCACATTTTGTTGTTTTTCGGTCACTTATCTTTCCATCATTTCTGGATGTCAATAATCTGAATTTTCGTCATTGAAATTGATATATTGTCGCTATCCCTTACCTGTCTAATTCCAGCAATGATAGATATGACCATGCCAATAGTCACAGCCAAAGCAAACACCAGAGATGTGACGATGATGAATCGCAGGCCATCATAACCACATATCAACTCCTGTTGGACAATTACATTTTCTTTCAATGGTGCTCTCTCCTTTGGATTGATGAGGGCATGTTTATCTGTCAGAAAAATTTTAAAAAGAAATGAACAAGAATGATCTGAGGTTTTGTGCAATACCAGTGTGGAGCGTTGTGGCCCAGTGGATTAGTCTCTGGACTTTGAACAGAGGGTCATGGGTTCAAATCCCAGCCATGGCGTAGTTTCCTTCAGTAAGGAATTCATTCAGTGTGCTGCACTCGACAAAGGTCAGGTAAATGGGTACCGGCAGAAAGTAATTCCTCAAAAAGCTGTGTGAATAGGTACCCGAGCTTAGCCGGGGTAACAGCAATAGTAGGGCCTGCTGGGAGAACAGTTTTCGGAACTGAAGTGGCTACCCTGGGTAAATATTACAATACTGTTACAATATTATTATTATTATTATGCCTTAACCCTCTGATTGCTAACTTTAAAATCTTGAGATGTGGTATATTCTTGACTTTGGAGAACTTAAATTTCGACAAAATAAATCACCTCATCCATTCATCTCTCCTTTTACACTAAAGTATACCCCCTCTATCTTTGTTCCTTTTCTCCCTCTATTCTTTCTCCACCCCCCTTCTCTCTCTCTCTCTCTCTCCCCATCAACCTCTCTAAATTGATGAGATGCTTACCAATTGACACAAGATTGTGCAAAGTCAAAGGAACAATAGGTTTATTGAAAAGATACAAAACTGAGAGAAGAGATGGATGTAATCATAAGAGCTTCAAAATTCAATAGATACCAATTCAAATAAACAAATAATAATATCCTCCATCCCCTCTTGATTTCTGTTCCTTCAAGGATCAGAGTTGATACATCAAGACAGGAGAGAGCATTTTGCATTGAAGCATCCTGTTAAAGCTTTAATACCAACAAGCATTAATATCTATTTCAATAATTCAAGGACGAGGAGAGTGTTGTAGCAAGACCATTTTAGTGCGGGGCAAAGTGTAAACCGCAAAGTGGCATGAGCGAAGATAATGAAGTGCTTACCCAACGGCGGAGGGGGCAGGGGTGAATTAATAAATTAAGGGGTGAATTCTGTAATAAACAAAAGAACCTCATTCTTGAGATTTCTGTATTATCGAATGACCTGATTGAGCTCATTTGTGTGAATGTTTCTCAAGCAATTTAGGGAGGGGAGTTGGTGGCGGGTGGCAAAGTGCTTTTTTTTACCATGAGTGGCAGGCTTAAATTCATGGATGTGGGTCCGACTGCGTACAGACAGTTTACATTCATAAAAGGTCGAGGACTAGGGAGGTGCAAAGGGATGTTTCTTTTTGTGAGCAGCCGATTTAAAAAAAATTATCAAACTAAGATGAAACATCATAAAAAAACTTGGACCTGCCGATTAATGCAAAATGTTTGATACCATTATAATATATATTGGAATCGGGTGCAAGACTCGAACAAGTTTACAGGCATTCAACATTCATTCTAGTTCAACTTGTGTAATTGGTTTGGCCTTCGTTGAGAGTGAGACCCAAAATTTCTTGGACGTCACATGCAGCTTATATTATGCAGTGTATTCACATCTGATGAAGATGGTTTTATCATACTACTGAAACATAACATTCAATGTGTCATACATGTACTAGGTTCCATACATTATGTCGGTTTTCTCAGAAATGGGTCGTAGCGTGATACAATGGTTCTGATGGTCGCAAACGTTACATGTCATTAAACTTAAGTCACTTTATAAAAGAAGAAAAAAAGACATGTTCCATGCAGATGGTATGAATTAAAATCTCTATTTGATTTGAGTTTAATTGTTTCAACATTTTTGTAGTTCAGTCAAGTTCATACTTATTGTCAAATCTGTGAAAAATATTACTGAGTTGTGCCATGTGAAAAATAAGAAAAAGTTTTAACAAATTTTTCATTTTTCCAAGACGTTTTAAATTTCAATTGATGTAAAATTCTTGTGCTGATGACATGACGAAAAAACTAAACTACAAGATCAATCTTGCCCTTTAGTAAAAACTGGCTACATGAAGACTTAGTGGAAATACAATTCATAATACAATGGGTGATTTCAAGTAAGGTGTTGAAATATGGTGTTGGTGTTGTGATACCAACACCAGCCACAACACCATACTTGAAATCAGGCCGGTGTTGAATGTCATGAACATGAACAAGAGACTACAGCTGGTGTTGACAATCTACGTGTTATTTCCCCATTCACCAACACCAACCCCCAGGATTGGAAATCACGATTTCAAGTTCGGTGTTTGTGTTGAAAATCTGAAGCTCACGAACAGGCAGCAAATAGGATGAAACATATTTGCTTTTAAGTTAAGATGGTTGTATTAATCATTAGAGCTATCTATACATTTTAATGAAATACATGTGTCATATTCACTCTCTCTGATTCTTGCATTGATTATTAAAACCATGCATTGATAATTAAAACCTCCACAGTTTTTACTGCAATTCCTCCACGATTTCACTTTCGTCGTGAAGACTTCTATGGACTTCTCGTGTAAAATTGAGATGATCGGCAGTGTAGATCGAGGCATGACATCCCAAGCTATCGATGATACAATCAGTATCGCGTAATTCAAAACCCGGCCCTTTTATCCCCCTTAAAGGGCCCTTTCTCGCTCTCAACACCAACACCATGCAACACCGAACATCACCCACTGAAACACACCATGCAGACACATACTATGTACCTTGTTTTGGAGGTGCTATGCGTATTTCCAAACCTTCCGGGTTAAGGGAAGAAGATGATGGGATTCCTAGATCTCCACTTGCCATTATTGGTTTGTGCTCAAAGATTCCTTCAAATATTACAAACACTGAATTTACCGATAAACATGTAAGACCATCAATGCTGTGTATCTCTTTTCTTCCTTCCCCACTCCTTTGTTGATGACTGATGATGCAAACAAATTAACAATCTTGGAGCAGGGTGATTTCTTCGATTTTTTAAAGAGAAATGCCGCTACAAGATGTCCAAAATTCCCTTAGAGGATCAAATAATGTTGTGGTATCATAGATTTTCTTTGTGGTGTCCACAGTATGCCTACACAATGTCTCAGAGATGCTGATCGATTTTTTAAACAGAATATACCGCTAGAAGATGTCCAAAATTCCCTTAAAAAGGGTCAAATAATGTTGCGATATCACAAAATTTTGGTTTGTGGTGTCCACAGCATGCCTACACAATGTCTCACTCGGCTTCAGAGATGCTGATCATGCATGTGTTGTATCCCATAGATGTATTGCATGCACTATGCGGAGTGCAGTAATTGATTAAAATTATTCGAGGAAGCTGTAGAGAGAGATGGTAATGCAATCAGACTGTGTTGAAGACAGGTGTGTTGTGATCAGTGCACCCTGGTCAGTACAGTCGCTGGGGTTTTAAAGACAGTGCGTGAAGCACCACTTAAATATTGACCAATTCTACTCCACGTACCAGCATAAAAGGGATATGATATTGATATGGAGTAATTCTGTCGGAAAGATTTACTGAGGAAATGTATTTAGTCATTCAATTCCCAGGGGTCTATATCATTTCTATGACTCTATATAATTGATATAAAAAATCTTCTTGAACAAGCTATGATAGCTAGGCCTACTCCAGGGTGCCATACATGTAAGAACCCTCTTGGTATCCGACCAAGATCAAGACAACTTGATCTTGAAGATGTCTCTTATGATGTTTAGAAGATCTTCCCATGCAGCTAAAGAAGTTTGGGTCATTCTACCATATTGTGGAATGCTGTTATTAAAGTCAAGTTCAGGTCACCTTCAAACAATATTTACCCTACAACAATGTCCTATTTAGAAACCAAACAGAATCTCCTTTGCAAAAAAAGGTACCTAAGTTCAGTTCCACCACAGTGTAAATCAGCTAAATAGTCCATAAGCTTGCAGGTGATAGTTATACTCCACATACCACAGAGAATCCACAAAACATGTTCACTAACAAGGTTCCTCTCATTGGTGTGTAAACATGAGAATTATCATCCATCAAGCACATAATGCATGCCATTAGCCAACTTGAATGTCCGCATGGCTTGATATACATGTACATGTATATTACACTAAATCAAACTTCCATTTTTGTAACATCTTGGGTGCGACAGCCTGGAAAACACACTTGCCTCTATTTCTTTCTCTCACTCCTCACTACAGTAGATGTAATACCGGTACATTATATGTTTTGCAATGCTCACTCTGTGAAGGTGTCACTGTAGGAGTCAATATAATCAACATGCCCAGTAGGCTGTGGGAAGAATAGAAACACCACAATAGGTGCCATGGACCGATGCACCACTAAAGCCAAAGGAGTGCTTCAAAACTCAACATTGATTGTATTGTTTCCCATTTCGGTTTCCTTTTTCTTCCTTTTTTATAATTGATGTGTGCCGCCAAGGACTGACTAAATAGAATGTGGTGAATAGATCGATATCGGAGAGTACTGTAATATTGTATTAAACTGAAAAAAATATGAAAAACTAAGGATACATGTACATATCAGGGAAGATTACACATGGACAGGGGCTCACGTGATCCCCATTCCTTCACTGTCATCCAATGTTGCAGATTTAGGCAATATACACGTACATGTACATAGTACTACATGTACGTCATGAAAAGTAGCCCAACTCCCCCCCCCCAAAAAAAAAAAAATAATATTTTTGCATCTATACTACACATCTTCAAGATCTGCATTACAACTTAAAAAAACTAATACAATGATACCCCAAACAATGAATATCTTGTCAGAAAAATATGAAATCTTATAACATGAGTACAACACATACATTGAAAAAAACTATAATATGATTATGATCATTGCAACAACAAAAAATCCTATGATAATGAAATTCTAAGTTTATTGAAGCTAAATGATATTTGACCTTAGTCATGTGACAAAATTCATGCATAATGATCAGTAATGCTTGATTACCTGTTCCAAGTTTCATAAACTAGGTCCATAAACTTTAATTAGTTTAACTTTATAATTCAATACAGGTAACCATTATTTATGAGATTTTGATGAAATTTTGAGCATTTTTCTTGGTGAACTTCACTTTGCTTTATAGATATTTCAGCCCGGAGGTACCCCAACAAAACAATTTTGCATGCAACAGGTCTTACCATTCGACTTTTCCACTCCCCCTTGAACATTGGCCATATTGCTCACGGAAACAAATGATTCCCCAAAACTTAATATCCTTTTTCTTCTCAATACAAGGTCATCTGAAAATATATAGCATCCCAACTAGGGTACACGAAGCAGAACACAACTAAATCCTGATGTAATGGCTGCTGAAACAAAAGTGAACCTCCCCTCTCATTATCAATCTCCTACATGTATACCTTAATTAAATTTGTGTAAATTTATGCTAATACATATGTAGGAAAGCTTTGTGGCGGACTCATCTTGCATACTGTACATGCAAAATCAACAATGCAAGATGCCGAGGGTTTCAATGCAACAAGCAGTTGGACAGTGGTGAAATCTGGAGATATTAGTGGCTTGTGATTATGTGAGAGAATTGAACCATAATACAAATCAATATATCACAGGGCTAAAGCTGCACTGAGTCCCTGGATCAATATTGTCAACAGCTGTTACCCATGCAATTTTATATTTGTATGTGTCTGGTCTCTGTTAAACTTTAATATGCAGTACATATGTACAATAAATGGTTTGGAAAAGTTCACTGTTAAATTCTAGAATTTTCCCCTAAAGAAATTGGATATTTCATCTGATGATATGATGGTAGCTCACTACAGGCCTAAAACCAAAGGCTGACAGACACAAATATGCTATGCATATCCTTAAAGGGGAAATAACTAATGAATGTATTTGCTCTTTACAATTCTTATATCAAATTAAAATCCATTTAGGAATAATGATGTCATTATATGTGGGCAGCTACCCTACATCTAAATTCATTTTTAAAATATGTTTCCTTATAAAAGGTGGTAGTGAACTAACGTGTCTGATGATATCCACTGGACAAACATGATCACTTCAAACTTTTGGGAAAATCTTACTTCAAATGGGATAAAATATATATCACATGACATTGGAGGAGCGGCTCATCTGAGATGTAACAAAATAGAAAATTTACCATTCATAACTCTGTTATTCTTTGATGAACTTTCATCAAATCTTCATTTATATTTTACTTTAATTTTTATCTTTTCATCAAAAATAACTTATTTCAAACTCTTCATGTAGCACACACATATACAGTATGTCTCTGAACAGAGCTGCCAACCAGAAAAAGAACATTTCAGTATTTTTAAAGCTGAAGATCAGTATATCTGTGAGGAAATCAGTCCCGGGGGGGGGGGGCACTCGACCAAAAAAGTGGTGGTGTGCCGCGGGCGAGACAAAAAACGGGGGCCTTGGAGCGGGCTTATTGTAAAAAGGAGGGTCCTCGGAACGGGCTTCGGAACAACAAATGTTTGTGAAAACGGGGGTCCTTGGAACGGATCGCCAGCGTGTGAGCGCGTATGCATCCCTACGGAACGGTCATGCGTGCATGATGCAGCTAGCGCGGCCTCCGCCGGGGAGCTCTGCGGCCGCTTTTCACCAAAATTGCAGCTCATTCAACGCGATCGGAGCGGCGTAACGAAAAATATGCGAAGCTTTGGAGCGGATTTCTCTCTTCTTTTTTATCGAAAATAAGAAGAAAATGCTATGCCTTGGAGCGGCTTTCTTTGTTCTTTTTCTCAACAAGGCAAAAATGCTATGCCTTGGAACGGAAATTTGAGTGTAAAAATGGGGGTCCCCTCCGCGGCACATACCCACTATGCATTATATATACTGAGTGCCCCCCCCCCCCGGGAAATCAGTATTTTCAAAGAATACCATTGGACCACATGTAAAGCTGAAACTTAAAAAATCAGTATTTTACATGAAACTATCAGTATTCTTCTCATTTTTCAGTTCTAAATACTGAAAATCAGTACTACTTGGCAGCTCACTCTCAACCATCCCAAAACTAGGCCGAACCTTTTTACTGGTTGTTTCAGTCAATCAGGAAGTGTGTTCAGGCTACCTTGGTCAGTTCCAGGTATTTTCTGATCAGGAAATTTACCCTGATCTATCTGTACCCCAATAAAAAAAAATACCAACTAATTTTGGCAGTGTGGAAGCAAATTATGTACGGCAATATATTCCCAAAAGAAAATACCACTAAATAGTAGGTATTTGTCAAAGTTACGAGTTACATACTGTGTGACCACGGGTCAACATTTTTGTGATTTCTGATAATCCAGGAACTTTGATTGTTCAAATTATCAAGCTGGGTGGCAAACAAAGGCACAAATCGCACATACAAACTACATGTATAAAAATAATTTACCTGCTTTACTGAAAATACCCATAGGAACAGAAGCAGTCAGGTTTCCAAATTGAATTGTTGTCAGTACAAGTTGATGATTATTAATAGGCTACGGAGACAACAAGACAAGAGGTGGTTGCACATCTAATTTAGAAAATACTGTAAGTGTTTGAATTGACGGTCACGCCAAATTCTGAAGATGTAAAGCCAGTGTAAAGCTTTAAATGTTTCCATCACACTGCAAGAATTCCAGTCAATGGACATTTTGTCCTATAAAATGCTTCTCCTCTTACTAGTTGCTAGAGCTGCATAGTTTCTTTTGTATAGTTGCAGCAAATCCATGCTCCAGTCAGTTCTCATGCTGAAAGTGCATCCAGCCTGAATCAAGATTACCCAGGAGGAAAAACCAGTAAGACCAGAATTTTGTTTACTTGTTTCAAGTAGGGGAGAGTGGGGTATATCAGGCTGCCTGTTACTTTTTATTTAGCTCAGGAATAGGAGGGTCAAATGGATTACTGTTTGTGTAGTATTTGAGACAGTTCCTTAGCCCAGATTTTGAGCATGGAGAATGTCTCACCAAGGAGTTAGAGGTGATATCTCCTTGCTCTCACAGCCCAGTGCACATGGCCAAGAGGAGCACAAACCCTAGTCTGCAGGTACAGACCCTCATTGGAACATTGATCAACAAGTGTGCCTCCACGCAAAGACTAGCACTATACAAAACTTGCTGAGCGGGAGAGCCTTCAGTACACAAGGCATGAGTAGGCTGCACATTCAGACCCTTATTTCGAGTGAATAATAAATAGCTTTTATCTTAGTTTGATTTGTAAGGTATTATTGTACATGTCAAAACTGTAGTATAATAGTGAATTTCACAACTTTTCCTTTTTTTTCTGACTGAATGCCTATGAACTCACAGGTCAAATGGAGCAAATGAGCCCCCCCCCCGATTAATTCATAATTATAAACTCTATGGTTACATCTGTTAAAACATTACAATACAGTGTAGACATCACCACACTTTATTATGGTATATAACATATGTGTCCACTACCAATAACACACATAGGTACACAATATTGATTGTGACAGTAGAAAACATAATCCGAGCATCTTTTTTCCTGTAATATTGGATAGGATTAATTAATCTTAAATGGGGGTGATTGGTTAATAACTAATTGTTAATACTATGTAAGTGATTGTATAAAAAACTGAACTATTTTTACTTCGAATGCAGCAACATAACATAGGTTTTGATCAGGCATCCTCATTTGCCCATTTCGGTGGGGCAAATAAGGCCACCAGACAAAATCATTCATGGCTCATTAATATGCAAATTAGGCTGATTCGTTCTAACATTTCTAATGGATAATGTCTCTCTACTCTAGTCTCTAGATCCAGTATATAATCATGTTTCTACTCTTCTACATTAAAAAGATAATAATTAAAATTATAAAAAGTGGCCTTGTTTCCCCAATCACCCCTATATCTTTACTGTCCACTTGAGTTTTAACTGGACGAGTAACCATCACCTGGAAACCAGTTACAACATAATGTATACCAGTTCAAGCAAAGTACACTACCAGTAAAATTGTTTTTCATCAAACTGGTACGATGGACCATGACCAGTCTCTGGTTTCCAGTACATTTCTACTGGGTCAGTGGATTTCTAACTGGACCAATAAAAATCAACTGGAAGCCAGTTCCAACAAATTCATACCAGTTCAGGCAAATTGTACAAATGTAGGTCTACCAGTTAAATTGCTTTTCATCAAACTGGTGTATACTAGACCAGTATGACCAGTATTCGTTTAACTGGTTTCCAATACATTTTTAAATGAATAATTTATCTTGAATAATTTAATACTGTAATGTATTTCTTACTGCAAAGTGAAATAAAAAATTTAATTTTAATTTATGTTGTATATAACATGAAATCATAATTATTTCATATTTTCATACATTCATTTGTTTTTGTTGTTTTGATTCTCATGAAAATTTCAGGGTTTTCTTCATCTGTTCAAATCATATTATTTTCAGCCCTGAGTATCCCTTTAACTATTACTTTAACGACTTTAAAGTGCACACGAGCCAGCAACCTGTTTTCTCGGACCCCAGACAAAAAGTATTATCATATCACATTGAGATACATTACAAGGAATAAATAAAAACTGTTGCCAAATTAAAATGACATAAAAGATGGATTTTTGACCCATGTACAGCCCACTCCTAATATTAAATAGGGAAAGAAAGTTGGAAACTACATTTGCAGCAACAACTAAAATGCTATAGTTTAGTTTAATATTCCAACGATGTTGTAGGACTAAGCCCGTTCATCAATCAATGCAGAACGTCCATTGCTGCTCTCCTTGAGAACAAAATAGAAGCTCTTCTTGTGGTGGCAGGGAGGGATGGCAGGGGCATTTAATATATACAGCAAAAAAAATCCATGAAAAACACACAAAAATTGAAAATCACTCATAATCATAAGCAATCTTCTCCCATTGCTTATCCAGTCTATTCTTAAATGCAATCACTGAACAAGCAGTAATATCCTCCAGGAGACTGTTCCACACATCTATCACTCGGATAGCAAAGAAAAACTTACACACATCAAGACATGAATATGACCATGTGAGATGGGCTCAGAACTTGTAAGAATGCAATTATTTGTACACATCAAACATGTCACCTCTTTTTCGTCTGTGACTGAATGATGGCAATTTCAGGAGGCGAGGAAATTCAGAAGATGTTTAAAAATAATAACTATGATTTCATACTTCATAAATCAAGTTTTAAGGTCATAATGCATGTGAATTTTCCACAAAAAAAAATGATTAAGAATTTATGTGCTTACTATAAAGTTACTGCTAAATGACATAAAAGCTCAATCTGCATTTAATTAAATTCCTGTTGAACTGACACCAGAGGGAAAATGTGATAGAATTATTATTTCCTATTTCAAGGTCAAGTTTAAGGTAACAACACTTCTGATATTCCAAGTGGTGGTCAAAAAATACTTTTTCATACTTTAGAATACCTGTAGCATTACACATCATATTCAACTAAACATTTCCACTTTAATTGACCAGAAAGGCAAAAATATTGAAAAATATGCAAAAATTATGATAGAATAATTAATAAATTTATCACCAATGATGTTGACCATGCAAAAATATACATAAAAAGCAAATTCTACTAACATCCTGCCAAGTTTCATAATGCAAAAAACATGGGAATAACACAAGTTTGAAAACTGTGTCAAGTTTTTCATGGTGCCATTCTCACAACAAAGTAAAACAAAAGAATGACCTTTGACCAGTGGTATATCATGTCCAATTGCCGAAACATAATTGGGCATAACTAATAAATCATTGGGTCAAATTTCAAAATTCAAAGTTTTCTGAGATCTGGAAGAGTTCCTCTTTCCAATGGTATCAATTGGAAGGCTATTATCACAACTTCTAAAAATCATCTAAAATGCCTATTTAGGGAGCTTTTCGAGACCCCATGGTCGTGCAAGGTATCCACTCGTCAATGGAAGTGGCCCCCCGGCCCCCTGGGGCCATCACATCAGCTTATTACGTCGGGTCAGGCAATCATGTGTATACCCAACCATTCGAGAAAGGACCCCCTTGAATTCCCCAAATGTCAGGTCAGTTTAACCCAAGTACATGAAATACCCAACCATTCAAAGAGTTTTCAGTTTTCACAAAACATCGGGTAAAGTGGACCCAACCTTTCGGAAAATTCAGAGATGCCAAGTTCAAAGACCACCCGGGAAAGACCAGCTATGCGTGAGATTTTCTGTGATTGTGAATCTGAGTGAGATCACAGACATTGTGTACAATGTATATGGGGATAGGCTGTGATAGTTGTTTGAGACAGAGATTTGAGGGGATGAACAAGAGTCCAAGTTAGCGGGCTCTTTTCTCGAATGGTCAGCCCGGGTAAACTGGACCCAACATTTCAGGAATTGATATATTGACTCTAGCCTAGGGTCAGTTTCCTGGCATGGTCATGTTTCACGATTACCCGACCTGTCGCAATTTGCAATAACAAGCCATTCAAATGTAGCATAAAAAATGCTATTGTTAACATATTCTTGATAAAAATTAGAGCATACCTGATAGATTCAGTCGATCAAGTTCAAGAGAATTGACAGAGTCATAAAGGAGATCATCAGAATCCTCATCCTGCTTCAACAAAGAGAAGTTAACCTCCTTCATCTCACTTCCAGAGTTCTTCATGTTCTTGTCCAGAAAACTCTAAAAGTTTTTACTCACACTTACACAATAAGATCTAACGTATACATATCTTATTAATTATCCAGGGAGTTATCGTGAAATGTCTTGCCTTCTTCTGCTAGGATTTACCTCGGCTCGGCTCAGTAACAACATCCTCTGGCTTGGGCCTGGCTATCACTTTCCAGCCTTAGGGTTAATTAGGTCGGCGATCGAACTGTAGTGCTGTGTAATGTTACTGCACTGTCACCGAGTCTGAACTTGCCGGTACGGTACGGTACGTACGGTACCGTACTGTCGTCGGCACCAGCTGGGGTGGGACAGCTAGCTCGAGGATGATGATCCCACGTCACAAGCTCAACTGAATGGAGATTTTTTATGCAAGGAAATTAAAATGTTTCATTTTCAGACATGAAAATGTTAAACATGTACCATACATACCGTCTTACGTAGGATTTAGAAATAACTAACGTTAATCATATTAATTACTAAGTTAGATCTCTACGACTACGGTAAATTCTGAAAGCATCTGATAAAGTTTTCCGTTTAGGGTGCGTAGCAGACGACCCTGCTGCACGTATGACATGACGTTGGTTGACCTCTTATCGCACTCCCTCGATTTTTGGCGCGGGCAGTTGAGGCGGGCAGATATCACGAGTCTCATGGTTTGCCCGCCTGGCCTTCCCTGGCGCCTGCTTGATGATCAGGCGGTGGTGCGGCTGCTTCTCAACGACAACGATGTAAATGCGCGATCTTGTGTACGTCACATTCGCTTGAATGATTTATGATAATTTATGTAAATCTTTGAGATTCTATTGGTCGTTGCGTGTTTACTGATCGATATCGTAAACAAGAGTGTCATCCTTGGTCACTCCAATTGAAACATTAGATGATGGTCTGCGTTGTGCATGCCGTGTATAAAACATAAATTAAAACAATATTAGTGAACGAGGTTGTAGATAGCGGCCTAATTAATATAGTCCACGTGAGTAAAGCTAAACAGAGGGGATCAAAATTAAATATTGAACTCTACTAGCCGAAGATCTTGTGTTTGAAATCAGTGATGTGGAATTAATTAAGTAAATAACTACCCACAGTCTTAAACACTCCTTAGATTTGTTATTATATAATTTTTTCAAGGGTACTATTTTTTGTTCTCGGTGCGTACCGTGATGATCCTGGCGCCTATGCAGCCGATAGACTCCGCGCTGGATAGCGGGCGCGGAGGAAGCGGGTCGGGACCCGAGAGCGTTGGGGCGAATCAAGAAGTTATAGAGACAGCCATCATGGACGCTGAAAGTGAGTGGACATTTTAATTTCGTAATTTTTGCGTGTGTTTGTGAAATATGTTTTATTCATTAGTACCAGATTGTAGTTCACATTTGTGAGGTTATTTTCGCTACATTCCCTCTTAGAAACCATGCGTCATTTTTATGTTATATGCGATTTTATGAGCCGATTCAGCAATCAAGATGGCCGGGTAAGTCTCGGGTATGTTAGCATAGGAATCCGCTCATCAGCTTTTGTGCGTCGAAGTTCCGGTATGGAAATTGACCGTTTTCTCATAATTTTATCAGAAATTACAATTTTTTTGTATTCTAATCATATCTATGGTAGTTATGTATCCATCAGTAATTGTTACTATTTCTTAATATTTTGAGCATGTTGAGATTAAGACTTGCAAATATTGATGTTCTTCCATGAATTTGTTAATGAGCCAGCAAGTTCAATTGACGCACGCCGCGTGTGTAGCGGCGCGGACGTCGCCCCACGCTGGCGAGTCGTGAAACCCGTGACTTGATCAAATTCCCGGGCATCCCTGTGTAACGGGCTGAGCTGGAAAGCCCGCAGTGCTGCGGCATGGTCGCCGCATTATCGAACGAGCTGTTTGTCAGCCATGTCGCTGCCGTTCTATTTTCAATGCCAAGGAGTAGCAGCCCCCGGGCGGGCGGGGCTTACTCTCGTGCGATGGCGCGGCTATGACGTGAACAGAATATCCTTGTGAATGTCGTGTGCTATTTTCTCATACGTGACGCTGTTCGCGAATGTTCTCATTTTCAGAATGTTTACTTCAAGCTTTGCCTCTGTTGATAGTATTAGGTATTGTTTGAGCAATTTTGCAGTGCTCTTTTCGTCAGGTTTGTTTCATTGTTTGTTGGAAGTGACCAGTATAAATATTTTGTGGTCAGTAGACATAGACCCTGTAGTGCCCATTCATTCATCGGCTCCTCCTCCGTCGGGCGGTACTTTGTGGTACCGTTCTTCTGGCAGTCGACCCCCGTTTTTTGGGCAAAACCATTATTTAGCAGGGTCTAACTGAGATAGAAACTTCAAAAAAAAAGTTCAATTCTATTGCTTTGCTTCAATTCAAAGTTCAAATAAATGCATCTCTGAAGTGAACATTTGATCTACTTGAATTTTGGCCTCCCCCTTTTTTAAATACAAATCATGATAATTTGATATAAACTTTTAATGGTCGTTTTTTTTTTGGGGGGGGGTTTAAACCTGGCATAATAATTGAAATAAAGATCTAGGCTTCGTGTAGAATAAATGAATTCATCCAACATGTCCAATTTACTTTGTCTTTTGTGTTTTTTTTTTGTTCAGAAATCTATTTTAAAGATGTTGCTTTTAAGTTTTAAAAAAAAGGTAGATGTAGACTGTATGTTATTTGGGGGGATTTTTTTTGTTTTTAATCATAACAATGTTTGAAAAATGTTCTAATCTGCCTTATTATTAATCTAATACCCCTTTCATAAACCCATTCTCCAATTAGCCGCCTAAGAGTAAAGCGGATGATTCTAACTCCGAAAATAATCCGCACTATTTTAACGAGCACCTGTCCTGAAAAAGGCAGATAATCGTCACGGCAACCGCACACACCCCCTCTGATGCGATTGCGTTGGAAAAGGATGACCTTGTGCGTTCGTGAAGTCAAAATCTGGTTCCGATGCTGCTGTTATGCGGATAATTGCAGCATCAAAATATTGCGGATAACTCTGGTCCTCCTCCGATTTTATGACCAAATTATGCTGCTATTAGCCGCATAATTGGGTTTATGAAAGGGGTATGAGCTTAATTTTTTGTCTCACCTGAACAAAGTTTGACAGAGACCTACTTTTTTATGCCCCGCAGACAACGTCTGGAGGGGGCATTAAGCATTGCCCCCGTCGGTCCCTCCGCCCCCCCCCCCCCCACTTGATTTCTGCGTGATAACTCAAAAAATATTTAATGGATTAAAACAATGGATTAAAACAGTAAGTAGATGACTCCAAAATACAGGCTATGTTCAAATTCAGAGTCCGCAGGTCAAAGGTCACAGCCGATTAACTTTGTGAGTTGATTTCCACATGATTACTTGTAAAATATTCAGAACAGATTAGAAAAATTTGGGTGTGTAAGTAGATGACACCAAAATACAGGTTCGAGTCCACAGATCAAAGGTCACAGCTCATGAAATATGCGAGTTTGTTTCCGCATGATGACTTATGAAGTATTAACAGATATTAAAAAAAAACTGCGTGTGTAGGTAGATGACAACAAAACACAGGCTAAGTTCGAATTTAGAGCCCACAGGTCAAAGGTCACATCTCATATATGCGAGGTTTCCTCATGATAACTTTGGAAATATTCACTAGATATTAAATATGTCTGTTGTCTGGGTAGATGACACCAAAAGACAGGTCACATCAAATGGCCTGTCATATCTTCTGTTAGAGATTATTATAGAATAAGAAAGGGTGAGTCTTCAGGTCAAAAGTCTAAATGTGTTCATTATATATATATGCATGTTGGTTTCTGCATGATATTAAGTTCAATTATATACTGAATGAACTTCTGATCATGTTAAGCAGGAGCATCTGTGTCCTTTGGACATGTCAAATTTCTAGTTTTGTTCTGAAATTCATTTTTAACGATGTTAGTTTTTTGTTACAAATAAAATGTTTTTACCTAAAGGTAGATCTCAGATCTCAGATCTGTATTGTTATTTGGGGGCATTTTTTTTTCATTTCAAAATCATAACAATGCTGGAAAAATAATTTTCTAATCTCCCTCATAATCTAAGCTTAATACCTAGTAATATCACTTTTCTTGAACTTTTTTTATATGCCCATCCAAGACGGGACGTATTATGGTATCACACTTGGTGTCTGTCCAATAACTTTTCCTTGTAAACGCGATTACTTTAGTTAATCTAGGCTCATATAATTTGGTGTGTATGATATTAGCATGGATCTCAGGAAGCCTATTGTTTTTTTTGCTCAAAAGGTCAAAGGTCAAGGTCACAGTGAGTCAGTGACATATTTTCAGAATACCCTTCTGCAGTCCTTGTAAACATAACTTCAGTTTAACTTAACCTAGGCTAGGCTCATATAATTTGGTGTGTATGATACTAGCATGGATCCCAGGAAGCCAACAATTTTGAGGTCAAAAGGTGAAAGGTCAAGGTCACAGTGATATGTTTTTATCAATACCCTTCTGCAATCTGCAGTCCTTGTAAATGCGATAACTTCCATTAAACTTAACCTAGGCTCATATAGTTTGGTGTGAATTAGACTAGCATGAATCCCAGGAAGCCTATTGATTCAAAGGTCAAGGTCACTTTCACATGTTAACATTGTTCCCTTCTGAAGTCCTTGTAAATATGATAACTTTAAACATAACCTAGGCTCATATTATTTGGTGTGTATGATACTAGCATAGATATTAGCAATTCTATTGATTTTAAGGTCAAAGGTGAAGATGCCACCTTCCACTTCTCTTGCTTGACCCATACATGTACCGTAATTCCATTTTCCATTTAAAGGCAGGCGTATTATGTGCTCCCTTAGCACAGGGCTCCACACTAACCCATTTTTTCTACTGGTCCAACCTATTCATGTCGGACCAGTTGATACACAGTTTTTCATATTTTTATGAACCTAAGATCTACTGGTCCCAAAAAATAAAGAAAACATAAAAAAAGGTGCAAGTTTATTTTTCTAGCCTTTTGTCCCCCCCCCCAAAAAAATAAAATGAAGGAGTGAAGGACAAAAAGAAAGCAAGACAGAAACGAAGAAATAAAGTAATAAAGAAAGCAAGAAAGAATAAAAGAAAGGAAGGAAGGGAAAAAGAAAAAAAAGAAATGGTAAAGAAAGGATATATGTGAAGGAAGGAAAAAAAAGAAAGAACTAAAGAAGGAAAGGAAAGAAGGAATAATGAAGGAACAAAAATAAGAAAGAAAAAAGAAATGAAGGAAAGAAATGAAGCAAGCAATACAGACAGAAAGAACAAATCCAGAAAGTAGTAAAAGAAAGAAAGAAGAAGCAAAAAAAGAAAGGGTTAACTAAAGGAGAGATGGAGAGAAGGACAAAAGAAAGAAAGAAAGAGAGAGAGGAAGGAAGGATTGAAAGAAGGAAGAAAGGAATTAAGGAAGATATAAAGGAAAGGTAAAATGATAGGAAAGAAAGAAATAAATAAAAAGAAGGAAGGGAAGGAAGGAAAGAAAGAAGCAAGCAGTATAAAAAAGAAAAGGTAAAAGAATAGATGAAAGGAAGAAAAAAAAAAGACTGAAAGACAAAGAAAGGAAGAAATGAAAGAATAATGGATTGGAGAGAAAGGAAGCAAGCAGTCAAAAAAAAGAAAGGTAAGGTAAAGGATAGATTTAACAAAGGGAAAAGGAAAGAACAAGACAGATAGAAGAAAGGAATGAATGTTAGATAGAGAGGAAGGGCTGAAAGAAGAAAAACAAGAAAGGACAAATAAATGACGGATGGATGGAAGAAAGAATCAAAGAATGAAGGAAAGAAAAGAAGAAGAGAAGAGATGAATATAGGATGGATGAACTCAAGAATTAAAGAAAAATATCCAAAAAAAGAAAGACAGAAAGGAAGGAAGGAAGGAAGAAAGAAAAAAAAGAAAGAAAGAGAGAGAGAAAAAAGAAATAGAGAAAAATATATTTTTAAAGGACAGAAAGGATAAATTAAAGAATAAAAAGGGAAATTAAAAAAGAAACACAGTAACAAAAAAAATGAGAGAAGAGAGGGAAGAAACAAAGAAAGATTAAAAAGAAAGAAGGAAAGAAAGATAGGAAGAAAACAGAGGAAGAAAGCTTAAACTATCATAAATAATATTAATCAGTTTCTTTTTGGCTCAAAATAGCTACGAAAGACAGTCAGAAACCATGTGTATCAACACACACATAAATGCATATGTGGGGCTATTATGTATTCAGACGATATCACCCGAAACCCGATCTGTTTGAACCAAAACAGAAGTGAAAATTTCTCCTTTTAGTTCTTCAAAATGACAGAGTTACTCCAATTTTAGGAAATATGGACATTTATAAGAGCCTTTCATGAGTATGAACCGTAAATTTTGACAGTTCTGTGAGAGATTTCTGCCAGAGTATAGCCAAGCTTGTTCGCGCAGCCAGTAGAGAATTTACGACGTGGGCTGTGTGGCTGGCTTCATGTACACTGTACACTTGCGTGCGATCCATTCTGTGTTTATTCTGTGTGTGAATGGCAGAATTTAACGGGGGAAAATAGTTTGCAGTGAATTTGAACATTTCTGGAAAAGTTATTGGCCCAACAATGGATTTTATTACTGTCATGTCGGACCCTTAAATCTTGCTATTTTTGGAAAAATTACTGGCCCTACAATGATATTTTTTACTGGTCATGTCGGACCAGTAAATCTTCCTATTTCTGAAAATCTACTGGCCCAACAGTGATTTTTACCGGTCTGGGACCGCTGCTAGTGTTGAGCCCTGCTTAGCAACATTCTTGTTGTAACTGAATTTGCTAACCTTGGTTTAAAATAAAAGGTTAATTTTTATTAATTGAAACAAATTATCTTGATAACTACAACGGATACATCAGCGGTCATCCATGGGTAAAAAAAAGTATATTGCATGTTTTATTGATCTCAAAATCACCCGAGACTACATGTATATTGTTTGTGAACCACTTTGTATTTTGTTCATTGCTATTTTTGGCTTCGTCAACATTGAAATCTTAACCTACAGTTGTAAGGTTAAGCTTTTTTAAATGTGGTCATAAGTATATGGACCTATGATTATGAAAGTAGGATGTAAGGATAATAACTGAACCTCCTGCTAGAGTTTCATGTAACATGACCAAGGTCAAAGGTCATTTTGAGTCGTATTAGTTGATTTTCATCATATCTCTTTATTAAAGTTTATGGTTCTACTGTAGTTCAGAAAACTTGGAAATAAGAGTAGTCAAGCATCACTGAATCTGTGTGAGTTAAGGTCAAACGCCGTAGATTACGAATGGGGAATCAAAAAAATATCTTTGCAAAAGTTTAAGTTTTTGAAGAATCATAACATTGAAAGTAAATGGATCTAGTTCATGAAACTTGGACAGAATAGTAACCAAGTATCAGCGAACATCCTTCATAAGTTTCAGGTCACATGACATGAATGTACTTTGACCATGTTGGGGTCCTGTAGAAGGTGTTATTTTCACGAAGGTTTTATTGCCTCGCCTGCATAGCAGACAAGACTAGGCACGGCTTTTTCAGCGGAGGCGGCGTCAACATTGAAATCTTAACCACCAAGGTTAAGTTTTTGAAATGTCATAACTTATGGACCTAGTTCATGAAACTTGGACATAAGAGTAATCCAGTATTACTGAACATCCTGACCGAGTTTCAGGTCACAATACCAAGGTCAGAGGTCATTTAGGGTCAATGAACTTAGACCATGTTGTGAGAATCAATATCGAAATCTTCACCAAGGCTTAAAATTTTGAAATGTTGAAATTATATGGACCTAGTTCATAAAACTTATGCATAAGGGTAATAGTGTATCACCGAAGATCCTGCCTTAGTTTAAGCTCACATTACCAAGGTCAAAGGTTACTT